>NC_074722.1:10921388-11235388 GCF_947242115.1 Biomphalaria glabrata
CTCTCTTTGTGTCAGTCTATCTCTAGCATTATCTCGATATGTTTGCTTTATTTATTTTAGCACTGTATGCAGGGCCGGTCCTACAGATTGCGGGGCCCTATGCGAAATGGATTGCGCGGGGCCAAGTCTGGGTAGGGATAAGGATAATAAGTGAAAATTTAGATTTTATTTACTAAATAAATTCGTCTTTGCATTTTATTCGTACTTTACTAAGTGTAAAATCACGATCAAATTAATTTTACGAGCCATCTACTATAGAAGATAGATTTCCAAAATAAAGCTGATAAATATTCAGATCTGCCTTTTAGATTTACTATCGACTAGCAAAATATCGCTTTTAATTTTTTTTAAGAGATCGAGATAGATTTAGATCTATATTTAAATGCCAGTGACTATTAGCCTACAGTAAATTAAGTATTAGAACTTACTTTTTTGGTTCAAATTCGTCCTTAAAATTCGCCCTATTATTTTTATTAAAATAAGCTGACATTACGAGCAGGATTGGCGTTTTCCATATTGAATGACACCACAAAATTTTTTCAGATCATGTTTTGAGTTTTCAGGATATTCTAATAATTTCAGGAGATTTTCTTGACTTTTTTTCGTATACTTTGCAATTTCAGGAAATTTCCAGAAGCTCCTGGAAAATCTGGAGACCGCGAAAACCCTGTTTTAAGTTAAACCGGTTTAATTTAATAATTTACAACTAGAGTTAGCGCGGGGCCTATGAAAGTTCGGGGCCTTCTGCGGCCGCATAGGTTGCAGTGCCCTGAGGCCGGCCCTGATCTTTTGTCTCCCTTTCTCTGTCTCACCGTCTCTTTCCTACTCTCTTAAGATGTCTTCTCTCAGTATCGAAAGTCTTTGAATATAAATTAAATGATAAAGGCAATTAATGAGCTAACATACTTATTTTCTCATTAGCCCATCACAAGCTGGGTTTACCATCTCAAAGATTTGTGCAGCATCAACTCTACTGCCACTGAAGGACTTCCTCCTGTGATCACCTTGGAATACGAAGACTTAAAAGCCTTGTTTGCCATGCAAGACATTGTAGAGCGTCTCTTCCCTATAAAGCGGCTATTCAATAACTACATCGGTTACAGATGCCTGGAGTGCAACATCAGACATCTTCTTGACCTCAATAAGGAAGTTTGCATAACTACAAAGTTAAGTTCCTGGGCTCCGGAAACCAAAGGGTCAACTTTACTAACGCCAGAATTCACAAACCCAGAACCCGATAAATCAGAAAAAAATGTCTCGATTGCTGAAACCAACATCGCCGCCAATAAATCTTCTGGCGAAACTTCAGGCACAAAAATGTCTGCCCTGAGAGGTATCGACGTGGTGACATTCTCGGAGTGGTTCATGGCGGAAGCAGGTCTGGTGTACGTTGTCGACGTTTACGCCATAGATGGTCACAGCGAGGCGTCTCTTCAGGCACACATCGCAAGACACCTGCGCCATTTGCTGCAGCTGAATCTGTGTGACCAGGGCGTCTTCGTGGTCTCTTTAACCAACAATGTGTCAGAGGAGAAGGTCCGAACACTGCTCAAACACCACGGCATTGTAGAGCCTTTACCGGAAACAGAGAAATGGAAGGCTTTACATGAAAAAAAGTTGGAAACTTGGAGTGACTCGAAATTATAATGTAAATGTGAACACTTAACGGTGTATTGAAGTAAAAATGAAATGTTATTCTAAAAGTCAAAGAACAGAAACAAAAAGAAACAATTGCGTAGGTTGAACAGAGCATTTAAAAATGTCAAACTAAAAAGCAGCCTGTACATACATAAATACAGAATTTTTCATTAAAATCATTAGAACACCTTATAATATAATGCTAATATTTTTAAACGGACATTCTGACTTTAATGGAGAACTAAAAAAAAAAAACATTTGAAAGGCATTAAAAGTGACCCATAGGGCAGTGTTTCTCAAAGTGGGGAACGCGTACCCCCAGGGGTATAGCAAGACTTTCTAGGGGGTACGCGTTGCACCTCATTAACTATGCAGATTTTTTTAAACACCCACTTATTGTGTCCTGTTAATAAATTAATACTTATACAAGGGGTACACATGAGTGAAAAGTTTAGGAAACATGGCCAGAGGGGAAAACGTTATTGGAGTGTGTCCTATTGCTCGAGTATATAGTTTGTACTGGAGTAAACATTTTGAACCAGAGTGAATAATGTATACCAGAGTTAACAATAAGTACCACAGTAAACAATTTGTACTGGAGTAAACAGAGTAAACATTTTGTACCACAGTAAACAATTTTATTTTTGTTTTATTCATGTTTGTAAAAGTAAAATTTTATATTGGCACTGTTTAAAGTTCTAAATCTATAGATCTATAGACCACAGGTCAGTGCCGTATTGAGTTTTAAAAAGGTCCTAAGATGTTTAAGAAATGGGGCCCTTTTTTAGGCCCTTAGCAAATCCAGACAGTGCTAAATATTTCTTGGTGGTCCTAAGGTTTTGCTTGTTTTTAATTCAGCCCATTCATTGTTTCAACAAGCCTTTAAATAGTAAGTCAAGAATCAAACAAGCTGTAATAAGCCCATACTTTTTGTCCTAAGAATCGAGCACTGGGCTGGCTCCTGTATCCACTTGTCGTTGTCTAGGTCCGGGGTCGGCAACCTGCGGCTCGCGAGCCACATGCGGCTCTTTGGATGTGAAGCTGCGGCTCTTTCGTTCCATTCGCAAATATTATTTATTTTATCGAAAATTTTTTTTTTCAAAAAGTTCTTAATCTTTTAACGAGGATTAGGCACTGATTCTATCTTCAGCCACTTGTACTAGCTTTTCACCACACCCCTCCCCCATTACACGCGTCGTCACAGTAATCAGTCCGTCCGAAGCTCTTGAATGACGCCGTCGTCTAATGCTTCTATGTACGCTTTAATTCGATTTTGGCTGTGACGTATAGTTTATTGTTTCAGGTAAATGAGTTAGAAGCGAATTATCTTCTCAAAGTTAGAAGCAATCTATAAGTAATGCTGATCTGGCAAACGTTGGGGTACCAGGACGTACCACTAGAACTTGCACAAAAAATGCAAACCATTTACATATGGTATGTCAAAGATTGCTTTATACCTGCATCTTGAAAACATTTTCATGATTTCGAAAAAAAAAACTTGAATAAAAAATAAAAGCTAAAACAGTACAAGATAGAAGAGCTAAAATGTCTTCAAATGTAACATATTTGCAGGTGGAATATATTCAATATTCTTCTGTCTTGTCACTTGCTATAGAGGAGTTTTGCAACATAAAAGACACGAATAAGTTGACCTTTTGTAATGTATGTCTTCCCAAGTTCCAAAAGAAGAACTTGGATTGCTACTGCTCTGGCGACAAACTAGAGGGGATGATAGAGCGTATGCCGAGCAAAAATACATTGAAGACATTAAAATCGTTTAAATAACAAGGAGCAACTACGATTCTTCGAAGTAAAATAAATTGCGAAATTCTTTCGTTTCACTGAATAATACACCAAGAAGCGCTTTTAGACCAAACGATTCAGGCCAAAATAGTTGAGGTCATAAGTTCGGTAATCAAGATTGTTATTAGCATCTTGTCAAAAGCACTCAACCATCGTCAGTTTAAAGAATTCTTAAGCGAAATGGAAACTCCATATTCCGATCTCCTTCACAATAAAGTGTGATGGCTTTCCAAAGGTAAGGTGTTGAAACGTTTAGGCTTGTGCTTGAATGAATTAAATACATTCCTAAATGAAAAAGACATTTATCACCCTGAATTAGAGAACAGCAAAAGGTTGCAAAAATTTTAACTTTACATAACAGCGAAATTAAATGAGCTGAATGTTAAACCATAAGGAAATGGAAACGCAGGCGATGTTTGGATAGATCAGCCTTCTTTTGGAAAAAAAAATATTATTGCAGAAGAGAGGTAAGTTACTTTTTTTTCAATGTCTAAAGAAATGTCGCGATAATATCAGTGCAACTGTTGACACGAATTACTTCAGCTAAGTTACAAAAAAAATAATTCAAAGATGAATTTGTTGACAGTATTTTATGACGGTAACAGGATAATACAAACTAGCAAAATCATTCTAGCATTACTAGTAAATCAACACATATAGTAACGAAATCCTAATAGATCCATTTGAAATTGATACTGGAGTTCTAGAAATGCCATTGATTGAAAGTAAAACTTTGTTGAATTGAAAATGTAAAGAGTTTAACAGCAAGTCGGAAAAGTTGAAAGTCCAGAAATGCATGTACGTAACGCAACAAGTGGACATCTTTAAAAAAAATGTCGCGAGTTGATTCGGCGCAAGAAATAATCTTCCAGTTAGCAACATTGAGGTGAAGAAGTTGGCAATTCGAGTGCTATATTCGGACCTACATATTCGTCTGAGCAAGCGTTCTCCTGCATGATATTAAAAGTAAGAAGCCAACAAACAAATGGAAATATAGTCGTGTTTGAAACTAAAAACAACAAGTTATGAGCCAAATGTATACAAAATTTCTAAAACCAAAGCCATCGCTCCCATTGAATTTGTTTGCTTAATTGCTTGTTATTGAAGTACAAGTTAGTGTTAAAAATAAATGTTTAACTGCTTTATTTGCTACCAACATGAACAAAAAATTAATCTAATAATGCCATATATATATATTAAATATTATCTACTTTTGCTGTGAAAACACTACTTATATATGAATAAATAAATATTTTGTCTTATGAAAACATTTTTTTTTCATAAAAAAGTAGTAATGTGAGTACTACGTATTGTTGGCAAGGAAAAAAAAAACGTTGTGGCTCTTTAAAATTTTAAAATTTGTAAATTGTAATTTTTGGCTCTTCCGACTTAAAAGGTTGCCGACCCCTGGTCTAGGTTGATTCTGGAACTACGACACTCAAACGATATAGCGATTTGAAACAACGTACTTCCTAATTTAATGTAGCTTGGTAAACAACGCCCTCGTAGGTAGACTAAACGTATAACACAGAACACCAAGAGTGCAGCTTAAATATTTATTGTATAATATATGATCCTCCTGGGGTGAATAAATATGAATTAAACTGACTATTAACAAGCAAAATAAAAAAAAATACTTTTGTGAAAAACAAAGGTTATATAATTAGTTTGGATCAGTCATGTAATTAAATTAGTAATAAGCCTTAAACGACCATCTATAACGAGGACTTAGTCAGCTCATGCAATCAGTCAAGTACTATTTTTACCACATCAGTCAAGTACTATTTCTTTCCTTGTTTGAGATACCAAAGTAATTTATTACCAATAGTTAATTAACTAACTGGTTATTTTTTTTATTGATTGTCAGGTAAAAGAAATTATTGTACAAATCAGCTTGATTCTAGAGAACACACACACACACATGTACAGCGCGGGTAGTGACACAGTTCGACCAGCAGACGACATTGTTATCGAGTATTTATACTTATGTGCTTTCGAGGATTTCAGTTAGACATCACCTAAAATTCTAACAAATCCTGGATATTACTTTCAGAACTAGTGTAGGTAGCGTTCTATTTTCATGGTCTCAGAGTACTTAGAGAGTCAACATTGACACTGGGAAATGTATACAAGCCTTTGATTTGTTCAGCAGGAAGGAGTTAATAACAACTTTGTTGGGAGTATAGTTTCTAAAGGTCCGTTTAAAGCAATACCAATCCGTTAAATTAATTTAGATTCTATCTAGGTTTCTGATTAGATAGATAGATAGATAGATAGATAGATAGATAGATAGATAGATAGAGAGAGAGAGAGAGAGAGAGAGAAGGAGAGAATTCTATCTTATCCATGTATTTAAAAACTTCTGCTGGGCAGACGAGGAACCTCTTCTCATGTTATTTATTCACGAAAATTTGACAGCAGAATGTCATTGGCTGGTGATGACCTCGTGATCAGGAAAGCACGCGCCCAAGACTATGATGCAATCGTCAGAAACGGAGACGTCTACGGGGGCAAAGATTACCTGCCTGCATTGTACCCGCGCGCCGTCACTGACCCGGATTTTTACCCGATCGTGGCGGAGGTCAAAGGTGAGATCGTGAGTAAACATTGCAACATTGTCATTAGATTTGTGTTTACCATTAGGTAGAGAGAGAGAGAGAGAGAGGGGGGGGGTGAGATAATGAGAAAGAAGAGAGTGACGGATGAGGAGGAGGGAGAGGCTCAATAAAGGGAAGTAATCATACTGTAGAAACCCTTGCTCATGAGGTCGCTTTACGATGTTGTTGTTGCTGTTTTGTTTTTAAACGGGGTTTCTCAAACTGAGAAATTAAAAAGTCAAAAGAAAGAAAGCATTGTAGCAGCCAATTCCAAATGCTCTATTTCTAAGTGTGTGCCTTCAAGCGAAGAAAGTTGACGTTGAAAAGAAAGCCCCTTATAAAGTTTTGCCGAGTTTGTAAGTCTGTTTATTTTGATGACCATATAATGTATTGCACATTTGCACTCGTCTTTTATGATATCGGCTCAATATTATACACTGCAAGGTTATATTATAGCTATCAAATAATACTCTAACATCAAAAAAAAAAATTAAACTACGCCTAGAGATTGAAGGATCGATGTAAAATGAATGGACTTCGATTGCTGAAACCAACATCGCCGCCAATAAATCGCCTGGCGAAAACTTCAGGCAGCACAAAAATGTCTGCCCTGAGAGGTATCGACGTGGTGACATTCTCGGAGTGGTTCATGGCGGAAGCAGGTCTGGTGTACGTTGTCGACGTTTACGCCAGAGATGGTCACAGCGAGGCGTCTCTTCAGGCACACATTGCAAGACACCTGCGCCATTTGCTGCAGCTGAATCTGTGTGACCAGGGCGTCTTCGTGGTCTCTTTAACCAACAATGTGTCAGAGGAGAAGGTCCGAGCATTGCTCAAACACCACGGCATTGTAGAGCCTTTAACTAATAATAATTTTAAAAACCCCATTTGAAAGACATTATAAGTGGCCATATAGAGGAAAACGTTATTGAATTGTGTCACGTTACTGAGAAACAGGGTTCGCGCCAGTAAATAGTTTGTACTGGAGTAAACATTTTGAACCAGAGTGAATAGTTTACACCGGAGTTAACAAAATGTACCACAGTTAACAATTTGTACCAGAGTAAACAATATCTTTGTTCATATTGTTTAAAAATCTAAATATATAAAGCATAGTCCAAAGACATGAGTCAGAAACTTGAAAAGGCTCTGAGCTTTTTGAGAAATAGGGCCATTATTGGGCACTTTGTGAGTCTATTTATTAAAGGTCAGTGCTGAATATTTCTTGGGGGTCTTAAACTTTAGCCTCCTTTGCCTGTAGGTCAACCTGGCCCTAAATGAGGTCAAATATCTATAATTTTCTTTTTTTACAAATCTGTGTGTCTTGCCACTAAACTATTTGTATAGATCACTTTGTTTTGTTGGCTTTGTTATTTCCTGTTCACCTTTCGAAAAAAACATGCAGCGGGTCAAGGTCATCGGTTTTATCAATATTGAATGCAATCTGAAATCTGAAACCCGACAGGCGTCCAGCAGACGAGAAAACAACGCCCTGTCCACATCTATGGCAACGTACTTTGTGACACGGTGACATTTAGCAATGAAAGGTCGCGATGGCACACTATGAAGTGGGGGCCATCTTGTCACAACTCAGGTTTTAAATAGTCATAACGCTTAGCGTCAAAAAATGATTCTTAGTAATTTTTTTTTTTGGGGGGGGGGGGGTGGGAAGATGGAGAGAAAGGAGCTTACTTGATCACTTTAGGGCAACATGAGTTGTGAATAACATTCACAATATTGAAATAGGGTTTCTACACTATGGCACCAACTTTGAGGTGGTGACAGGAGACTACTGTGAATTTTGTTCCATTGAACCATTCTCGATCCTGGAAGTGCCAAAAAAGTCTTTCACTGTTTTGTCGAGTATTTGGCACCGCCGACGTAACCCGAACCCGCAATCCCCGACTTTTAAACCGTGGGTTACCAAGTTTTCTTTGATGATTTCAGGATACATTATTTTCTTAGAAAAACATATCGATTTTCTAAAATTGTAGCAATGTAAAATGTTGTAAGATAAGATAATTTTATTGATCCATTCAAATGGAAATTCAGTTTGACTACAATTGACAACATCAGCGTCACTACTGTACAATAACACTATACTTAAACAAGGTTACAAAAGACAGTTTGTGTGGAAACACAAACTCAAAATCGGCCCCCGAAGAGATCCACCCAGGCAGGTTTCAATATTTTCAGAAAGAACATCCAAATGAAATTATATCAAAGACAAATGAGAGATAAGAATGGAGAAAGAAGGTTAACAGATCTTGTGTAGTGCCCCAACGGTCCCGCAGATCAAAGGATAGGTGTAAGTGAATGTAAAATTAGATGTGAACCTGGCCTAACTAGTTCCCATTTTAGACCTTGTGGTCTATAGGGCAGATGATGTAAAGTTCATCTGTTTTTGTGGCCTACGGTTAGCGAGGGTGTCATGTAGCCAGCACAACGACCAACCGCCTATACTTTTCCCCAACTAATGTCAGGTACCCATTAGAGCTGAGTGGACTCAGAGGCGCCTAAAGATTGCAAAGTTGAAAATCCCAGTCTTCACCAGGATTCGAACCCAGGACCCCCGGTTCGGAAGCCAAGCGCTTTACCGCTCAGCCACCGCGCCTCCCCTGGCCTAACTGATGTCTTATAATTGATCTAATTGTTTTGAAAAGGATCAAACTCTTATTCAATCCTAAAAAAAAAAAATTAAAAAAAAAAATGTCCGCAATAAAATAAAATGTTCAGAAAAATGAAGTTAATAAGATTACTATTCATTTTAAATTAGGTCTAACTTATAATGCATACTAATTAGCTTTTTTTCTTTAAAAAACTGCTTGCATAACTGATTTTAAAAATTAGATTTTTCGCTTTCAGAAAAAAAAAAGTAGCCGTTGCTTCAGAACTTTGAATGGTCTAAAATATTGTGATGTCGAATTTTCAATATCTTTTCTAGTTTACGAGATCTAAACGGGACGAACGGACAGACATTTCGCACAAAACTAATAGCGTCTTTTTCCCTTTCGGGGGCCGCTAAAAATTCAAACAACATTCACACACGAAACACATACACATTCACAACCAGCGCTTTATGAATAAGACTTCTATGTACTTCTCGATGACGACAGCTGATCTTGTAACACTCTGACCGAAAGTGTAACACCGTTACAATATAAAAAGTAGTAGCACACAAAAATGTAACAGTTTTAACAAATGTTACACTGTAAAACAAAATGTTAACTCTAATATTTTATTTAATAAGTTAGTTAAAGGCTGAGTAGATCTATTTAATTATCTTGACTCACGACTACGCAGTATTGGATGAGATCAATTCAGAATAAAACACACACACACACACAAACTAACATTTACTTGGCTCAAACAAGACCAATCGTTGTAGCATGCCTGTAAATACTGACCTGGGACGTCGCAACCTGTGGGCAGTTTAGACCAATAGCTCGTTGTCATGTCACAGGTCTGATGTCACGACATGTGACGTGGAAACTAGCAATTGGTCTAAGCTTCCCATAGTTGTGACGACGCAGGTCAGTGTTCCCGGCCTTCTAAAACGATTGGTCTCGACTCCAAACCCTGCGCTTTGATTAGATCTGGTATTTGGTTATCAAGTAAAAGTGATTTCATTTTTACCCAAAGTTTTGTTTCCTATTACACTTTGTTACAATTTAAACCTCGTTCTGTATACCAGACAGGCTTCAGCAGTATAATTTAGAGAAGTTGTTTAGTAAAGCGTTTAAAAACAGTCTCCATTCTCTTGTTTTGGTATCAGTGCCGGATTTAAGTAAGCAGACACCCCGTCCATAATTTTATCAGTATAATTTAGAGAAGTTGTTTAGTAAAGCGTTTAAAAAACAGTCTCCATTCTCTTGTTTTGGTATCAGTGCCGGATTTAAGTAAGCAGACACCCCGTCCATAATTTTGTTGGTAGGTTTTAACCTCCTTTGAAGAATTTAGTTTTAAAAAAAAGGTAAATCCGGCCCTGATTGGCATACTATATTGTTTATATAGTTGTTTTGTTTAATGTGTCACAAAGTTTTCAATAGAAAGATCAACATTCTTGGTATTTCATTCATGATTGTACTTCATGTTAGAAAAATACATTGTCTCATGCGGATAAGCCATTGCAAACAACAAGGATATGAAAAGATAAAGACTTTGTAAGTGTTATAAGATTTAAAGGTACAATAATAAAACTTCGAATTTTATTTAATTTAATCTGATATATTATATTGTTGAGAATTAGTTTGTGCCGCTTTGAATATATCCAGGGCTTTTTTGTGTGTGACGGTACGCACCAGTACGGCGTACAGGCACCTTTTTGAATGTGGGGAAAAATATTACCTTTCTTGATTTTAACGAATATAATAAATTTATTAGTAGTTAAAAGTTAGGCAAAGAATCACTGAATATATCAATCACCCCAGCGAGGACACACTTTGTGTTTGAACACCACCAAGAAACGCGCAGCCATTAACCATGCAGTCGTTTTTTTAGTTTGTTGTTTATTTATTTTTGTGTGTGAATTAAAATATGTGTACGTTTATTTTACATCGTGGGGGGAAATGTTTTGGTTTACATTTTGTTTAATTTTACAGCCACATGAGCATGTTCCAGCTATTTAATTCAGCGTTTCATAGATTCGTTTAACTTCTGAGGTCTAGATGTGTAGGGGTTGGGAGAAGGTGAAAGAACAAAGAAGGGGAGATAAAGACTTACCCAGTAGTCATCTTATCTGTACAGTTATCCTCCTTGGACTCGCTAAAAAATGGGAGAAAACAAAACAGCAAAAATACAACAGTGTGACAATATTGATTGCAACCAGTGATGGGGGAGTTACAGGGGCGGAGATTGGATAACTTATTTGGGAGGGGGGAGAGAAGCTTGTTCTTTGATAGTAACAAATATAAAATTGTAGAGATTCTCTTCTATTGTGTTTTTTTTTAATTGCACCCCCAATCAGAGTACCCCAGGGCTCCGGATAGATATTCGATAGTTACTACTCTCTTCTTGGACAATCACAAAGTTTGATTGGAACACAGAAGAGCTCTGGATCAGTACATTTACTAAAAGACATTCCAATGTACGTACTTCCGTTTTTGAAGTAACGTCTGTATTATATAAGATAAGATAAGAAGCAATAGTTTCATTACACTCCTACACACTGAGGACATCTTACAAGTAATGCGTCATGACACTCAACATTGCTTCAAATTAGTCTGCTGGACCGTCGGGGCATCACACATGATCTGTTGACCGTCTTTCTCCACACCTCTCTGACTTGATTAGAATCTCTTTTAATGACAGGACCATCCATTCTTTTATATTGTCTTCCCATCGCATCTTCTTCTTTTCCCTGGTACTGTTCCCTGTAGGAATGTCTTTGCGAGCCATGAGAAACTTGTGATATGAATTCATTTGTGAAGCGGTCTAATAAGACCTACAAAACACCTGGAACTCTTAAAAGTAAGAAACTACCTTTTTCGATAGCCCCTGTGGGTAATGGGCCAGGTCGCAATGAACCCCTTTGCGCGATGGTTACTAGGTGGACTACTGCGCTGTTCCCCATCACTGTTTGATAGTACACTATAAAGCTGTTATACATTTATATTAAAAAAAAAAGGGATACAGTATTTTATACGTAATCACTCAAAGCTACAATACACAAATACACAGCTACAAACTTGTATCAAATACAAGAAGATCACAAGAAATCTCGGCTTCAGATTCAGAGGCGTAATATTTCCAATATGTTGTTTGGCCCCAAAAAAGGTGTATGTTATTTGAAATATTCCAGAAAATGTCTAATGCTGGGGTCAATTAGTGCTATAATGTCTGGTCATAGTTCATCTAGTGATTGAATAATTAGTGTTGTGGTTTTCTAGCGCTAGAATATACCTCATATTTTGGTTATCTAGTATTTAGATACCTTATACAATGATTATCAAGTGCTGAAAATGTATATTTATATATATATATATTTATTTATTTATTTATATATATATATATATATATATATATCATGTCATTTTTAGGGGTCCTCTGGATATAACTAATTCTTGTAATCTTGCTGATGTATTTATCAGATGTTAGTTATCTATGTCTTGTACTTGTGTCTCATAGACCTTGTCTAGAGCTAGTCCATTGACATTTATCACATAGTACGATTTGTTTTCCTCTGTTTCTTGTAATTATGTTCTTTTTGTTTGTTTTTTTATTTATGTTTCGTCATTACAAAACAAAACAAAAATACAATTTAAATTTTTGAAAGCAACAGTTCGTGAATAGATGGAGACCTTGTCATTGTTTTTTCAATGTGCAGTTGTTGTGGCTATTACTCTTCGTTTTAGGAGTTTATTTTGTTTTTACTTTCATTTAGTTTGAAATAATGGCTTCTTATAAATTTAATATTTTTGTCGATAAACACAATCATCCTGATTGTAATTTATCGCTTTAATCTAAAAGAAATCAAAATTATTATACAATATAATTTATAGATGAAATCAATAGTTCTATATCTATCATTTAAAAAAAAGCTACGCTAACTTGACATTGTACTTTAGGCTATATTAACATTTGACTTTAGGCTATATGACATTACACTTTAGGCTATATGACATTAGACTTTAGGCTATATGACATTAGACTTTAGGCTATATGGCATTAGACTTTAGGCTACATTGTCATTTGATAGTCCTACCTTAATAGAGTTGCTTTCATCAGCTAAACAATATGACACAAAAAGCTTTACTGCCGCTACCAATTCATAAACAACAACTATTGCGACAAGTTACTAATATTCTAACTTAGTCAATCTGAGCCTACCTGATCTCTCCGAGTCTTGGAGCCTTCTTCGCTATTGGCGCAGTGGCATGCCTGACGTCCAATGAACAAATGCTGCTCACTCCTAAAGAACCAAACAAATGACTTTTCTTATTATAAATATTCAAATAATATAAATGGTAAATTATCATATGAATAATCATTATTTTTGGTATAAATGTAAAAGTTTGCATATATATATAAATATACATTTTTTATTGGGTTAGCTAGTATGAAAGATGAAGCTTGTACTATTTGCTAGCCTGTTAACATCAAGCTGTGTATGCAGGAAGACAGCAAGAACGAAAACAAAATAAAATAAAATGTTAAGAAATGTTCAGGTTAAAGGCTTAAATGAACATTCAGTTAGGCTGCTACAACAAACCTGTAGGGTTCGTCACTTCCAGTTTGAACTTTCTGTACATTTTCGACCTTTATTTGAGTTTGAGTTTTGAGTTTTTGGCACATCGGCACAAATTAGACCATGTCGTGCCCGTAATCCTTCAAGGATTACTATCCCTTTATATCACAAGAGCCAAGTTCCATTTTATTTAACCTTGACTCCTCGTGAGGGAAATCAGATCGCACTGATCCATGCCATTGACCCAACCGAACATGTGAAAAGAATCACTTTTGGAAATCTGCACTTGCTGTTGCTAAAAATAGTTTATTTGCTCTTTATTTTTGTTACTCCTAACAAAAGCATAAGTGCCAGAATATCTCAAGCGTACGATGTAGGTCTTGCATTAGCCTAGACCATAATGGTAGGTCTCAGTAAGTCTTGTAGAAGTGTTGGTGAAGCACTTGCATAGCCTGGATATTAATAGTATAGCCAATTCAGCTGAACTGTCGGCGCACGCATGCGCTTTCACATAGATTCTAAAAATAGCCTTGTGTTTTGAATGAATACAAAAAAAAAAAAAGATAATAATTCTAAGTCAACTACAGACACGCAGTTACGTCACAAACACCGAAGACCAAAATTTTTATTTTTTTACTTTCTTTCACTTTCTGTAAATTATACCTGATTTCATTCACCAAAACTCAGCTGACAATTAGATCTTTTATTAGATCTATCGACACAAGAAAGGAGGTAGATAGGAGCTATGTAATAGCTAAAAATAAAATTCAAAAAAGAGGGGAGAGAATCTATCGGTCTCGGTCTTCTGATATTCTTAGTGGAAGATATTTATTAGACTCTGTTTAATCTTTCATTCTATCGAAAAGTTCGCAAGCGTTTCATTACATGAATATAAAAATTGAATTGTTGCCTCGTAGTTTCATTATATACCCTATATTGTATTCTTTTTTCAATTTCAACATAAATTACACTTTGACCTCACTATCAGGGCCGGCCTTACATACTTGAGTCTCTAGGCAATGTGAATTTGATGTCCCCAAATGAAATAGAAAAAAAGAATAAATATACAGTGACACATTGTACTTAAAACCTAGCGTACTACAGCAATAGCATGTGGTAAAAGTTTCGCTATTTCTTTTCTAAACAAATTGTCAATGCTCCAGTGCGAGCCCCCCCCCCCCCCAGTGATCGGAGGCCCTAGGCGGCTGCCTATTTTGCCTATGCCCAAGGCCGGTCTTGTCACTTTCATATACACACACTCATATACATTTCAGCAGTACCGAGTCATTAACCAAATTCCTTATCAGAAAAAAAAACATCCTTAAGGGTTTTTTGTTTTTATATGGACGACCAGCATTGCAATATTTCCTGAACGGAATCTTAGCCATTAACTTCTGACATATTAGAGTTAATTATTTTTCGCACATCGTCGCTTCGCACCCAGCCCTTGATACCCTTCCGCTAGTTATCCAGGGACGCTAATGCACTTGAAAACAATCAATCCGCAGTTATCGTAAACATCTCAAAGTGGTTGTAGAGTCTTACGTCCTGTGAAGATCTGTGATTAATGAACAGGCAGGACTTATAGAACATTCATCAGTGGGCACTGCTCAGGCGACAACAATGAATTGGTTTTCCTTCCACCAACCTCTAGAGACAGATTATGACTGTTGGCTCATGTTTACCATCATAATAAAACAGAGTGGCATGTGCTAATGGATTCAGAGAAATGTCACATGCGACAAATGACAAGTCATGAAACGTGTCACTAATTATATTGATTCAAGCAAAATTAAAGAAAAACTTGTTCGTTCGGAGTAACCTACTTTAGGGAATACAGTTAATTACTTCTTCATTAGCTGTACAATTCGTGTGACAGGTCTTCGCTGGCGGTATATTTTCATAAGAGTTGTTTACATCATTTTTTGATGACAGGGGAGGGAAGGGTTGGGAGACAGAGGGAGGAGATACGCTCTCTGTAAAAGTCTGTCCGTTGAGTAGACAGTCCATGGTCAGAAACTTCGTCAATTTTTGCTTTTCTTTTATGAAAAGGGAAGACCGCGAAAACAATGGCTTGAGACAGTGAAGTCGATAAATTTTAGCGTTATTAGAGCATGGAATAAGTTGCCTGAGCTAGCCAGGAAAACCAGTGACTTGGCGGAGTCACTTGTACAAAATTTTTCTAGCGTATGGAATAACAAATGTGTCTCTATCTTTCCCATCTTAAAACTATATAGATAACGCAAACTTACATTCTTACACAGACATTCTTACACCCTCATTCTTACAATTATAGTACACATATTCTCACACACACACAAACCACACACACACATTCTCTCAGTCATATATTACGCACACATTCTTACACACATATAACACACACATTCTATGACATAGCCTCACACACACACATTCTCATTCACGACCTAACACAGGCTTTCTCCCACACATTAGCAAGTAAGTACCTACATCATCACAAAAACATAGGACACAGACATTCTCACACCAATACTTATCTCATGCATAGTCTCATTCACCACATCTAGCTCATGACCTGTGTACTTAACATGCACTTAAAATCTACCTTATATGTATATACCATTCTATCAAAAAAAAGATACCACTTTTGAGAACATGAAATAAAGAATATACCATGTAAAAAATCTACTTTAAAAACAAAGCATATCAAAGGTAAAAAAAACGAAAAATGACTACCAATAATCTTATTACTTCAAGAATAAGCTCCTTTTTCAATATTAAACAAAATTAATTAAGTACAATTGATTGGTTATTTTTTTTATTATCATCGACTATGAATAATTATGCAAAATTTCCACATTATCCGAGTATGGGAAATGAGAGATAAAACGTGTAGAAAACGTAATGAGGGGAATAACTCTACACATACAGCCACATCTCTAAAAAATTATCATTTATTTTCCTTTTTCGATATCAGTCAAATAACTAATTACCAATTATTAATATACTAATAAATTAATTTTTGATGTATTCATGTTTTGTTAGGTACATCATATATTTCTGTAAAATTTCAACTTGATCCGAGAATGGGTGTGGGAATAATAACGAGTACAAATACTGTACCAGACAAACAGACAGAGTTGACACAAGCTTTGTAAAATCTTAACCAGTCCATTCGGTAATTTCTAATGGTTATAAGCATTGGAGGTGAAAAACTGACAGGTGTCAGTAGTTTTAAATACCTCGGAGCTATCGTCTCAGATGAGGGAACCAAACTAGATCTACTAGCCCGAATAGCACAGTCCACAGCAGCACTTCTGGCAAAACTCAAAACATAATAGAAAGACAAAGGCATAGCCCTCGACACTAAAGTCAAACTGATGCGCTTCTTGGTCATGGCCAAATTCTTGTATGCCTGCGAATCTTAGACGCTGACGGCAGAGCTAGAGAGGAGGATCCAAGCAATGGAATTGAGATGCTACAGAAGGATCCTATGTATCACATTTAAAGAGACCGCATCACAAACGAAGAGATTAGAGACAGGGTTACTACAGAGGTTAAACCCCCATGATGACCTGCTAACTAGTGTAAAAAAAAAACGGAAAGTTAAACTCTATGACCACATTACAAGGTTGTCGGGGCTAGCAAAGTACCAGGAAAAAAAAGAAGAGGCAGACAGAGAAAGCGATGGGAAGACAACATATAAAGAATGGACGGGCCTGCCATTGAAAGAGGTTCTAACTAAGGCCAAAGACAGAGAGGACTGTAAAAAGACGGTTGACTGTGGGGGTTCTTATGCTCTTTCTCTGCAATTATAACGAAAGTAGTCCCGTGTGTCTGAGGTGAATGAAAAAAAAAAGCAGCGGAGTGTTTCTTAAAGCGTGAGTTATTTGTCCCCATTCATGACGTAACTAACAAATTGTCGCCCGTTGTGCCTGGTGCAATCAAACAAGCTGGTTCAATAATTCATGTAGCAATACCCAGGACTAATTGGTTTTTAAATTTATTAGTCAGAAAATAACATTCTAGACCAGCTCTCAATTCTTATAGAGACTCTGAATGTTATGTGTGTATGCGTTGGCCAATGTAAAAAGTAAAAAAAAAGAAAAATAACCAAGATCATGCTTGTGGTAATTTAGCCTCTAAACATCGTAATTGTAATTCCATTTTGTATGCACTAATCGTAAAACTACTCAGCAGTTTAAGGGTTAAAATGTAATATGGAAAGTGTATAAGTGAATGAGTTTATATCAATCTCCCTTTACAATGACTTTGCAACACAGCAACTAGTGTGTATCTAAAATTAAAGAATTAAATTCTTTGATGCATTGTGCAGTAACAATAACAAACAACAAAAGACTCAGAACGAATGAGCTACACGCTGTCAGACCTCTCCACGGCTCAAAAGGAGTAATGAGAAACATAAGAACCTTAAGCACATAAGGTTGATAAAATACATTAACTAACACACCAAGATTTGACTAAATCAGAGGACTCAAACTTTTTGGAACCGAGGACCCAATAATATAATCCAAACTTGCTCACGGAACCCAAAGTGAAAACGCTACCAAATGCATCGTACATAGGTTTCGAATTTAAAACAAAACAAAACAAAAAACTTGTTGAAGGAGTGTTTATTGAGAAACTTTGTTTACAAAAAAAAAAATATTAAAAAAATAATTTCTCGGATGAGTTTGACGAGATTTTTTCGGGTGTATTTTATGTCTAACTCAATGTTTGTAAGTAGCAACCGCAACTTTGAACGAGCAGACATTTCTAGTCAGTATCTTTGATTATCTCATGACGACACTGAGCTCACGTTGTACCCAATAAGAAGACGTGAAATCAGTCAGCCACATCTGTTCATTGATTCCTGATGCAGGATAGGAAATAGGAATCTGTTTTAGGAACCAGAATTGTGATGTTCTAGCGCGAACATTCGTTTAAGTCCCCCCCCCCCTCTTTGTGGATATTTCATTAAACTGCTATTAGTATGGATTCCTCTGTCAGTGGGATCTGATTTGTCCACTGGCAAAAGGGTTCAGTACACAGTCGGGAATATCCAAGTACAGAATGTCTTCAAATCGTTGGCTAAATGTCGTCATAGAATGGCACGTAACAGAAGTTAAACAATAGGGAGGGGCGAGTTGATGATTATTTTAACTATCCGATCGGATAAACTAGCTGTTAGCAAAGACATTACTTTAATTGTATACAATGTTAATCTATTTGAGGAAAATAGAAGATTGCATAATTATATATTATGTGTTTCAAACTTACTTTAAAGCTTATACCACCTAAGTCAAGTACACTTTCTTTCCCTTATTTGAGATACCAAACAAAATAATTAATTACCGATAGTTGGTTAGTCTTTTTTTTTTTTATTGATTCTCCTGTTGTCAGAAATAGTTACACAGAATTGCAGCTTGATCCGAGATTGGGTGTCGGAGAATAATGTGTACAAACCTTTTACCAGCCAGACAGACAGACAGTTAGCTGATATAAGCTTTGTAATAAAATACGACAATTAAAAAAAACACATTTTGGCAGGTAATGACCTAGTAATCCTGACAATCATTATTCTTTTCTATTGTTATCAGCAATGTAATGTTTGTAAAATGAAAGAAAAGTCTGCTATCCTTGTTCAAAAGAAGAAGATATTTTATAATTTTGTTTTCTAAGGTCAAGGCAAGTCCGCAGGAATCTAGTTTTTTTTCAGTTTCAATGTGTTCTCAAGGTCAGTGACGTGTCCTTTGAAATGAGATAAAGTGTTGATTGTACAGCCATTATTTCATTAGCCAATCGATTTCTGTTATTTGTAAATGTAAATTCTCCTCACCTTGGCAATTGTCCAGATAATGGACAGTGCTGGTGTCCAGACAAGAAGTTCAAAGGTTAAGGTTAAAGAATTATTATCGAAAGTTAAGATCTTTGCGTTGTTGTTTTTTTTTTCGCCTCAATGATTTTGTCATTCGATTACTTTGTTCTGTACAGCAGTTCTTATAACATAACAAAACGACGTAATCCTAGATCTTTCATCTAATTACAATCAATATCACAAGGGAGGTAAGCCATGATGTAATATAAGTATCACACTTTTGTGTTAAGGTTTTTGTAGCAAGAATGCCGCATTAGATTTCAAAGCTTCATATACGGTAGGTCTTAAGCAGCATTTATCAAACTGTGGTATATGTTGTGGGATACGCTGTGGGATATAGTGTGGGATATGCTGTGGGATATGTTGTGGGATACGCTGTGGGATATATTGTGGGATATGCTGTGGGATATGTTGTGGGATACGCTGTGGGATATGTTGAGGGATATGCTGTGAGATATGTTGAGGGATACGCTGTGGATTATGTTGTGGGATACGCTGTGGGATATATTGAGGGATATGCGGGGGGATATATATGCTTTCGGATACGCTGACAATATGTTCATAAAGACGGTCTTCCCTTCAAATCTCTTGTATTTTCATTGTAGTTATACATGAATTTTCGTATCAAATAAGAACATTAGTGACATGGATGAAACTAACTGACATCGTTCTATAATCCACAAAGGAACATTTCTACTGGTACTGTTTTACGGAGCCGCGTCTTCAACGAGATCGATGTACAACGTCCGTATGAAAATCAAATTCCGCAACGTTTTAGCAAATGCGATTTTAAGATTCTATTCGTCTTTTGTTTACGTCAGAACGCTCAAATTTTCATTCGTTTTTTTTTTTTTGAGGCCTTTAGCAGGGAAAACAAAACAAAAGACCGACCGCTACAGAACATCTTGCTAAGCAATAGGATGATTTTACGACAATTCAGCACATTATATAGGTCCATTTTATACTGTTTGAACTGCCTCTAACACTAGTTACTAAATACAATAGTACATGAAAGATGCCAGAAAAAACAAACATTTCGAAGCTAAGAATACCGAACTGGACTCCACCCAGAACTACTCTGGGACAGGTTACTGCATCCCCCCCCCCCCCAAAAAAAAAACAAACTCCTAGCTGACAAATTTTGGGGTTTTAAGAGGCCGTCACTTGTAAAAGTTTAAGAACCACTGATCTAAAGACTTCACCGACACCAGCGTTAATCCGAGTCGACAAAAACAGATTCAAGAAAATTCAGCGCCACTGGAGAAAGTCTCAACAAAAAATGGCGTCACTAGAAAATTTACCAATTCCATTATAAAGCGCAGCTCCGTTAAAAATGCGTTGCCTTCAAAGTGAGACTCCGGTATTTCAGCTGTCAGTAGGACCCAACGGTGACCTAAAAATTTTGTAGCGACTTACGCAAACGAAGCAGTCTTCAGAGACAAAAACATTAAGCTGGTATAAAAAGTAAAAATAAACTAACTCGAGAAACAAAGAGGAGAAATAGGGAGAGAGAGAAAGAAAAAGTTTCTACTGAGACTGGATAGAAGAGAAATATAGTCACAATGGAAAATGAAACTAGCTGATTTATATTGTTGCATCAAACAAAATATATCGGCCAAACAGTCAAACTTTGAGAACCATCGTCACGGTGAATGTTACAAGAAGCGTTCTAGGAATGAACAGTTGAGAACCGCTGGCCGGAAATGCTGTTTTGTTTTTGTAATGACGTTATGTTACTATTTCTGTCACACACAACCACTGTATCAGTCCACCCATTTCCATAACTTGCACAAATTTGTCATTTATTGTGTGTGTGTTGTTTAGTAGGATGTCTGAACCTAGACAATGTCTAAGAGTACTGACTGAACTTTTGTTTACAGGCGTTTCTTTGACTGTCTGTCAAAAGATATTTTTTTAAGTTACGGAACATTGACAAAATGAAAGGCGATAAAGGTTTTTGTTGATTCTCATGTTGCCGAATAGAAATGTTTCTGATAAAAATGTTTGATTTGGCACTTTTTGTGTAGCTTGATCTTTATGTGGTCTATGTACTTTTCTATTTATGCAGTCTATGTACTTTTCCATTGATGTAGCAAGTGTACTTATGTAAGAATGTACTTATCTCTTTATACAGTGTGTATACTTACTATTTTCGTAGTAAGTGTACTTATGTATGTAGTCATCTGAGAGTCATCTCTTTATGTGGGGAATGTAAGTATATACTTCTTTCTCTATCTAGTGTACGTACGTTTTTCATTATGTAGTATATATGTAATAATGTAATAGTCTCTGTATGTGTTGTATGAAATGTTTATACGAATGAAACTGTAAGAAATAGTTTCAACGACACAAATGATTCTGTCCCTTATTAGAAATTATGTAACTACATATCTACCTATTATTTAATGTACAAATCAAAACTTATTTGTTACTCCAGTGACCAAGAAAACAGGACCAGCGACACTAATAAAGTGGATGTAATCAAAAAGAATAAAAAAAAAAAAAAAAAAAGAACACACAAACGCAGATGTTAACGCTTGGGTTTGGCCGTTATAATTTGTAAAAAATATAATCATCATACAAAGAAATTTGGTCTTGATATCGACATATAGCTAAAGAGTTTTAAAAAAAATAACAGATAGCCGTGCAGGAACATTTTGTCTTACAAATCATTCGCTTGGCCAAACTAGAATCTTCTAAGCCAGTTTTGTTGAAAGTGGTCTATATATAGACCGCCAGGAATCGACGACAACTCTCAATGGGTCTACAAGAGTGAAAAAAAATGATTTGGAGGTCTATGAGATGTAACAGGGGTCTACGTTAGAGGATCTCATCTCAGTAGGTTGAGTCTTTAAATTCTTTCCCATTAAGGCTATGCAGGACACTTGACACCTTTTTTTTAAATTTATTAATCAAATGCATCCATATTTCCACAAAATGTGGTCAAAATTGTTCTCTTTTTAAAGGTTGTCATAATGATGGCCGCCATATGTGATATTTCAACGATATTTGTTTATCTTTTTAAATAGATAAGGCTATTTTATCAATGACTAAACTATACGTAGAGCAGCCATAAAACTATGTTTTCTTCTTTATAGGTTGTAAATATAAGGAAAACTTTTGTTTTTACACATACTTCTCAAACTTTGCATAAGAAACATTTTTTTAATGATGTGTTTTATAAAAATATAGGTAATGATAGAGAAAAGATGAAATCGGCATAAGAGACGAAAATCAGGGCCGGCCTTAGTCATAGGCAAATTAGGCAGCTGCTAGTTCCTAGAATTGGATGGAGCCTCGAACAGTGTGTGTCTCCATTAATTTAGAGAAGAAATAACGAAACTTTCTTCAATGGTATTGTTGAAGTACTCTAGGTTTTTAATAAATTGCATAATTTTAGTTTTTTTTCGCTTTTTATTTTTATTTGGGACCACCGAATTCACTTCGCCTTTTCTTCTTCTTCTTCTTCTTGAAACTGTCAGGTAGAGTTGAGCCTTCTGATCCTGGAACTCTAGGCCAGCAAAAGCGAACAAGAGCTCCCTCTCACCGGCCTGTATGAGAGCAGTGTACACTGTTCTGTCTGTCGGGTGGGTCAGACTCGCGGCAAGAGGCCGAGTACACTAAGACCCTCGCCATTTTCCTTTTCTATACCAGGCTAACCGTGCGGGACACGCCATTTATGTAACGGCCCCTTGAGGAACAGCGCCTGGATTGTGACAAGGTTGTGTGAGCTTTTTTACAACTCCGCGCAGTGCAATGAGGATGCTCTCGCACCCCCTTAGGCACCCCCACAGGAGTCTTGTTTTGCTACCCTTTAGCCTAATCGTTTCCTCCTACGATCTCGCCACTATGAGGCAGGGTAGCATGCCCGGGTCACTTCGCCTATAGTCTCCAATTATCTAAGGCCGCCCCTACACCCAGGGGCGTAGCTTGGAATTTCCCATCATTTAGGGACCTGGGGGGGGGGGGAATCGTCCTTTTTTGGGGGGCTCCTTGTATTTTGAGTAATATTTAATTGTAAATGTAAAAAGCACTCATTTGCCCCCCCCCCCCTGAAGTGGGGGCCCGAGGGGATTTTCAAATTCTCCCCCTCCTTTTACGCCACTGCCTACACCAATACAACTTTAAATTTAGCATAATGCTTAGTGAATTAAATGACAGTTTGTATCAATAGCCCGCAAACGAGCGCCCATCGACAGCAATAACCTCTGCTTATGATAAAGGCGGTACATGAAAAAAAAATTATTGCAGCGTGTATCAAACCGCGGGGTGTGACTTGCTAGGAAGGGAAAGCGGCATTTTGTTTACAAAGCTTATATCTACTCACTCTGTCTGTCTGTCCAGTACACATTTTGAACACGTTATTTCTCCCACACCCACTCTCGGATCAAGTTTTAACTTTGTAAGAGGAAATGAATCGTTTGAAAAAGTTAGAAACACACACATACACACCACAACAAAAGTGAAACAAGCAAAATTTTTAAAAAATGAAGCATATCTAAGGGGAACTCTACATTTACAGACGTATCTTTTAAATATTGTCATATTTATTTCCTCTTTTCGATATCAAACAAAATGAGTGAATCAATTATCACGTCTACTTCCTAGTCCCTCAGGACGACGGGGAAGGCAGCGGGACCACCGAGACGACCGAACGACAGTCCAGCGCGCATACCGCTCGACCAGGAACAATGTGTAAAGTTTCAACTTGATCGGAGAATGGGAAGTGGGAGAAAGAACGTGTTCAAAATGTAGACCAGACAGTGAGTTTGTTATAACTATGTACAAATAAAAATTTCAAGAACAAAAAAAAAAAGTGTTTAAGAATGTGTTGGAACTTGGAAGTGTTCACATTGGTTTATCTACTAATTTATGGGTATAGGTGTGTGTGTGTGCTGAATATTGTGTTAAAAAGTCTTTTAAAGTCTATTAACAGTCACGTCAAAACTCGTTTGATTACTACTGCTATAAGTTGGTGATATTGTTATAGGCCAACGTCAGTAATGTATAGACCTACGTCAGTAATGTATAGGCCTACGTCAGTAATGTATAGACCTACGTCAGTAATGTATAGGCCTACGTCAGTAATGTATAGACCTACGTCAGTCATGTATAGACCTACGTCAGTAATGTATAGACCTACGTCAGTAATGTATAGACCTACGTCAGTAATGTATAGGCCAACGTCAGTCATGTATAGACCTACGTCAGTAATGTATAGACCTACGTCAGTAATGTATAGGCCAACGTCAGTAATGTATAGACCTACGTCAGTAATGTATAGACCTACGCCAGTAATGTATAGGCCTACGCCAGTAATGTATAGGCCTACGTCAGTAATGTATAGGCCTTCGTCAGTAATGTATAGGCCTACGTCAGTAATGTATAGGCCTACGTCAGTAATGTATAGGCCTACGCCAGTAATGTATAAGCCTACGTCAGTAATGTATAGGACTACGTCAGTAATGTATAGGCCTTCGTCAGTAATGTATAAACCTACGCCAGTAATGTATAGGCCTACGTCAGTAATGTATAAACCTACGTCAGTAATGTATAGGCCTTCGTCAGTAATGTATAGGCCTTCGTCAGTAATGTATAGGCCTACGCCAGTAATGTATAGGCCAACGTCAGTAATGTATAGACCTACGTCAGTAATGTATAGACCTACGCCAGTAATGTATAGGCCTACGCCAGTAATGTATAGGCCTTCGTCAGTAATGTATAAACCTACGTCAGTTATGTATAAACCTACGTCAGTAATGTATAGGCCTACGCCAGTAATGTATAAACCTACGTCAGTAATGTATAAACCTACGCCAGTAATGTATAGGCCTACGCCAGTAATGTATAAACCTACGTCAGTAATGTATAGGACTACGTCAGTAATGTATAGGCCTTCGTCAGTAATGTATAAACCTACGCCAGTAATGTATAGGCCTACGTCAGTAATGTATAAACCTACGTCAGTAATGTATAAACCTACGTCAGTAATGTATAGGCCTACGTCAGTAATGTATAGGCCTACGTCAGTAATGTATAGGCCTACGTCAGTAATGTATAGGCCTACGTCAGTAATGTATAAACCTACGTCAGTAATGTATAGACCTACGTCAGTAATGTATAGGCCTACGTCAGTAATGTATAGGCCTACGTCAGTAATGTATAAACCTACGTCAGTAATGTATAGGCCTACGTCAGTAATGTATAAACCTACGTCAGTAATGTATAGACCTACGTCAGTAATGTATAGGCCTACGCCAGTAATGTATAGGCCTACGCCAGTAATGTATAAACCTACGTCAGTAATGTATAAACCTACGTCAGTAATGTATAGACCTACGTCAGTAATGTATAGGCCTACGCCAGTAATGTATAAACCTACGCCAGTAATGTATAGGCCAACGTCAGTAATGTATAGGCCAACGTCAGTAATGTATAGGCCTACGTCAGTAATGTATAGGCCAACGTCAGTAATGTATAGGCCAACGTCAGTAATGTATAGGCCTACGTCAGTAATGTATAGGCCTACGTCAGTAATGTATAGGCCTACGTCAGTAATGTATAGGCCAACGTCAGTAATGTATAGGCCTACGTCAGTAATGTATAGGCCAACGTCAGTAATGTATAGGCCAACGTCAGTAATGTATAGGCCAACGTCAGTAATGTATAGGCCTACGTCAGTAATATCTTTAGTTGGATAACAGAATACATTTAAAGAGTGAATAGTTTATCTCTTTAGATGTTTTCTTACCTTAGTCTCTCTCTCTCTTTCTCTTTTTTTCTCATTCTCACTTCTATATGTCACGTTACATTAATCTTTCTTAGTCTCTCTCTCTCTCTCTCTCTCTCTCTCTCTCTCTCTCTCTCTTACAAATTTCTGTCTCTGTATTTGTGTCTTACTCTCTCTCTCTCTCTCTCTCTCTCTCACACACACACAAAATATCCTCTCACGTACTCTCAATTTTTTTTGCTTTTTTTCTCATTAAAATAAAATGTGTATAAACCTTTCCATCTCTCTCCTTCTCTCAATATCTCTCCTTCTCTCTCTCCTCCTCCTCTTTGTCTATTTCTCCTCTTACTCTCTAACATTGTCTTCTTCTCAAAGAGTTAATAATTAACTCCTCTAAGTCTCAGCACTGTTGTGGTCAGAGTTACATCCATTCACACCACGTGATGCATTAAGTCACGAGCACAATGTCAAAGTAAACCATGCAGTCCCCCCCCCCTCCCGTCCCAAGTCTAAAGTTAAACGTCAGTTCTTATGTTACAAAGCGGTGCAAAACCACCGACAAGAAAGAGCAATCAATAGGAATAACAGCACACTTCATCAAGACAATGAAAACATACCCCCCCCCTTTCAGACACGTGTCATTTTGTTACTAGAGTCCAGATCTTTTGTACAATCCAATCATACATCTTCATAACACTTCGGTCTTTTGTACAATCCAATCATACATCTTCATAACTCCTAGTTCTATTGTACAATCCAATTATACATCTTCATAACTCCTAGTTCTATTGTACAATCCAATCATACATCTTCATAACTCCTAGTTCTAATGTACAATCCAATCATACCTCTTCATAACACATCGGTCTTTTGTACAATCTAATCATAAATCTTCATAACACATCTGTCTTTTGTACAATCCAATCATACCTTTTCATAACACATCGGTCTTTTGTACAATCCAATCATACATCTTCATAACTCCTCGGATGTTGTGTCACTATGAGGTAAGCTATGTCTTCAACATCAACACGTATCAACACAGGGATCACGTCTAATAGGACTAGCTGTCACAAGCTACAGGCCCACAACTACCTCAGCATAAGGGATCACGTTTAGTAGGACTAGTTCTCTGGAGCTACAGGCCCACAACTTCCCGTATCAGCACAGGTATCACGTTTAGTAGGACTAGCTGTCTGGTGCTACAGGCCCACAACTTCCCGTATCAGCGCAGGGATCACGTTTAGTGTGCTACAGGCCCACAGCTTCCCGTATCAGCACAAGGATCACATTTAGTATGACTAGCTGTCTGGTGCTACAGGCCCACAACTTTCTGTATCAGCACAGGGATCACGTTTAGTAGGACTAGCTGTCTGGTGCTACAGGCCCACAACTACCTCAGCACAAGGGATCACGTTTAGTAGGACTAACTGTCTGGTGCTACAGGCCCACTACTTCCCCTAACAGCACAAGGATCACGTTTAGTAGGACTAGCTGTCTGGTGCTACAGGCCCACAACTTCCTGTATCAGCACAGGGATCACGTTTACTAGGACTAGCTGTCTGGTGCTACAGGCCCACAACTTCCCGTATCAGCACAGGGATCACGTTTAGTGTGCTACAGGCCCACAACTTCCCGTATCAGCACAGGGATCACGTTTAGTAGGACTAGCTGTCTGGTGCTACAGGCCCACAACTTCCCGTATCAGCACAGGGATCACGTTTAATTAGGACTAGCTGTCTGATGCTACAGGCCCACAACTTCCCGTATCAGCACAGAGATCAAGTTTGGGATCGTCTAAACAAACGCAATGAAAACACAATGACCTAGACCTTGACCTTACTTCTTTCCATTCTTCAACAACTCCAGCTGTAACCGAAAGCATTGTGTTTGAACTATTTCATTCCCCCCCCCCTTTTCTTTTTCAAACCAAACAAGACAAAACAGTGCCAGGGCTCATAGCACACGTTTCTTTTCTCCAGGTAAGTACATGACTGTTCTGTAGGTGAGAAACTAGCCCGCTCGCTTTGATTAAAGAAAATGTTTTTAATTCAACTAAGAGATCTATACTTCAATCAAATATATCAACCAGAAAGCGTGGTCGAACTTGTATAGAGACAACCCAACACCTATCTATTTTCTTACCAACGATACTCACCCTGATCTCCATTAGTTTCCTGCATTATAGTAGTTAAAACCAACTAAAAGCTCAAAGGCACATTTCTTGTTCCATATACAAGACAAATTATTACAAATCCTCCTTCTTCCCTAGTGCTATTAGAGCAAGGAGTGGGTTGCCTGAGTCAGCCAGGAAAACAAAAGACTTGGCCGTCAATGATTAAAATGAATGACTAGATTGACCTAGGGACAAGCGTAGCACGTAGCATCTTTTTTTTTTTTTTTGAAGTAACATAAGGTAAAAAAAATTCAACTGTATGAATAGTATGAATTTCTCTTTGTCTCTTTATCTGTCTCTCTCTCTTATTTTTTCTCTCTCTCTCTCTCTCTATTACTCTTTCTCTCTCTCTCTCTCTCTCTATTACTCTTTCTCTCTCTCTCTATTACTCTTTCTCTCTCTATTTTTTTTTCTCTCTCTCTCTTTCTCTCTCTCTCTCTTTTTCACACTGACACACAAAGGCAATTAGGCAATTAAATCTCCGGGAGACATTTTCGAGGATAAACCATTAAGAACACCTGTAATGGAATGTAATAACAGCTACAATGGGCTACAGTGCTAGATCTAGATCAACATAGATCTAGCAATAGCTAACCAGTGCTACATGTAGTGGTAAGCACAGACATCATTATCTTCCACTCCTGATATGAAATGCATTTCAAAATTATTCGATCGTAAACTCAATGAGCTCACCCTGACACCCCCCTCAACCATTCCTTTCCAAAAACACACATACACACATAAACACACACACACACACACACAGGGACTCAAATGACAATTTCAATTTTTTAAATATATATTGTTACGTATTTCTGAATCTTCTGGCTAGATGTATTAGTTGGCACATAAATAAAAACACAGCAAAGAACTTGACGACTAAACTTTCAGTTTCATATAACTTTAATGACTATTAACTCTAACAATTCGTTACTTGAACATGTAGCGTAGAAGACTGTACAATATCTGTCAGTTTACAGTTAGCTATACTTCGTTGCAATACATCTCTTCACTTCGTTGCAATTCATCTCTTCTCAACTTTCCTCGAGCCGTATTACACAGAACAGACCAACGACACACTTCCCAGTGTCGCTCCAGGTCTCCTAAAGCTGAACCAAGTCGTACTCAAGTCTACCGAATCAGAGCCGCACACGTCTTACATCGACTGTATCGACTGTAACGGCTCAAGTCCACTGTAGTTCGCTGTATAGACTTTAACGACAGTAGTCCACTCCAGTTAACTCTACCCTAGTTAACTTGCATCGAGTCGTACACATTTCTCTTCCACAGAGCCGCACACGTCTTACATAGTCTGTCTCGACTGTAACGGCTCACTCACGACTCCATACGACTGACTTTCACATTAACTTTCTGGCTTATATAGAGTCCCTAATCGCTTGTCCAAAGTTGCACAAACACGGCTAGTATTCTCTGAAATAACACGTGAGGAAACGTCACATCCTGTCTCTATTTATACACGTAGATTCCAGAAAACACTCGATGCAGTGTCATCAAGTCGGGGTCACACGTAGTGACCTTTATCTGTCACTGTTCATTAGTAACTGTCCCCCTACTTAGATCTGTTCGTCCCCTGGAACAACACGTGTGGACACGTCACATCCTGTCTTTGTTTGTACATGTAGATTCCAGGGAACACTAGCTGCTGTGTCATCTCGCCGGGGTCATACGTTGACCTCTACCTATCACTGTTCATTTGTAACACTGCCCCCTTCTTAGATCTGTTCGTCCCGAACAGATTCTACTTCATCACGATACTGATGAAATCGATCGACGATCAAGTAGGAAGCTTTGGTGGTTGCCCCCTTCTCAGAGATGTTCTTTCAATCTGGCAGTTGTCCATCTTCTTTCCATAGAAGAATGGGAGCCAAATCCTCATTTTTCAGCAGTTCCTCACAAATGTTTTCATCAATCTTGGTATGGAAACATCGACCTTCAGATGACGACATTGGGCACTCTTGTCGAGAAATTCATCAGCATTCTAACGAGTTCGTGCTTAACTGGCTGCGTTTTACATTTTCTAGCATCTTTTTACAGAGCTTCTTCAGAGATAACTAGGTTCATCACAGTACAGCAATATTCACATGCTCTTCTTTTAAACAACAGCAACTGACTTGGGTTTGTACGATGTTGGGTTGATCTTCTTGTACAGTTCTGTCACAGATGGTTACTCACTACAGTTCTGACATCTTAAACTACTTCTTTTCTGTCCTTCTTGCTTCTGACTTAATTAGCGTTCTTTTAAAACCTCTGTTATACTTCATCAACCTATTCTCATGAGGAATGTTCTTAGATTATTCATTAGTGGCTTCACACTTTCAACTGATTCGTAAGGCTTTCTTCTTTGGTCTGATGGTTCCGGACAGAATCTTTCTAAAAACATGGGCTGTGGAGTTTCATCAGTGCAGGTGGGGGTCTATCAGTGGGAGAAGTGGTGGGCTTGTTTTCTAACAACATGGGCTGTGGAGTTTCATAAATGCAGGTGGGGGTCTATCAGTGGGAGAAGGGGTGGGTTTGTATCTTGATCTTGTTGGAGCCATCCACGTTGCACTCTGCATGTGTCGCTTTCTCCACCTCCTCCATTTGATATTTCTTTGGTTGCGTTGATGTCGTTGTCGTTGTCTTGCTTTCCTGTCGATCAATGCTGATGGCAGCGACTTAGCACATAGGAAGGCATTGCATTTCATAGCTGTAGTCATCAAGACTGTTGATCTAACAAGTTGCTTCAGCATTATTCTTCGATGGGTGCTTTGCGAATGAGCTGCAAGTCCACTTGAAGGCAAGATGTCAAACACGTCATCACCTTCATCCGAGTCTGGAGGACTCGACTGTGGGGCAGGTTGATAACATTCAACGTGCAAAGGTCCCTCAACTTTAGCATCAGTTTCTATTGTAATTCCTTGACTATCACCAGGGCTTCTCACGCCTACCTTGATAGCTGTACAAGCTTCTGTTAAGTCTAGAGCTTGTTGGTGTATTTCTTGGCATTCACAGTCTTCTTGCATAGCTACGTACGTACAGTTCTTGTCAAACGCATGGGTGCAATAATCCAGCTTCGAGTTCCTCTCGTAGACAATGGTAGATAGACAGAAGTCTTTAAGGCCCACAGCAACAGGCTTGGACGCAGACCCAACGTTGTCTTGATCTGTTTGGCTAGTTGAGGTACTCATATCAGGTATATCTATAGCTAAAGCTTCGGTCAAACTATAGGTCTCTTCTATTGTTTCTTCAGCGGTCTCATTCTGCTTCTCGTTGAAATAGTAACAGCTACCGTCTCTTTTCATTTCTTGTGGGCCACATTCGTTTGGTTTGCTATCACAGTCACAGACAGCACAACCATCACCAGCATCCCTATCGTAATTGTCTGTATCGCCACATTCTTGGTTGGACAATTGTTCGCTGTTCATCAATGGTGTAGTTCTTTCATCTGTCGACTCAATCTGATACTGCTGAGTGTTCAGTAGCTCGTTCATCATGATTCTCGTTTGATCTTTTATTGTATCTGTTTGTTCTTCAGTCTTGTTGGGCGTGGTAGCTATTTGTTCATTCTCATTCATGACTTCAATCAACTGGTTAAATGAAGAAAATCTAGTGTTGATTTCTGATTCTATCTCCTTAATGCTCTCTTTCACCGAGTTCATTTTGTATTGCAAAGTTCTCAGGAGCTCCATCGTATTAGGTTTGATTTCAAATTGGCAAGTGTCTGGATTCTCATCTTCCTCCAACAGGGCTTGTCTGAGACGTGCTGTTAGCGTTTCCTTATTTCCGTTAAGCTGTAGACCTCTTTCTCGAAGCTCTTGTCTAAGTTCTTTCATGTCAAGTTCATTAAGAAGTTTGATGGAACACATTCTAGCCAGAAAGATCCCACTTCTGACACCAATTGTTACGTATTTCTGAATCTTCTGGCTAGATGTATTAGTTGGCACATAAATAAAAACACAGCAAAGAACTTGACGACTAAACTTTCAGTTTCATATAACTTTAATGACTATTAACTCTAACAATTCGTTACTTGAACATGTAGCGTAGAAGACTGTACAATATCTGTCAGTTTACAGTTAGCTATACTTCGTTGCAATACATCTCTTCACTTCGTTGCAATTCATCTCTTCTCAACTTTCCTCGAGCCGTATTACACAGAACAGACCAACGACACACTTCCCAGTGTCGCTCCAGGTCTCCTAAAGCTGAACCAAGTCGTACTCAAGTCTACCGAATCAGAGCCGCACACGTCTTACATCGACTGTATCGACTGTAACGGCTCAAGTCCACTGTAGTTCGCTGTATAGACTTTAACTTTAACGACAGTAGTCCACTCCAGTTAACTCTACCCTAGTTAACTTGCATCGAGTCGTACACATTTCTCTTCCACAGAGCCGCACACGTCTTACACCGTCTGTATCGACTGTAACGGCTCACTCACGACTCCATACGACTGACTTTCACATTAACTTTCTGGCTTATATAGAGTCCCTAATCGCTTGTCCAAAGTTGCACAAACACGGCTAGTATTCTCTGAAATAACACGTGAGGAAACGTCACATCCTGTCTCTATTTATACACGTAGATTCCAGAAAACACTCGATGCAGTGTCATCAAGTCGGGGTCACACGTAGTGACCTTTATCTGTCACTGTTCATTAGTAACTGTCCCCCTACTTAGATCTGTTCGTCCCCTGGAACAACACGTGTGGACACGTCACATCCTGTCTTTGTTTGTACATGTAGATTCCAGGGAACACTAGCTGCTGTGTCATCTCGCCGGGGTCATACGTTGACCTCTACCTATCACTGTTCATTTGTAACACTGCCCCCTTCTTAGATCTGTTCGTCCCGAACAGATTCTACTTCATCACGATACTGATGAAATCGATCGACGATCAAGTAGGAAGCTTTGGTGGTTGCCCCCTTCTCAGAGATGTTCTTTCAATCTGGCAGTTGTCCATCTTCTTTCCATAGAAGAATGGGAGCCAAATCCTCATTTTTCAGCAGTTCCTCACAAATGTTTTCATCAATCTTGGTATGGAAACATCGACCTTCAGATGACGACATTGGGCACTCTTGTCGAGAAATTCATCAGCATTCTAACGAGTTCGTGCTTAACTGGCTGCGTTTTACATTTTCTAGCATCTTTTTACAGAGCTTCTTCAGAGATAACTAGGTTCATCACAGTACAGCAATATTCACATGCTCTTCTTTTAAACAACAGCAACTGACTTGGGTTTGTACGATGTTGGGTTGATCTTCTTGTACAGTTCTGTCACAGATGGTTACTCACTACAGTTCTGACATCTTAAACTACTTCTTTTCTGTCCTTCTTGCTTCTGACTTAATTAGCGTTCTTTTAAAACCTCTGTTATACTTCATCAACCTATTCTCATGAGGAATGTTCTTAGATTATTCATTAGTGGCTTCACACTTTCAACTGATTCGTAAGGCTTTCTTCTTTGGTCTGATGGTTCCGGACAGAATCTTTCTAAAAACATGGGCTGTGGAGTTTCATCAGTGCAGGTGGGGGTCTATCAGTGGGAGAAGTGGTGGGCTTGTTTTCTAACAACATGGGCTGTGGAGTTTCATAAATGCAGGTGGGGGTCTATCAGTGGGAGAAGGGGTGGGTTTGTATCTTGATCTTGTTGGAGCCATCCACGTTGCACTCTGCATGTGTCGCTTTCTCCACCTCCTCCATTTGATATTTCTTTGGTTGCGTTGATGTCGTTGTCGTTGTCTTGCTTTCCTGTCGATCAATGCTGATGGCAGCGACTTAGCACATAGGAAGGCATTGCATTTCATAGCTGTAGTCATCAAGACTGTTGATCTAACAAGTTGCTTCAGCATTATTCTTCGATGGGTGCTTTGCGAATGAGCTGCAAGTCCACTTGAAGGCAAGATGTCAAACACGTCATCACCTTCATCCGAGTCTGGAGGACTCGACTGTGGGGCAGGTTGATAACATTCAACGTGCAAAGGTCCCTCAACTTTAGCATCAGTTTCTATTGTAATTCCTTGACTATCACCAGGGCTTCTCACGCCTACCTTGATAGCTGTACAAGCTTCTGTTAAGTCTAGAGCTTGTTGGTGTATTTCTTGGCATTCACAGTCTTCTTGCATAGCTACGTACGTACAGTTCTTGTCAAACGCATGGGTGCAATAATCCAGCTTCGAGTTCCTCTCGTAGACAATGGTAGATAGACAGAAGTCTTTAAGGCCCACAGCAACAGGCTTGGACGCAGACCCAACGTTGTCTTGATCTGTTTGGCTAGTTGAGGTACTCATATCAGGTATATCTATAGCTAAAGCTTCGGTCAAACTATAGGTCTCTTCTATTGTTTCTTCAGCGGTCTCATTCTGCTTCTCGTTGAAATAGTAACAGCTACCGTCTCTTTTCATTTCTTGTGGGCCACATTCGTTTGGTTTGCTATCACAGTCACAGACAGCACAACCATCACCAGCATCCCTATCGTAATTGTCTGTATCGCCACATTCTTGGTTGGACAATTGTTCGCTGTTCATCAATGGTGTAGTTCTTTCATCTGTCGACTCAATCTGATACTGCTGAGTGTTCAGTAGCTCGTTCATCATGATTCTCGTTTGATCTTTTATTGTATCTGTTTGTTCTTCAGTCTTGTTGGGCGTGGTAGCTATTTGTTCATTCTCATTCATGACTTCAATCAACTGGTTAAATGAAGAAAATCTAGTGTTGATTTCTGATTCTATCTCCTTAATGCTCTCTTTCACCGAGTTCATTTTGTATTGCAAAGTTCTCAGGAGCTCCATCGTATTAGGTTTGATTTCAAATTGGCAAGTGTCTGGATTCTCATCTTCCTCCAACAGGGCTTGTCTGAGACGTGCTGTTAGCGTTTCCTTATTTCCGTTAAGCTGTAGACCTCTTTCTCGAAGCTCTTGTCTAAGTTCTTTCATGTCAAGTTCATTAAGAAGTTTGATGGAACACATTCTAGCCAGAAAGATCCCACTTCTGACACCAATTGTTACGTATTTCTGAATCTTCTGGCTAGATGTATTAGTTGGCACATAAATAAAAACACAGCAAAGAACTTGACGACTAAACTTTCAGTTTCATATAACTTTAATGACTATTAACTCTAACAATTCGTTACTTGAACATGTAGCGTAGAAGACTGTACAATATCTGTCAGTTTACAGTTAGCTATACTTCGTTGCAATACATCTCTTCACTTCGTTGCAATTCATCTCTTCTCAACTTTCCTCGAGCCGTATTACACAGAACAGACCAACGACACACTTCCCAGTGTCGCTCCAGGTCTCCTAAAGCTGAACCAAGTCGTACTCAAGTCTACCGAATCAGAGCCGCACACGTCTTACATCGACTGTATCGACTGTAACGGCTCAAGTCCACTGTAGTTCGCTGTATAGACTTTAACGACAGTAGTCCACTCCAGTTAACTCTACCCTAGTTAACTTGCATCGAGTCGTACACATTTCTCTTCCACAGAGCCGCACACGTCTTACACCGTCTGTATCGACTGTAACGGCTCACTCACGACTCCATACGACTGACTTTCACATTAACTTTCTGGCTTATATAGAGTCCCTAATCGCTTGTCCAAAGTTGCACAAACACGGCTAGTATTCTCTGAAATAACACGTGAGGAAACGTCACATCCTGTCTCTATTTATACACGTAGATTCCAGAAAACACTCGATGCAGTGTCATCAAGTCGGGGTCACACGTAGTGACCTTTATCTGTCACTGTTCATTAGTAACTGTCCCCCTACTTAGATCTGTTCGTCCCCTGGAACAACACGTGTGGACACGTCACATCCTGTCTTTGTTTGTACATGTAGATTCCAGGGAACACTAGCTGCTGTGTCATCTCGCCGGGGTCATACGTTGACCTCTACCTATCACTGTTCATTTGTAACACTATATTAAATTTTTTTAACCCAAAAAAAATATTTTTTTAAACAAAAGCTTATGTAAGATAAAGAACCGCACAGATACTGCTATATCTTTCAACATTACCAGATTTATTTCCTCCTTTTCTATATGAACGTAAAATTAATTAATTACCGCTAATAAGTTAATTGGTTAATTTTTTCAATTGATTCCTGTATTGTCTTCGATTAGGAATAGTTGTGAAATGTCTCAGGTTGATCGAAATAACGTGTACAAGATTGTGGAAATAATGTGTACAAGATTGTGGAAGTAATGTGTACAAGATTGTGGAAATAATGTCTACAGGATTGAGGAAATAATGTGTACAGGAATGTGGAAATAATGTGTACAAGATTGTGGAAATAATGTGTACAAGATTGTGAGAAATAATGTGTACAAGATTGTGGAAATAATGTGTACAGGATTGTGGAAATAATGTGTACAAGATTGTGGAAATAATGTGTACACGATTGTGGAAATAATGTCTACAGGATTGTGGAAATAATGTCTATAGGATTGTGGAAATAATGTGTACAAGATTGTGGAAATAATGTGTACAAGATTGTGAGAAATAATGTGTACAAGATTGTGGAAATAATGTGTACAGGATTGTGGAAATAATGTGTACAAGATTGTGGAAATAATGTGTACACGATTGTGGAAATAATGTCTACAGGATTGTGGAAATAATGTCTATAGGATTGTGGAAATAATGTGTACAAGATTGTGGAAATAATGTCTACAGGATTGTGGAAATAATGTCTACAGGATTGTGGAAATAATGTCTACAGGATTGAGGAAATAATGTGTACAGGATTGAGGAAATAACGTGTACAAGATTGTGGAAATAATGTGTACAAGATTGTGGAAATAATGTGTACAAGATTGTGGAAATAATGTGTACAGGATTGTGGAAATAATGTTTACAAGATTGTGGAAATAATGTGTACAGGATTGTGGAAATAATGTCTACAGGATTGTGGAAATAACGTGTACAAGATTGTGGCAAACAGATTGAGTCGGTAAAATCTTTGTAAAAACATTCGATCTATATACATTTACCAGTACGCAAGTAAGCTACTAGATATAGATCTAGTTGTCATTAGAGTTATCAAACCTTATCCAATTACTACAACTCGTGTTCACAACACTGTCATGAATTAATGATTTTAATTGAATTACACTTCTATGTTAGTTTGTAAACATAGTGCACTGCAGGATAACAATAGTAATACAGCTTAAACACGCGTCTAGATCTAGGTGCTCAACACATTGCACTTAAATATAATCCGAACACATGAACTGTAAGAATTTGTAATCCAAGAAAGCACATTTTAAAGAAAAGATTACTCCAGAGAACTCCTGAACAATCACCTCTCACAGAGTTACCCCGCTTTCAGTGTCAAACACGGACCTGTTGATAGGTTTGGATTACACGCTTGATCTGTGTTGGTGAAATATCATAACGTGACCTAAATATCATATAGTCTCTGTGCTGGGTGACTTTATGACTGTCGTAGTTGTCATAGTGTGTGTCTGTGTGTAACGTTGATCCGGGTTACCAATAACTTTTGAAAGCCCAGAAATGTATCATCTCCCTTTGGTACCCGATAACCAAAGGTTTATGTCCCTTTGACCTGAGAAGAGTGGAACGACATGTTTGTTTTGTTTTTTTAAACTGGCTTTTCAATGACATATTTTTTTGTTACACCCCGCCAGTTATCGCCCCTTCCTATCACAGCGGGAATGGTCCCTATGGAATTCTCTTCGTTTTGTCTGTCGCTTGGCGGGGTGGAATAGGGGGGGGGGGGCAGGGTGCTCATTAGGAAGAGGACAAGAGGTAGGAGGATGGAAATTGGGGGGGGGGGGGAATAGCTCTGCGAGTGAGATTCAAAAACAGGGTTTCATTGATAGCATATTTGATGACAACAAAATTAAGTGTAGCAAGATGAAAGAAGAAAGGGGGGGGGGGGATAGGAGCTTGAAAGCAGTGGCGTAGCTATGGTTTTCGGGCCCTGGGTGCTTGGCCTTCTTTGGGCCCCTGCATTTTGACGATCGACATGATGACATGCGATAATGTACTTAATAAATATGTAAGTCGAAATTCATATTGGTACAGTTTATAAGTACAATTAATATAAAGATTATCATTGACTATATTAATGATGCATTAGTGACAAATCTTAATTCATATCGCCTCACGTCGTGCTTTCTGTGCGCAAAGGTCATCTATAACATCTTCTAGCTCAATGCTGTCTAGTTTTTTGGACACCACGTGAATAGCAAGATTACATGGCAGTGGCGTAATATTTAATATTTAAGGAAAAAATTTAGGACATTCATTAGTCCCCCCCCCCTCAAGTGGGGGCCCCGGGGAAGGACTTTCGAATTGGACCCCCCCCCCCCGCCTCCAGCTAAGCTACTCTAGCTACGCCACTGTTTGGAAGACAACCAGGGGGTGACGTTATAATGTAGAACGAAAAAGCTTTTTAAGGTACCTCATATAGAAACAGTTCTTTTATTGGAGGGAGGGGGGAATTCGTAGTCTTTTCGTGAGTGTACATCACTAGTATTGTGTAGTATTGTAAGAATGAGTATTATCTAGTATTTTAGGAAAGAGTATTATCGAGTATTTGTAAGATCAAGCAGTATCTTGTATTATAAGATATGTATTATCGAGTACTTGTAAGAATGAGTATTATCTAGTATTGAAAGAAGGTGTATTTTCAAGTCTGTGTAAGAATGAATATTATAAACTCTTCACGATCTTGGCCAAACCTTTAGATGTCAAGATCCATAAGTCTTAAAGTGAACTCTAATGACTATTAATTGAAGCTCCGTTCATCAGACATCTGTAAAGAAAAAGTCTTCTCTGTTACCTGATCGGAGATTTTCACGATAAGCTAGGTCAATGTCTAAGGATGCTAACACGAACTTCCATTTTTCTTTTGTTTCTTTTCCAACCCAATGTCTTTACACATGTTTGATATGTAAAATTACTTTTAGTAATTCCGTGTCCAAATCTGGACCTCTGATTACCCTAATATAACGCATATCATAGTTTGAGAATCCCTGGCATAGAATAATAAATCAAATGAAAAGCTTAAACGAATCCAATCGATATTTCAACCATTAACAGTATCGGTGTCAATTGAACCGACGGAATCGACTTGAATACAATAAAGTCCATGGAATGAAACTACATCATAACAAGGTCACTGCACTAACAGGATACAGACAGATTACGTCACTGCACTAACAGGATACAGACAGACTACGTCACTGCACTAAGAGGATACAGACAGATTACGTCACTGCACTAAGAGGATACAGACAGATTACGTCATTGCACTGACAGGATACAGTCAGATTACGTCAATGCACTAACAGGATACAGACAGACTACGTCACTGTACTGACGGATACAGACAGATTACGTCACTGCACTAAGAGGATACAGACAGACTACGTCACTGCACTAAGAGGATACAGACAGATTACGTCACTGCACTAAGAGGATACAGACAGATTACGTCACTGCACTAAGAGGATACAGACAGATTACGTCATTGCACTGACAGGATACAGTCAGATTACGTCAATGCACTAACAGGATACAGACAGACTACGTCACTGTACTGACGGATACAGACAGATTACGTCACTGCACTGACAGGATACAGACAGATTACGTCACTGCACTGACAGGATACAGACAGATTACGTCACTGCACTAACAGGATACAGACAGATTACGTCACTGCACTAACAGGATACAGACAGATTACGTCACTGCACTAACAGGATACAGACAGATTACGTCACTGCACTGACGGATACAGACAGATTACGTCACTGCACTAACAGGATACAGACAGATTACGTCACTGCACTGACGGATACAGACAGATTACGTCACTGCACTAACAGGATACAGACAGATTACGTCACTGCACTGACGGATACAGACAGATTACGTCACTGCACTGACGGATACAGACAGATTACGTCACTGCACTGACGGATACAGACAGATTACGTCACTGCACTGACGGATACAGACAGATTACGTCACTGCACTCACGGATACAGACAGATTACGTCACTGCACTGACCGATACAGACAGACTACGTCACTGCATTGACGGATACAGACAGATTACGTCACTGCACTGACGGATACAGACAGACTACGTCACTGCACTGACGGATACAGACAGACTACGTCACTGCACTGACGGATACAGACAGATTACGTCACTGAAAGGTTTTAATATGTCATTTACTATTTCTTAGTAGTTCAAGGTCAGGTCTAAGTTAAAAACCGAAAAAAAAATAAAGTGTAAGCGGTAGATACTAGATACTAACTAGATTCGTGAAAAATAAAGGACGATATGGTCACTTATGATTAGATCAGTTACCCATTCTTGGGTCTATACAAGACTAGACAAGCGACAGGGGCTCAATCTCCCCCACCTTCGATGAAGTCCAGTAGGGAATCGGCGCTGCAGGCGAAATAAAATCCCCTCCCCCAAAACTAGTTCAAATCCCCCTGGTATGAAAAGTTATACGGATGCTTTACTTTGGCTCTTATTTTTAGATTTTATTGAAGGGTGGGCATAAGTTTTGTTTAGTTGTAAAGTTAAATTCCCACACATTCCAGGTCAGTGAAGTAACACCGTGACATAGAGGAGACTTCTGACCTGTTTACTCGTCTTACACTTCTGTTTGCAATACTAAGGGTAATCACCCATACATGAAGGGCATGCACTGGTAGGCTATAGGTTTCTACATGTTTACATCGGGTAATTCTGTTTATGAGTAATAATAATAATAATAATCTTTATTGTCCGTATGGAAATTTGTCTTAAAATGTGTGCATTACACCAAACAAAAAACATTATAACTATTAGAAACCAAAATGTACATTCTATAATAATAATAATGCTGTTTTGTTGGTCAAAATATGCCTATCCCAGTACAGCAGATTATCAGTAGACTCTAAAACAGCGGTTTTCAACCTTTTATGCTCGGCGACCCCTTTTTACAATCCACCACTCTGCCGCGACCCCCCCCCCCCCACACACACACATACAGCAATAGATGCATAGACAATAACAATCTATTTTTTTTATGGTCTTTGGCGACCCCTGGCAAATCGTCAATCGACCCCCAAGGGGGTCGCGATCACAGTTTGAGAACCCCTGCTCTAGAACCTCTTGGGATGAGTATTTGTAATAAGGACTCAAGGAGGTGTATCCATTCCGATCAGATTATGTGTCAAAGCCGAGTATTGGTGTATTCACTTTTAATTAACTTTTCAACTAATTTTAATTGATTGATTGTGTATCGTCTTCGTTAACAAATAATTATACAAAGTTGTAACTTGCTCAGAGAGTGGGAAGTGGGAGTACTAAAGTGTACCAAGACTTGTACCAGACATACAGACCTGAGAGTGGGAAGTGGGAGAAGTAACGTGTACCAAGACTTGTACCAGACATACAGACCTGAGAGTGGGAAGTGGGAGAACTAAAGTGTACCAAGACTTGTACCAGACATACAGACCTGAGAGTGGGAAGTGGGAGAAGTAACGTGTACCAAGACTTGTACCAGACATACAGACCTGAGAGTGGGAAGTGGGAGAACTAAAGTGTACCAAGACTTGTACCAGACATACAGACCTGAGAGTGGGAAGTGGGAGAAGTAACGTGTACCAAGACTTGTACCAGACATACAGACCTGAGAGTGGGAAGTGGGAGAACTAAAGTGTACCAAGACTTGTACCAGACATGCAGACCTGAGAGTGGGAAGTGGGAGAAGTAACGTGTACCAAGACTTGTACCAGACATGCAGACCTGAGAGTGGGAAGTGGGAGTACTAACGTGTACCAAGACTTGTACCAGACATGCAGACCTGAGAGTGGGAAGTGGGAGAACTAAAGTGTACCAAGACTTGTACCAGACATGCAGACCTGAGAGTGGGAAGTGGGAGAAGTAACGTGTACCAAGACTTGTACCAGACATGCAGACCTGAGAGTGGGAAGTGGGAGAACTAAAGTGTACCAAGACTTGTACCAGACATACAGACCTGAGAGTGGGAAGTGGGAGAACTAAAGTGTACCAAGACTTGTACCAGACATGCAGACCTGAGAGTGGGAAGTGGGAGAAGTAACGTGTACCAAGACTTGTACCAGACATGCAGACCTGAGAGTGGGAAGTGGGAGTACTAACGTGTACCAAGACTTGTACCAGACATACAGACCTGAGAGTGGGAAGTGGGAGAAGTAACGTGTACCAAGACTTGTACCAGACATGCAGACCTGAGAGTGGGAAGTGGGAGAACTAAAGTGTACCAAGACTTGTACCAGACATGCAGACCTGAGAGTGGGAAGTGGGAGTACTAACGTGTACCAAGACTTGTACCAGACATACAGACCTGAGAGTGGGAAGTGGGAGTACTAACGTGTACCAAGACTTGTACCAGACATGCAGACCTGAGAGTTGATACAAGCTTTGTAACAAAAAAAGGAAACATTTCATTGTCTTACTCCAATATCATTAAGCGCAAGGTCACAGATACACGAGACCAAGGTCAGTTCTGCCGTTAAAGTCCAGTGTTCTAGTTAAATGGCCGTTTCTGACAATATCAGTCCAATTATATCTGAGGATGTGAAACAATCTTCAGTGAGGACTCTGGATCAATATATGAGGGGCAGGACTGGGCAAAGGCAGGAGTGCTCTCGTATCCAGCCAGAAGTGTCCTCACACTTCGTCCAGTTTCATGAATTGTATGGGTCCACTACCATGTCTGTCTGTCTGTCTGTCTGTCTCTAAAAGTCTTTCCGTGTCTCTGTCAGTGTCTTTGTATTTAGAATCGTATTATTAAATTGTCTGTTATTTTTTTATTTCACACCCGTGTGTGTCTGTCCGTATTATGCTCTGTCCGTATGTCATATTGCCTCTGTCTGTCCGTATGTCATATTGCCTCTGTCTGTCCGTATGTCCTATTGCCTCTGTCTGTCCGTATGTCATATTGCCTCTGTCTGTCCGTATGTCATATTGCCTCTGTCTGTCCGTATGTCCTATTGCCTCTGTCTGTCCGTATGTCCTATTGCCTCTGTCTGTCCGTATGTCATGTTGCCTCTGTCTGTCCGTATGTCATGTTGTCTCTGTCTGTCCGTATGTCATGTTGCCTCTGTCTGTCCGTATGTCATGTTGTCTTTGTCTGTCCGTATGTCATGTTGTCTCTGTCTGTCCGTATGTCATGTTGTCTCTGTCTGTCCGTATGTCATGTTGCCTCTGTCTGTCCGTATGTCATGTTTCCTCTGTCTGTCCGTATGTCATATTGCATCTGTCTGTCCGTATGTCATGTTGTCTCTGTCTGTCCGTATGTCATGTTGCCTCTGTCTGTCCGTATGTCATGTTGTCTCTGTCTGTCCGTATGTCATGTTGCCTCTGTCTGTCCGTATGTCATATTGCCTCTGTCTGTCCGTATGTCATGTTGCCTCTGTCTGTCCGTATGTCATGTTGCCTCTGTCTGTCCGTATGTCCTATTGCCTCTGTCTGTCCGTATGTCCTATTGCCTCTGTCTGTCCGTATGTCCTATTGCCTCTGTCTGTCCGTATGTCCTATTGCCTCTGTATGTCCATATGTCCCTTTGCCTCTGTCTGTCCGTAAGTCCTATTACCTCTGTCTGTCCGTATGTCCTATTGCCTCTGTCTGTCCGTATATCCTATTGCCTTTGTTTGTCCGTATATCCTATTGACTTTGTTTGTCCGTATGTCCTATTGCCTTTGTTTGTCCGTATGTCCTATTGCCTTTGTCTGTCCATATGTCCTTTTGCCTCTGTCCACATGTTCCACTGCTTCTGTCAGTTCACATGTCCTACAGCCTCTGTCCACATGTTTCACTGCTTCTGTCAGTTCACATGTCCTACAGCCTCTGTCCACATGTTCCACTGCTTCTGTCAGTTCATATGTCCTACAGCCTCTGTCCTCATGTTCCACTGCTTCTGTCAGTTCACATGTCCTACAGCCTCTGTCCACATGTTCCACTGCTTCTGTCAGTTCACATGTTTTACTGCCTTTTATATCAGATAAGTGCTGAATTCAGGCATTCTATAGTAGTGTATATTACTATTTTATATTACGATTCTTTAATTATTTTACAATTAAGAATTGCATTTAGCATAGGGGAAAGGTTTCTGTAACACTATTTTTTTTTCCATGGACAGGTTGTTAGCCTATCCCACAACCCCTATGTCCCGGGGAGGGGGGGATGCGCCTTTTGTCTGGCCTCTTTCCTAACAGACCTGTCCTGCCAGGAGTGATGAGCTCCCGTCTGTATAGCTCTGGAAAGATACTAATAAAAATAGTAATAGAATGACACCTCAATATGACAATTTTGTCTATTTTTCAGGAGATTTTTGTGATTTTAGGAGATTTCCACGAGCCCGTGGAAAATCATGAGGCCGCGGGAAACCCTGTAATATAAGTTATAATGGTTTAATTTAATAATATACACCTCGAAATAGTTCGGGGCCTATGAAAGTGCGGGGCCCACTGCGGCCGCATAGGTTGCAGTGGCCTAAGACCTGCCCTGCCCCTAGGATCTTTCTGTAGCATCTTAGTTCCAATGCTAGGATTCTCTTCTGGAGATCATCAGTTATCCTCCAAGATCCGCCTGTGTATAAGAATGTGGCCGTAACCAGGAAGCGCAGCAGTCTGATTCTAGTGTAGCGGGCTATGCCTTTCTCTGTCCAGATAGTTAACACTGACTACAGTACAAACAGACGTGCTTTGCATCAGCATGGGTTAAAATGTATGAAATAGGTGCTTCACTTGAAAGTGAATAAAATTGATCTCATTTTCCATTGTTTTAAAAAAAAGTGTACAGAAAACGAAAGTTGTGTTATTTGACAAAACTACATATGTGTTGTAATTAGAACTGGGAAAAAACGGGGTATGTATTTAGAGGGATGTGTAACTTTATAAACACTGTCCTTCTGAAAAATATTCAGAACAACTTACACCGCAACAAACAAAAATTATTTTTTTTAAACCACTAAACTCAAAGTAATATGCCACCTGGTGAGAGTCATATAAAATATAATCTAAATGTTTCAAAATTAGACTATAGACTCTAGTTTATAGACAAAAACAATATATTCAACACATGAAATCAGAGCATTAAATATGCCTAACTGGCACCTCACAACGGTGAACTAACATCTGGTAGTTAAATCCTTATGCCACCAATGTGTCACCCCCTCGGGAAGCCTGCACCCCCACTGCATTAACCGACATTACTCTATTATTCTCCTCCCAAACTGCCTCGATCTGTTTATATTCCCATAAACAGTTGCCTGCGTGAATCGGCTTATACTCCTTGCCAAGAACCACAACTGCCTTAAATTTGAACATAAATATTTGGTTGTCGTTCCTGCAGTGCATTGCCATGTCTATACAGACACAATATATTAGTATTGTTTTTTTGTTGTTTTTGCTTTTTCATCATAAGATTCCTAGGGGATAAAGGTCTCTTTTCATTGCCTTTTTTTGTGTGTCTTTTTGATGAGCTATCACAGTCATATATAGGGACACTTTCTCTTAAAGGAACCCTCAGCATTTGTGCTATTCATTTCTGCTTTTTCATCCTAGGAATCCTTGGCCCTAGGCCTCTTTTCTTGCCTCTTTTTTGGGGTATTTCTTTCACCTCTTTTTTGGGCCTCCTTTTTTTTAAATATAAAATTTTATTTAAAAGAAAACACATAACATATTATTTTATATCAATAATAATACAAAGAATATTTTATAAAAACAAATTTTGTGAAGGAAATAGTTTTAAAAAGACATTCCATGATTTTCATCATGAAACGTCGAGTAGACCGCAGCAAAGGTCCAGAAAATGATGACAGCAAGAGCCAAAAAATGATGTCGAAGTCAATTTACCTAAATCTTGAAAATTTTCCTCAAATCAAATACTCAAAAATAATTTAAGGGCTTATGAGTTATTAAAATTCATTCTTGTTTGCAACAATTTTTCCCCTAAGGAATTCATTACTTTTTGCAACAATTTTTCCCCTAAGGACCCAAGACAAATGACCTCCATCCTATATCATCAGGGGACCTCTGGGGCCTGTTAGAGTTACAAAAGATGTATATATAATGAAACACTATGTTTACTATAAAAGTACAGAACTCCTATAAGTATGTGTATGAAGAGCATGAAGATTTTTTTCATTTTTTAATATAACTCATTTTTTTAATCACTTTTTTAAAAATTTCAATTAAAACTTATTCATTTGATATGTAGGCTATAGGGAGGCAACATAGTAGTTATGTTCAATGTAAATATAAAGATTGTGTGACAATATGAAGCTACGAACAAGGTGTAAAAGCATTTTCGTACAAAAAGTAATTACAGAATCAGTGGGGAAAAAAATATTACAAAAATAAATGTTGGCATAATACTGGAATGATTGTCAATAAGTTAACAACCTTGGTAGTAGAGAGCACTCAGTTCAAACTACTCAAAGGGTGACAAGAGTGGAGATCTCCTTAAGTAGTTTTTGGGTCTCTAGTCTGAGTTTAAATGTTGAGGATATCATTGAAATTCTTTTTTTTTTCTTAGATTTATTTTAACTATCATTTATAAATACGTCAGATTTTTTTTTTTGAAAGGAAACCTCAGAATTTGCGCTATTCAGTTTTAGCTTTATCATCATAGGAATCCTTGGGCCTCTTTTCTTTGCCTCTTTTTTGGGCTTTATGTGCCTCTTTTATGGGCCATCTTGCCTCTTTTGTGGGCTTTTTTTTAAAATATGTTTTTATTTGTAAGTTACCATAATTTACAAGTATTAAATCATAAACAATTGAAAAGAGATTAACCTAAAAATATAATAACAGTCATAGAAATATTATTTAATATCAAGTTAAGAAGAAGAAACACTAAACAAAATTGGAATCGCTTAGCTACTTGTTGCTTTTAATATATGTTTCATAAACGGTTTAAATATTGGTGCATACAATATGTAATATGAATTTTCTTACTAAAAATTGATCACAATAAAATAAAGTAATAGAGAAAAAAGAAGAGAAAGCGATGAGAAGAAATGTGGTTGCATTACATGGGCGTAGCCAGGGGGGTGGGGGTTGAACCCCCGAAATGAAATCCCCCCCGCAGGGAAGGGGGGATCGGAATTTGGTGACTGATTTTTTGCTTTGATTTTGTTTATTTTAGGTGAGATTTTAATACTAAACCATCACTTTCCCCTGCACAACCAAGGGGGTTTTGAGTTTAAAACCCCCTACCAGGAGGTTCTGAGTTTAAAAGCCCATACAGCAGGGGTTTTGCAGTTAAATCCCCCTCTTCTATAAAAGAAAACAAAAAAAAAATGCAAACGACAATCCCCAAATTCCAAGAGCACAGTTAAGGAAGGTTTTGGTTTTAAAACCCCCTTCAAAATTTACAATAAACCCTCTCTTCCATATAAAAAAAGAAAATTACACACTCAAAATTATATGAGCGTAGCCAAAGGGGTTTTTAGTTTAAGCCCCCCCCCCCCTTCCTCTTCAGTAGGATTTGAAGCTAAAAAATACCTCTAAAATATTTTTTAAAGATCAAACCACGCACTCAAAATGTTGTGTACATAGCGAAAAGGGTTTTGAATCAGTTTTGAGTTTTAACCCCCCACTTTCAGCGGGGCTTGAAGCTAAAAATACCTCCTGAATATCTTGAATATAAAAAAAAAAAACAAATTATGCACTCAAAATGTTATGAGCGTAGCTAAATGGGTTTTGACTCAGTTTTGAGTTTAACCCCCCCCCCCCCCCCACCTTCAGCGGGGTTTGAATTGAAGCTTACAATATCTCTTTAATATTAAAAACAAAGCAAATTAGACACTCAAAATTCTATAAGAGTAGTCAAAGGGGTTTTGAGTTTAAACTCCCTTCCAGTGGAGTTTGAAGCTAAAAAATACAATTAAACACCTAAAATCTATGAGCGTAGCCAAAGGGGTTTTGAGTTTAAACCCACCGCCAGCGGGGTTTGAAGCTAAAAAATACATCTTCAATATAAAAAAAAGCAAATTACGCACTCAAAATGCAATGAGCATTGCCAAAAGGCGTTTTGAGTTTAAACCCCTCTCCTCCAGATGGTTTTGAGTTTAAAATCCCCCTACAGAGCGTTTTGAGGTGAAAAACCTCTATCTTCAATATTATTCTAAAGCAAACTACAGTTACCAAATTCTATGACCGTAGCTAAATGAGCTTTTGAATTAAAAAGAAAACAAAAACACTCCAGAGATTTTTTAGTTTAAAACCCCCAACAAATGATTTTGACGATAAAACTTTTCTTTTCGATATAAAATCTAAAGCAAACTACAGTCACCTAATTCCAAGAGCGTATTCAAGAGAGGTTACACGTTTCTACCAGTGACAGGGCTCCAATAATAAAGTGCAGTAAATAGTCATCTGCGAAATTGAAAAACACTAAATGTGGCTCAACAAATATGGCCAAGACATATTTTAGGAGTCAGTTATAGAGATCGGGTCTAAATCAAGGAAATCCTATGCCGAACTGGGAGTCGACCCCTTAGTAAGATTGTGACAGAGTGTCGCATGAGGTTTGCGGGACATGTTCTCCGACAAAATGAATGACTAATAATAAGAGTTGCGATGACAATCCTTTTAATTACAATTAGGCGCCACACTTTCATGGAGGTCCTTAGAGCAGGTGGGAAGAGGCTTCAGACATTACCAGTGACAGATTTTTATGGAAACAGCTTGACGACAAATGCACCAAGCGGCGCGGGAGGTTCTAAGTCAGTAAGCACATTAGGTTTTTGAAATAAAAATTTTTAATAGCAGGAAAATGCACTGTAGATACCTCAGAATATGCATTTTGTTGGCTTTCAATACCAGAAATAGTGCTTGGCGGCGAGTCTTCGCCCCGCGCTGAGGGAGCTCCTAGCGCTCCTCCAGACCCCCTTGCTGGCAATGGCGGGGAGTCTACAATTTTTCCACTAACTCTAGGGCACAATAAACGTCTTCCGAAAGAATAAAGGGTAATAAAGATTATGTTCACATACACACACACATACACACATATAAATATTTTTTGCGGAGTGGGGGAGGGGGCGGGGGGAATTTTTCCAAAAAAAAAAATCCTGGCTACGCCCATGGGTTGCAATATTATAGAAACTAAAGAAAACCGAAAGAAAATGTAAGAAGGAAGTTTTGAAGAGATATTGAAATAAATTTACTTTCAGCATCAAGCCGTAGAGATTTTAAATCTGATTCCACAGTCCTGAAGAGTGCACCAAAATTAAAAAATGGTTTCGCTAATCAATACTTCCTTAGTTCGTACACTGACACATTACCATATGGTTAAACTTACAAAGCTATTATACCTAAGAAAACATATTTAGAAGTTGTTTGTTTCCTGAGTAAGATTTCATGACAAACACCATAAACTTTACAAACAAATGTTTTGTTATTTCCCTTTCATTAACTCCCTTACACCATATAAGGCTTTTAATTCTTCTTATTAAAATTACGTTTGTTGATATAAAAAAAAATGTTTGCAAATTTATTCTAAAACTAAAAATGGATGACAATCCCGTGATCAAAGCAGACGTAGCGTTCTTTTCGAAGGTGACATTGGATTTTGAATAGCGCTTTTAGTTGTCACTTCTAAGGCAGGCAGACGAACAGACAAACATCATAAAGGCCTTTACAAATGATTCAAGAAGAGAGACCGAAAGGGGGGGGGGAGGTGAAACAAAAATACTACAAAAGTAAACTGTATAGAGATAGATGAAGAGATTGAGGAAGGAAAAGAAAGAAGAAAACAATTTAAAAAGAGAGATAAAAAGAAATAGAGATGAATGGTGGGAAAGATAAAAAAAAAAATAAAGAACACAATGGAGAGTGAGAAAAGTGGACATAGAAAGCTTCAAAAAGAGTCCTCCAAAACATATAAAAAAAAAAACATGAAGAAATATTACAAAAGAAAAGAAACAACACATTATTTAAAAACAAACGGTTATAGTTCACATTTCCACTTCACATTTCCACTTCACATTTCCACTTCTTTCTATCCGTCAGGTGATCAGTAAAAAAACAAACAAAAAATGAAAACATGCACACACACACAAAAATAAAAAAAAAATAAAACCAGGTTACAAAGACAGTTTGTGTGGAAACACAAACTCAAAATCGGCCCCCAAAGTGGTCCACCCAGGCAGGTAAAAAGGCAGCTTTCAATATTTTCAGAAAGAACATCAGAATTAAATTCTATCAAAGACAAATGACAGAAGAATGGAGAAAGAAGGTTGACAGATCTTGTTTCGTGCCCCAGCTGTCCAGCAGACCAAAGGGTTGGTGAAAGTGAATGTGAAGTTAAATGCGAACCTGGCATCATTTGTTTCTGGCCTAACTGATGTCTTATAATGAATATCTAATTATGTAACTGTTTTGTAAAGGGTCAATCTATTATTCAAATCCTAAAAAAAAGAAAAAAAAAATTTCCGTAAAAATAAATTTAAAAAAAAAATCCTTTAGTTAGCTGTTCTAGGGTGCTCGTGCCATGTTGCACTTCAAGCGATACTATAAAAAAACTACTTTGTAATTGTTGTTTTAAATTATGTCCAACTTATATGCATACTAAATAGATGTTTTCTCTTAAAAAAATAAACATTATTTTTGGGTAAATGTAGCAGTTAGTAGGACAGAACTTACAAAACGTAGCAATACAAATGTAAACAATTTTTTTTGACAAAAAATCTAAAACCATTTGTATAAATGTGTAAAATATATGGCAAATGGAATAGCGAGGTACCCGTGGACCCGGTGTCAATCATTTGAAAAAAAAAAAACAAGAAGGCTTAGCGTGACAAATAAGAATCAATCCCTCCTGTAGGTATCATTAACTAACAACTTGACATTTCAGTGAAAGTAATGACGTATCAGCTTTTACGAGTAATACAATCAAGGCCTATACGTTTTCGGTGGGCCCTTAGTAGTAGTCAAGAACCCCATGCGCAATTAGTCCTCCTCGCGCAATGGTTTTTACGCCACTGGAAAGTGAATATTAGGAAAGTCGAGCCTGCAGATATGAGTGTATTTTATGTAAAACATGTTGCAATTTTATGTTAGTTAACGATAGATAAAACAAACCGGTAGATAAAACGAACCGATAGATGAAACAAACCGATAGATAAAACAAACCGATAGATAAAACAAACCGATAGATAAAACAAATCTTAAAGATAAAATCTCATCATATTAAACAAAAAAAAAAGTAAAGTACCCATTCAGAACTTGCTATCCATAGGGCATACGATGTACAGGCCACCTGTTTCTATGGCCGACTGTTACGAGGGTGTTATTTGACCAGCACAACACCCGACTGCTTTTACTTTACCAAACTAATGTCAGGTGCCCATTAGAGTTGGCTAGACTCAAGGGCGTCCTAAGAATCCCGAAAAACAAAATCTCAGTCTTCACCAAGATTTCAATCTGACAACTCTAAGTTCGGAAGCTAAGCACTTGACCATTCAGCCACCACGCATCTATTTGTTTTTTTCATCTAATGACATCTACATTGAACCTCGAGATTTCATTTGTCATCTAATGACATCTACATTGAACCTCGAGATTTCATTTTTCATCTAATGACATCTACATTGAACCTCGAGATTTCATTTTTCATCTAATGACATCTACATTGAACCTCGAGATTTCATTTTTCATCTAATGACATCTACATTGAACCTCGAGATTTCATTTTTCATCTAATGACATCTACATTGAACCTCGAGATTTCATTTTTCATCTAATGACATCTACATTGAACCTCGACATTTCATTTTTCATCTAATGACATCTACATTGAACCTCGAGATTTCATTTTTCATCTAATGACATCTACATTGAACCTCGAGATTTCATTTTTCATCTAATGACATCTACATTGAACCTCGAGATTTCATTTTTCATCTAATGACATATACATTGAACCTCGACATTTCATTTTTCATCTAATGACATCTACATTGAACCTCGAGATTTCATTTTTCATCTAATGACATCTACATTGAACCTCGAGATTTCATTTTTCATCTAATGACATCTACATTGAACCTCGAGATTTCATTTTTCATCTAATGACATCTACATTGAACCTCGACATTTCATTTTTCATCTAATGACATCTACATTGAACCTCGAGATTTCATTTTTCATCTAATGACATATACATTGAACCTCGAGATTTCATTTTTCATCTAATGACATCTACATTGAACCTCGAGATTTCATTTTTCATCTAATGACATCTACATTGAACCTCGAGATTTCATTTTTTCATCTAATGACATATACATTGAACCTCGACATTTCATTTTTCATCTAATGACATCTACATTGAACCTCGAGATTTCATTTTTCATCTAATGACATCTACATTGAACCTCGACATTTCATTTTTCATCTAATGACATATACATTGAACCTCGAGATTTCATTTTTCATCTAATGACATCTACATTGAACCTCGAGATTTCATTTTTCATCTAATGACATCTACATTGAACCTCGAGATTTCATTTTTCATCTAATGACATCTACATTGAACCTCGACATTTCATTTTTCATCTAATGACATCTACATTGAACCTCGAGATTTCATTTTTCATCTAATGACATCTACATTGAACCTCGAGATTTCATTTTTCATCTAATGACATCTACATTGAACCTCGAGATTTCATTTTTCATCTAATGACATATACATTGAACCTCGACATTTCATTTTTCATCTAATGACATCTACATTGAACCTCGAGATTTCATTTTTCATCTAATGACATCTACATTGAACCTCGAGATTTCATTTGTCATCTAATGACATCTACATTGAACCTCGAGATTTCATTTTTCATCTAATGACATCTACATTGAACCTCGAGATTTCATTTTTCATCTAATGACATCTACATTGAACCTCGAGATTTCATTTTTCATCTAATGACATCTACATTGAACCTCGAGATTTCATTTTTCATCTAATGACATCTACATTGAACCTCGAGATTTCATTTTTCATCTAATGACATCTACATTGAACCTCGAGATTTCATTTTTCATCTAATGACATCTACATTGAACCTCGACATTTCATTTTTCATCTAATGACATCTACATTGAACCTCGAGATTTCATTTTTCATCTAATGACATATACATTGAACCTCGAGATTTCATTTTTCATCTAATGACATCTACATTGAACCTCGAGATTTCATTTTTCATCTAATGACATCTACATTGAACCTCGAGATTTCATTTTTCATCTAATGACATCTACATTGAACCTCGAGATTTCATTTTTCATCTAATGACATCTACATTGAACCTCGAGATTTCATTTTTCATCTAATGACATCTACATTGAACCTCGAGATTTCATTTTTCATCTAATGACATATACATTGAACCTCGACATTTCATTTTTCATCTAATGACATCTACATTGAACCTCGAGATTTCATTTTTCATCTAATGACATCTACATTGAACCTCGACATTTCATTTTTCATCTAATGACATATACATTGAACCTCGAGATTTCATTTTTCATCTAATGACATCTACATTGAACCTCGAGATTTCATTTTTCATCTAATGACATCTACATTGAACCTCGAGATTTCATTTTTCATCTAATGACATATACATTGAACCTCGACATTTCATTTTTCATCTAATGACATCTACATTGAACCTCGAGATTTCATTTTTCATCTAATGACATCTACATTGAACCTCGAGATTTCATTTTTCATCTAATGACATCTACATTGAACCTCGAGATTTCATTTTTCATCTAATGACATATACATTGAACCTCGAGATTTCATTTTTCATCTAATGACATCTACATTGAACCTCGAGATTTCATTTTTCATCTAATGACATCTACATTGAACCTCGAGATTTCATTTTTCATCTAATGACATCTACATTGAACCTCGAGATTTCATTTTTAATCTAATGACATCTACATTGAACCTCGAGATTTCATTTTTCATCTCATGACATATACATTGAACCTCGAGATTTCATTTTTCATCTAATGACATATACAATGAACCTCGAGATTTCATTTTTCATCTAATGACATATACATTGAACCTCGAGATTTCATTTTTCATCTAATGACATATACATTGAACCTCGAGATTTCATTTTTCATCTAATGACATATACATTGAACCTCGAGATTTCATTTTTCATATTAACGACATATAAAAGGAAACTTAAAATTAATCATGATTTAATACACTAAAGACATTTACATAAAAGTGGATAACTAATGACCCACATACAAGCGTCGGTGTCACCTGGTCACGAAGGAGTCAGTGGTGCGTGTTGTAGACGATTGTTGACTTGTAGCACCAAACTGCTGGTAGACAACCAAACCGCTGTAGGCGTATTATATCTTAATTTGTAAAACTTGAAAAGTAATTTGAATAACTTCATTATGGCAAATACTTAATAGAACTTTTATTACAATATAGACGAAATTCAATTGGAGATAAAATGAATTAAATGTAGCATACTTTAGTAATACTATGAAATGGTAATCTGGATACAATGTATCTCACTACAAATAACACGTCTTTTCAGTCTAGCGTTCAGGAGTCGTCTGTCTAGCTAAGACCGCTGACGACAATAACGCTTATCTTGCATCATTCATACTACCTAGCTAATCCTCTTCCAACCATAGACAGAGACAAACACGCACTCCACAACAGTGCGCTACCTTGTTCGATGGGGGGGGGGGCACATTAACTTCTCACACAGGTGGCAGGGACCGCCCCATCGGCGTAGAGTCCAATGGAACCGGTTCTTCCAAGACCGCATTGTGCACTGTGGGTAGAAGTTTCGAGGGATCATTTAAGCCACGTCAAGGGCTGTATATGGCTTGCAGGCCGTAGTTAGGGAATCACTGATCTACCTTGTGTCGTTTTCTCAAGCGATAGACATTTCTCGTGCTGTTCATTTGAAGGAGCGGTTGGAGGAGGATTAGATTGAAGACATGTCCTTATAATCACGTGACCCCAAGCACCTTAGGACATGAAGGATATAGTGTCTGACTATCGCAGTGTACAAAATATATCACGTGACCCTCACAAAGAGTGCTCTGTCAATGTTTTTTTTTTCAATGTCTTAGGGTGTCAGGGGAGTTAATTAACTCTATTCAACTATCCAATTTATCATGTCGTTGACTTATTAATACCAAAATTTCAGATAGGGTTCTGGATAGCAGATATAAGTCAAATTAAACGTAGGGAATAGTCTGCAAATTATTTCTCTATATATAATTCTCTTCGTGGCCTAACCATGCAGGACACCACGGTGAAAAAGTCATGGAAAGATAACTCTTTTATTTCTGCAAGTCGGACTAGAGTTACCCCAAGTAAATTTCACGGTGACAGAGAGCGAAGCTTAGAAAAAAAAAGAGGGGGGCGTATGCTATGCCGCGGGTCGGCTCGTAGTAAAGTAAAGTTGTTAAGTTCACCTTTCAGATCTTGTGGTCTATAGTGCAGATGATGTAAAAGTCTACGTTTAACGAGGCTATCTTGTGGCCAGCACAACGTCCAGACGCTGGATGGACTCAGAGGCGCCCAAAGATTCCGGAATTAAAAATTCCAGTCTTCACCAGGATTTCAACCAGGGACCCACAGGTTCGGAAGCCAAGCGATTAACGTATCAGCCCCCGCAAATTATATAGCAAGCACAATGATCATCAACATTCGAGCGTCACTACGCATGCAAGGTAAACACTTAATGGGTGATTACAGTAAAGTTTTGTGTTCGAAATATGCAGGTCGCAACTGGGTTTGCGTTGTTATATGAAACACTGCACTCGTCCTTAATTTCTGAATCGAATACTTTGCCATTATTATGTATTCGAGCCTGTTAGTCTTTTTCTACACCACATTCAAACTGTCTTCCTTCATTTGCATTTGTGTTTTAATATAAATCCCAACACTGTCTTTCCATCAACTCTTTTCAAATTAAAGTTTAACAATGAGAAGCCTTAGCCCAACCGCTCTCTCGCCCTTTCCAACCCCGAAGATATAGCTAAAAGAGTATCACAATCTTAGCGATCTACCCACGTTTGACTAGAGTAACACCTTTAGTAAAATCACTAAATTTAGAAAGCCTTCAGGACAGAAGACTCAAAAGTAAAGTAGCAATTATACATAAAACACCGAACCATAATCTTCAAAAAATAAAAACAAAATTTAATAAAATACTCAGAAGACAAAAAGATGAAGGCACATTCCTAATCCCATATGCTAGGACAAATAAGTACAAGTGCTCCTTCTTCCCTAGTGCTATTAGAGCATGGAATGGGTTGCCTGAGCTAACAAAAAAAAAACAGTGATTTGGCAGAATTTAAGTCATTGGTTAATATGCATGACTAAATGCATGACGCGTTGGACGTAATCATCTTTTTTTTGGAAGTAACGTCTGTATTATATGGGGTTCAGGAATTCTGTGACGACTGAGGGGACTGAAACTTTTGGAATGACTCGAAAAGCACTACATCGAAAATTACAGATTAAAATAAACAATCTTAAAGATAATTTTTTTTTTTACATTTTAAAAAATATTTATATTTAGAAAATATGATACGATGTGTGATGAGTAATATTTAGAAAACGTTTTCTGGACAAGTTCTGCAATGGAACAATTAGCCAAAATGGAACACCTAATTAACAGGGACGGATAGATTTACGCATGGATAAACATAGAATCTAATGATATAATTTTGTAGTCTGTATGTAACTAATAAGATAAGATGCAAACTTTCGATATGCTAAAGATAAGATGGAGGTTAATATAAAATAAATACGAGACAAGTTTAAGAAAAGATTATTGTAAGTTTTAGATAGGGTAAGAACTGATGTTGTATAAGACTAAGATGAAATATAACTAAGATAAGATTGAAATGAAGATAACGTTAAGATAAAGATACGATTTAAGTAAGATTAAGGTAAGGAAATATTGAAATAATATTAAGCTAAGATTGAAATAAGGTTAACATAAGATCAGATTGAAATATGATAAAGCTAAGATAAGATAAAAATAAGATTAAGTTAAGGTAAGATATGATTGAACTAAGATCAAGATATGTTTGATTGAATTATGATAAGATTGAAATAAGATTAAGTTAAGGTAAGATAAGATTAAATTAACAATAAATTCAGGTAAGATAAGATGGAAATAAGACTATAAGATAAGTTTAAAAAAGAAAACGTTTGACGCTTGTATTGAAAGCAGGTGGATAACTCTTCAAAGAAAGAAACAGAATCTAGTTATTCTACTATACATAACTCACCTATTGACTGCGAGTTGTCTTTTCTGATATCCATGAATGAATGCTATATTCTTTATCAACCAAATTGTATCCACAACTCTATATCCAGCAAATGAAAAGAAACTCCACTGCTATATAAAGAACTTGGAATTATAATCCATTTCTCCTAGAAATTTTATCTCCATTATAGGGCACATATGTTTTTTGTGTATGTATATTTTCTCTTTGTAATAACGTCGTTACATTCTATTATAGTGAGATTCCATATTGAAACATCTGTCTAATGTTAACACAATTCATTCACATTTTATTTTTGTAAAGATCTAAATAAAAACAGCAACCCCATGCTGATTGTATGTCACAGTGAACGGAATGTGCGTTCGAACTTTGCAAGGGTCGTTCATTTAGCTTTTTAATGACTTCAGATCTGTCTTGAAATAACATTGACGGGATCGTGATCTAATTAATATTAGCGTCCTTCCCAATCAAGCGTGACTAACGAAGACGATCTGTTAAGCCTCCCCATCGCCCTAGTTTCATGAACCCCAGTGATTTTCTCGTCTGCCGAGTCCTGCCCAGGAAGTGATCCGTACTAATGGCGAGTCCACTAGTTCACTCCCAGCGCGTTGTCCGAAAGGTCACTCGAATTGATCAACAGAATCAGCATCTTTAAAAACAAAAGCGTATATAATGGGGAATTCGGTTAAAACTAGGGCCATACTCCTCAAGACAGCAGTAATAAACTCCTTTTTTTTCTATATAAAACAAATTAATTAGTTACCACTTACGGATACATTATTTTGGTTAATATTTTGATTGATTCATGTACTGTCATTGACTATGAATAATTGTGCAAAATTTGAACTTGATCCGAGAATGGGAAGTGGGAGAAAAAAACGAGTAAAAAACATAATAAGGGGAATAACTTTATATACACTGCCACATTTCTCGAAAAGTAGCATTAATTTCCCTTTTTCGATTCCAAACAAAAAACTTAATAACCAATAATTAATTTACTTATTGGTAAGTTTCGTTCATTGCTTCTTGTTGTGTCAGGTACAATGAAGAATGGACCTCATTCACCAATCGTAAAGAAACAACATTTAGCCACGTGATAATATTGATAGAACAATGAAAAAAAAACGTATCACGTGACAGCCTTTATGGATTGCGTATTTTGTATAGAAGAGATAGAGAACCACGTGGCTAAATATTTTTTGTTTACGATTGGGGAATGAGGTCCATTGTGTCATGTTTCAACCTGATCCTAGAGTGGGTGTGAGAGAAATAACTTGTGCATCCTTTTACTAGACAGACAGACAGACAGACAGAGTGAGTTGATATAAGCTTTGTAGTAAAAAAAAAAAAAGGTCACCTCAAGTAGGAATTCAAACTCGAGTCTCCATGATGTGAGGCCAACTGTTTTGCCACTGAGCTATTCAAGTACTTATAAAAATGGAAGATCTTAGTAGTCCAGTGTTAGTTTGAAATTTTTATCGAACGGCCTAACTCGTTCCTCTTTCCTTATAAACAAAATTAATAAATAACAACTACTAATTGGTTAATTTTGGTTGTTGTTGTTTTTATTCATGTGTTGTCATTGACAAAGTCTTGTCTTGATTTATGTTTGTGAAAGTTTCAAATTCGATCCGAGAAAACGGAAAAAGGGAAGAAAAACGTGTAAAAGATTTCAACCAAACAGACATACAGACTGACAGACAGACTGACAGACGCAGTGGCTCAATATAAGCTCTGTCAAAAGTCTTGTACAAAAATAAAAAGATGAATGTAAGCAAAAAAAAAAAAAAAAAAGCAACAAAAAATAATTATGAAGAGAGTTTATGTGAACCAAAACTCGTAGGTGGCCCCCCCCCCACCTTCTCATGAGATCCAAACTATTACAAGCATAAACCTAACAATGTAAGTCAAGGCCAAATAAAATGTCTACAGTTACATAGAAGTAGTGGTGGCTGAGAGGTAAAGTACTTGACTTCCTAACCGGGGGTCCAGGGATCCTTGGGCGCCTCTGAGTCCACCCAGCTTGAATGGGTACCTGACATTAGTTGGGGAAAAGTAAAGGTTGGTCGTTGTGCTGGCCACATGACACCTTCGGACACCTTTGTTAACCGTAGGCTTCAGAAACAGATGACCTTTACATCATCTTCCCTGTAGACCACAAGGTCTGACAGGGGACCTTTACTTGACATTGAAAACTTGTAGAATTTGAAAGTAATGCCGTTGTTAATGAATTGATCTCCAACGAGATGATGGAAAGTGTTCTGCAGAATGTTCTCGAGATTTACTTTGTGTTCATACCGGGTACAGTTTCCGTGCTGCCTCGGGGCAAACGCCTGATTCCAGATGGATTCAAATCTTTGCGAAGATTAGGGACAGTGCTTAAGATGACTACCCAAAGCCCAGTTGCGACGAGCATATTTTGTCACATCTAATGAAGCCAAAAAAAATATTTAAATTAAAACAAAGATAAATATTTCTTAGGCCCTTATTTGTTTAAATCTCCATTGTCTACCTTTTTTTTACCACACAGAATATTTTTCTTTTACCGCTGACATAAGCGTGTGGTTAAAATGAAAGGGAGATGAAATCATTAAATAAGTCCGCGTCCACAGAGTGGTTATGAAAATATGCATATAGATAATTTGAAATCATGCCTTTAACACGCTGAATATATGCATAAATGAATAGAGAATTGAAAAAAAAATTCACCGATTCCCCTATGCATTGTAGATTTCTAGATCTCAAAATTGTCCGAGATTCTATACAAAAAATTTCGTATTAATATGACTATACTATAACACTTTTGAAGTTTTCGAAGGTCTAGGGACACAGAGAGTGTTTAGCGATGACAGTCCCAGACAGCGAGAAGAGACTTTCTATTGGAACCCTGCTAACGGCTTTGTCTGCATTATATGTAACAAATTATACGGACCACTTGAGGGACTTTGTAGTCATGTAAAATAATCCCTGCGTTTGAAATAATATGACCTTACAAGTGTCAGTATACTTACTTCGGCAGATAAACTAATATATCTTTTACTCATTTATTCTAAATCCGAGTTAACCCCATATAGTTGGAAGTTTGTAAGATTACATGAAAAACTTATGGTAGTGACACTTTCATCAAGACAGGTCAGGACAGGTCATCGCGGTTGACAATACATGTTATTAAACATTGACGACATTCGTTAACTATTTTCTCTAGTTCAGACCAGGAGATGTAACAACCGAATTTATTGACCTAGGGTTAGTCCCCTTGTCGAGTGCAGGTGTTCCCTCGCTATCCCGTAATTAGCTTAGAGTAGCGTCCCCTAAGCTGCTCATTTCGCAGGGGCGTTAATTTAAAAAAATTAACTCCAGGAAACCCAATATTATCTTCCCTTGGTGAGAGGTGCTTTCCTTTTACGTACTTCCAGTGTGTAGATTGTCCTTCAGTCCTTCAGTCCTTCAGTGTTCGTCCTTTCGTTCTACACTAGTTGTTGGACAGTTTCAAGATAAAGAAAACAATGTTAATGACGCCTATTTGAATTTCCTTGTTGCCAACTTTATAAAAATGAATTCAGCTATAATTGTAACGATAACTGGGTATTAATGTCTAAACATGTAAATACTACTAATCAGTGGGCAGTATTGATACACGCAAGTCACATGAAAGAGAATTTGTTTCATTGTATATAGCGTTTGTCTACATAGTTAATTCGAGCCTGGCTGTTAAATAAAAATGACAATATGATTAAATTGTGGTACTGCTAACAATACATATAGTTAGTTATTTTTCTTAAGTATTGTAATTATCTCATTTGTCGTTAATTTTCTTTTTCTTTTTAATATTTTCAATGTCACACAAAAAGTTAATGATAGATAGATAGATATTAAGAAAGATAGATAGATATTAAGGTAGATATTAAGATAGATATTAAGATAGATAGATAGATATTAAGAAAGATAGATAGATATTAAGAAAGATAGAGAGATATTAAGGTAGATATTAAGGTAGATATTAAGATAGATATTAAGATAGATAGATAGATAGATATATAGATATATAGATAGATAGATAGATAGATAGATAGATAGATACATAGATAGATACATAGATAGATACATAGATAGATACATAGATAGATACATAGTTACTATGATACGCGTATCATTGGTGGTACTTTATGCCTTGCATGATGCTACTTGTGTTGTCCGTTTTAAGTTACACGTATCGATGTTGCTGGTAGATACGTGTATATACCAAATGCCTAGACCAGTAAGCTTTGGGCTCGTTAACCTTGGCTGGCTACCCAGAGCAGAAAAAACTATGAATTCAAACTTCTGCTACCTTGCAGATACATGTATGCCCAAACATGGGAAATGCTTCAGAAGTCAATCCTGAGGAAATATCAGGAGCCGGCGACTCTTAGGAGGTTAACAGCGCTCAGTGCTCAGTGCTACACCCTGGCAGAGTCAGCGACGCCTCTGACACCTACACTGTATCGACACTTGCAGTTCCTTTGGATACATCAGCTGCGTGGAGATGGAGGAACTGCATCGTGAACAGCATCGTTCCCACCACAGCTAATGCCCAGGCATTCATTCCGTTTCCATGAGATGATCCATAGAGTCGCTTTGCAACTGAAGGAGGCCATATATTGGTAATTAATTATTTTGTTCGACATTCAATAAGGGAAATAACATCTACATTATTGATAGATATTGTTGTATAATCGTAGTTCTTCCCCTTAGATTAGCTTTGTTTTTTAAGGATTTTTAAACAATATTTTGCTTATTAGTAACTATATTCATCTTTTTATATATAAAGGCCACGGACAGACAACGTGGACAGTTCATAGACAGCGAAAATTCGGTTTACTGGTCATCACCGAGTGGTACTTTTGCAAAACAAGTGTGGCATAAACTGTATGACCACCTATCGAATCCCCAACTCAGGCAGAGCTGTGTTTGCTGAGAAACTAAAAGAAACACTGAAGACCTTCTCCCAGATACCCCCTCCCTCCCACAGGGTCCACAAAAGAGATTGGACCAAAGCTAAAAACATTGGACCAAAGCTATGCTATTGGACTAAAGCTATAAACATTGAACCAAAGCTATAAACATTGGACCAAAGCTATAAACATTGGACCAAAGCTATAAACATTGAACCAAAGGTATAAACATTGAACCAAAGCTATAAACATTGGACCAAAGCTATAAACATTGGACCAAATCTATAAACATAAGACCAAAGCTAAAAACATTGGACCAAAGCTATAAACATTGGACAAAAGCTATAAACATTAGACCAAAGCTAAAAACATTGGACCAAAGCTATAAACATTGGACCAAAGCTATAAACATTGGACCAAAGCTATAAACATTGGACCAAAGCTATAAACATTGAACCAAAGCTATAAACATTGGACTAAAGCTATAAACATTGGACCAAAGCTATAAACATTGGATCAAAGCTATAAACATTGGACCAAAGCTATAAACATTGGACCAAAGCTATAAACATTGGACCAAAGCTAAAAACATTGGACCAAAGCTATAAACATTGAACCAAAGCTATAAACATTGGACCAAAGCTATAAACATTGGACCAAAGCTATAAACATTGGATCAAAGCTATAAACATTGGACCAAAGCTATAAACATTGGACCAAAGCTATAAACATTAGACCAAAGCTAAAAACATTGGACCAAAGCTATAAACATTGGACCATAGCTATAAACATTGGATCAAAGCTATAAACATTGGACCAAAGCTATAAGCATGAAAGATGCACTTTAAGAAAGTTATTTTACAAATATTTGAAAACCGCGTAGCTTACTATTTGACTAGAGGTGCGAATGAACTGAATCGAACCCCAAGCTTTCAACAAGAAGTTTATTCCACCATGTCTCAGAAGGGATTTTAAAAAAAAAAGCTTTACCGCGTGATGAAAATTTGTCATATGCTATCTAACATTTAATATGACCCACTCCACGCGACATATTAAGCCTCTCGCCCCCTGGGAAATCAGATATGCTGCATCTATAAAATCACCTGAGATATGTCACATTATGGGATGACAGTTGCGCTCATTACCGCAGTCTCTGGGCGCCTGGCGCCCGGATCTACGTATCAACACCCATCGTGGTTAGCATACACTGGAAACAATTAACGGCGGCATTACGAGATTGAAGAACATATTTCGGCTGTCTAGCAGGTCAATAAATAATGCAGAACATAGCAACGTATTGGTGACACGGGAGAGAATCGTGTCTGGAAGATGTTGCGAAAAGCTATATTTATTGGTTATGATAGAGATAGAATAATTAGATGGTTACTGATATAGATATAGATAGATAGATAGATAGATAGTATAGATAGTATAGATAGATAGATAGATATAGATATAGATATAGATATAGATATAGATATAGATATAGATATAGATAGATAGATAGATAGATAGATAGAGATAGAGATAGAGATAGAGATAGAGATAGATAGATAGATAGATAGATAGATAGATAGATAGATAGATAGATAGATAGAGATAGAGATAGAGATATAGATAGATAGATAGATAGATAGATAGATAGATAGATAGATAGATAGATAGATAGATAGATAGATAGATAGATAGATAGATAGATATAGATATAGATATAGATACAGATATAGATACAGATATAGATACAGATATAGATATAGATATAGATATAGATACAGATATAGATACAGATACAGATACAGATATAGATAGATAGATAGATAGATAGATAGATAGATAGATAGATAGATAGATAGATAGATAGATAGATAGATAGATAGATAGATAGATAGATAGATAGATAGATAGATTTAGATATAGATATAGATACAGATATAGATACAGATACAGATACAGATATAGATACAGATACAGATACAGATATAGATAGATAGATAGATAGATAGATAGATAGATAGATAGATAGATAGATAGATAGATAGATAGATAGATAGATAGATAGATAGATATAGATATAGATACAGATATAGATACAGATATAGATATAGATATAGATACAGATACAGATATAGATACAGATATAGATACAGATATAGATACAGATATAGATACAGATACAGATATAGAGATAGATACAGATACAAATATAGATACAGATATAGATAGATAGATAAATAGATAGATAGATAGATAGATAGATAGATAGATAGATAGATAGATAGATAGATAGATAGATAGATTCACGAAGACACAATAATAATAATAATGGCAATGTCTTTGATTCCAACTATAACTGTTGCAATCGGAAATGATTTTAACACACACTTTAAGCTTAGGTCCCAGTACCTGGCTGAGTAAGACAAAAGTAGCTGAGAAGATTTGAAGATCGAGAAAGAGTAACAACAAGGTTACAAAGACAGTTTGTGTGGAAACACAAACTAAAAAATCGGCCCCCAAAGTGGTCCACCCAGGCAGGTAAAATTAACAGACTTGAATTATTTCGTTATAGGATTACCAGAACTACCAGGAAATGGCTTTATATCATAGATTTGCGTGAATATATAGTTCTTTGATTAAAAGTCCATTCTATTTAAATCCGCAAAATGGTATTGTATTATTTCTAAACTTTGAAAACTAAAGATTATTACTTTTGTAATACAGAAAAGAGTGATTTTTCTAGATTTGGGGCAACTTCCCTTACAGTTTTAAAAAGAGTTACGCAAGTAACAATCTCTCTATCTCTCTCTCTATATATATATATATATATATATATATATATAAGAATTGTTTCCGGTCTTCAGTCTAGGTTTAATATATATAGGTATTTGAGATTATGTTAATGTAAGAAACTTAATTGTTTGTTTTGCAGTAGTCTAAATCGGGTGAAGTATTTTAGGATACATGTTTTAATCATTTTAAATAGGCATAATAATTAATACAAAGCCAATTAGCTTCCCCCACTTATCGCTTCCGCTATAGAAGATATCAGGCGGAGTAATCTTAAGTCATAATGAGTCAAGCTCTATTTTTATTTGGAAAATAAATCTATCGTTATGAATTTAGTTTGTGAATTTTTTTTTTCAATTCCCACTTTTAACATGTACAATCTTGTTCTTCATGGGTGGAGGGGAAGAACTTGGAAGGAAAAAAGTTCGTGTATTTTGAAAACGACTCTAACGATTTTACTTAGAAAAAAATCATTAGTGGAAACTCTGGTTTGACTGTTATAATTTTTCATTATTTACGGCTGCTTTTTGTTTTCTGTGAGATCTGATTAGAAGCTAGATTTTTCTGAATCAGGAAAAGCAACGTCATTGATTAACATGCATGACTAGATTGGCGTAGGTTTGTAATTATCTTCTTTTTAAGAGTAACGTCTGTGAGATATAAGATAAGATCATTATTTAAGCATCTTTAAATGTGGCTTAAAAAGAAGATTTGTTGACACAGTATTTACCTTTATTAATAAGTGCGCGTGCTAATAGCACAGCTATTGCGATAGTTCCCCAAACTCCACTGTAAGGTAATTAGAATGTTCTCATATAACTTCTCTTGTCCTACTGTTAACACACCTGTACGAAATGAATGAATCACTCAATTTGAACTGATAGACGTTTCAAGAGAAGACAATTCCTCGTGAAGGGAGACAACAACAAAAACAAAAGAACCGAATCTCTCCCGTCTTTCTGATTCACTCCGGGCCGGTGCGAATTTCTGAGTGGAGCACTGTGTGTGAGTGTGCGTATGTGTGTGCTTCAGACTCGAGGCTTTTTGTTTTGATTCGATTCCCTGTAACACACAAGCGCAAAAACACAATCTTTCTATAGGCTAGTTTTTTCTTCTTCTTCTTCCCATTGCGTGGTCTTAGCTTCACCCACTACTGTTGGGGCTTTCAATAGTTCAATATCTAATCTACCAATCCTTGTTAATTGATGCGATCAATGAAGACAATCCGGGTGAGAGATAGAGAGAAAGACAGAGAGAGAGAGAGAGAGAGAGAGAGAGAGAGAGTGATATAGAGAGACTAGAGCGTCACATAAAGAGACAGAGAGTCAGAGAAAAAAGCTAAATAGATTAGTGCCACTATGAACTTATTTTTAAAACTCTGATTGGAAATTATGTCTCTTGAACGACAATTCCTGTTAGGACTTAGTACGACATAATTACTGACATCATCCCTGGTATTTAAAGGCGTCTCCAAAGCGTAAACGAAATGTGGGAGTCCTGAATGATTATAAAGCATATCAATATTAGACCACTATTAGAATATGTGTCCCTGTTGGGGAACTCTCCTGAAAATATAAGGAAACTAGAACAGACGCAAAATAGAGACGTAAGATTTATAACAAACGAATATACACATTTGACTAGAGTTGCACCATGAAGTAAAATCATTATATTTAGAGAGACTCTAGATCAGAAGATAAGAAGAATTAAAATGGCAATAATTCATAAACTTCTAAACCATAAACTAAACCTATTAAAGTACTTATAAAGACACAAACACATTAACGTTTGCTTTGCACCTTGCTTAACCATACAGTGTTAATATTTTTAAAAAATTAAATAAATTCAAAGACATTCTTCTTCCCTAGTGCCATAAGAGCAGTGTTTCCGAAACTGTGTTCCACAAAAAACTGGAGTAATTAACTTGTAGGCGACCACGTGAATAAATCTCTCTAAAAAATATAATCAAAAGGTTCGCTAAATGCTCAGAATTTACAAAGTGTTGGTTAGAGAACATGTTTGGGAAACAATGCATTAGAATATGCCTGGGGGTTGCCTGAATCAGCAAGGAAAACCAATGACTTCCTTAGCAGAATTTAAGTTGCTAATAAGCAAATAATGCTGAGATTGAAGTTTCAGAAGTGTAAAATTTTACGTTGTTATATAGTCTTAGCAGTGACCCCCTTTTGCCGTATCCTTACAATTGTCAATGAAAACACACAAGACTTACATATTGTCATTTTTGAAGGATTGTTTCTATTTGATAGTATATAACTTTAAAAAAAAACAACCTAAATATATCAATTTACATATCCTTTATTAGTTCCCTATTCATGCTAAAAAAAATAAAGTCGTAGACATCCACCTATTTTTTTAAAATAGCGTCCATGTATGCATCTTTCTTTTTTGTCTGCATATGTCTGTAATATTCTAACCCCCCCGAGCATGGTCCTATTGATTCTCATGTGGCTATTACTTGCTTGCTAGCCATTAAGTTCTTTTTTTTACCTCCCCTTTCGACCCGAACTCTTGCGTCTCTGCAATACTTGAGGAGTTATGAAAGAACAGAATAATAAAAAATCATGGCTGTACAAGGGGAGGTCACCCGCATGCAATAGCCTGCCATTGATAAGCTCCATTTCACTCATTGGTTTGTTCTGGGGCAGTTTTGGTGGAAGAGATTTAAGGTGGCGGGGAGATGGGGGCAGCTCAGGAGATGGAGGAAATATGTTTCACCTCGATGAGAAGGATGTTATTCTAAATTTTATGGATCCCCTCTCTCCCCTCTCACGCACCACCAGGTTGTTACAGTAAACTGCATTACCGTGAAAGTAATGGAGGAAACAAAAGGGAGAAAATCCGGGAATGGAAAAAAAGGGGAGGTAACATTAAGTTAGGTAGCTAGGTGGTTTAACGTCGTGGTCTGGTCCATTTTGGTAAACATCTATCAATCAATAACATGCTCAAAAAGAGTGATGTTCTGAAGACTCCGAATACAATCATCCACTCCAAATACAATCACCCACTCCAAATACAATCACCCAAACTAAAAACTGAAGCTGATTTCTTCGATTCATGATAATTAGTTTTGCTAGAGGTAGTCTGGGGAAGGAAATAAGGACAATCATTATTTGTTGTTGTTTAAAGGAAGACACAAAGATAAAGGCACATTTCTTATTCCATATGATAGGACAAAGTCATACAAGATCTTTTTTCCCCCTAATGTCGTTAGAGCATGGAATCGGATGCTTGTACCAGCCACGAAAATCAACGACTTAGCTCTGTTTAAGTCACTGATCAACATGTATGACTAGATTTAGTAGATTGACACAGGAAATGCGTAGGACGTAATTATATTCTTTTTTGGAAGTAACGGATGTAATCTGTAAGATAAGATAAGATAGGCATCCTGAACTATTTCCATAGTCTTTCCCACAAATTCTGAGTTACACCAGTAGTCATTTTCTGTAATTCTGAACTATTCCCGTAGTCATTTTCTGTAATTCTGACCTATGCCCGTAGTTATTTTCTGTAATTCTGACCTATGCCCGTAGTTATTTTCTGTAATTCTGAACTATGCCCGTAGTCATTTTCTGTGATTCTGATCTATGCCCGTAGTCATTTTCTGTGATTCTGATCTATGCCCGTAGTTATTTTCTGTAATTCTGAACTATGCCCGTAGTCATTTTCTATAATTCTGAACTATGCCCGTAGTCATTTTCTGTGATTCTGATCTATGCCCGTAGTTATTTTCTGTAATTCTGAACTATGCCCGTAGTCATTTTCTATAATTCTGATCTATGCCCGTACTCATTTTCTGTAATTCTGAACTATGCCCGTAGTCATTTTCTATAATTCTGAACTATGCCCGTAGTCATTTTCTGTGATTCTGATCTATGCCCGTAGTCATTTTCTATAATTCTGAACTATGCCCTTAGTTATTCCCTGCAATAATGATCGATGCCAGTATTCATTTTCTACAACATTGAGCTGTGCCCGTGGTCATGGTCTGCAACCATTAACTATATCCGTAGTCAGTGTCTGCAACCATGAAGGGTGTCCGTACTCACGCTCTGCGATTATGAGCTATGTCCGTAGTCGCACTCAGTAATCATGATCTAGGTCCGTAGTCATTTTCTACAGTCAAGAAGAAAATATGATGAGTGTTCAGAAAATTAGACTGAAGAAAAGTGTGTCTTTGTAGCGATCAGATATTTCATGGGAAGAAAAAATAAAAGGTATTTCATTCTAAGGGGCTACTAGGTTTCTCTTGAACTGCCTGTGTGTACATGTTACTTCCCGTGTAGTCTATTCAGTCTTTCTACATATAATTTTGTACATAGCCAACTTTATTACAAAGTTTATATTAACTCTATCCGTCTGTTAAAACGTATGGAAAAACGTGTACACGTTATTTCTCCGACACTCAATCTCGGATCAACTTGAAATTTTGCACAATTGTGTCTTAACTGCCAACACAAGAATCAATGAAATAAATTGGTTAATTAACTATTGGTAATTTTTAGTTTGGTATCTCGAACAAGGGAAAGAAATTTTACTTGACTTATAAGGTGGCATAAATTGAATTGATCCCTTTTATACTTTGTGGAGAGAAAAAACTAACAATAGATAACTATAAAACCTAATATTTTCATAAGCAGATGTCTATTATTAAAGTGCTGCTCCCTTTAGTTTTACTCTTCATAAAAATATTTTTTAACTTAAATATAGAAAATGTTTATTCATATGTATAAAATTTCAAAGTGGTCCAAATTTTAAGTCTTTTTTTTTAACATGGACCACAGTGAACTGAAATGTCGGCCAAATGTAATGAAGTACATTTTAGCTCATGTTAAAAAAATACCTTTTTGGTCTTACTAAGCTGAGTGACGTAGTGGAAAGGTTTGTTTTTTTCCTTTGACGTCATTCGGAATGACTTTAAAAAAAATGAAATGCTATAAGAACTCGTACGCCAATGTCTAGTAACCCCCGTCAACTCTCTCGAGTTGAAAAAGACATCTTTAGTTTAAGTAGGTCGTGTGACATAATTGAAAGTTGTTTGTTTGTTTTTTCCTCCTTTGACGTCATATGGAATGATTGCTTTAAATGAGATGCTGTAAGAACTCTATTCACCAATGTCTGATAACTCCTGTAAACTTGATAAAGACATCTTAGAAGTTTAACTAGACCGTGAGACGTAGTGGAAAGTTTTTTTTCTCCTTTCACGTCATTCGGAATGATTTAAGTGAAAGAAATTATTTTAAAAAAAAATCGTGCGCTATAGTCTTTTTACCCTTGTCAACTTTCTCATATTAAAAGACATTTTTTAGTATAACTAAGCCGTGTGACGTAGTGACGTAGTGAAAAGTTTTTTTCCTTAGACGTCATTTGGAATATTTCTTATGTTACGTCAGTCGGAAGCCGCCTCTGAGTTTGCGACAAAAAATACACTCTTATTTGTAATCTTGTTTAATATCTTTCTAGTTTGAAAAAAAAAATCTGGCCAAAGAATTCGAGCAGAAGGCGGGATTACGTGAAAATTAATAAATGTTGTTGACGAGGCTAACTAAGCGGAAGAGATGGCTGCGTGTGTATGTGTGTGTTTGGGAATCGTGCGTGAGTGTGTCGTGTGTGTGTGTGTTTGAGAATCGTGCATGAGTGTGTCGTGTGTGTGTGTGTCTATGTTTAAGAGTCGTGCGTGAGTATGTGCGTATCGTGTGTGCGTTAAGCCATGTATGATAGAAACATTTAGTTATCAGGGTCAGTGTGCAAGTACTTGTTGGACAAGATATCGATTCGAAACAAACTTCATAAACCTGTGCGGTCTGGTTGTAGAAACTAGGAATAAGCATTACTAGTGAACTTCTATTATATGGATATATGGGGGCGCGGTGGCTGAGTGGTTAAGCGTTTGGTTTCCGATCTTTGGACCCTGGGTTTGAAACTCGGTAACGAGTGGCATTTTTGAATTTCTGGATTTTTAGGGCTCCCCTGAGTCCACCGAACGCTAATGGGTACCTAATTAGTTGAGGAAAGTAAAGGCAGTTGGTCGTTTTGCTGGTCACATGACACCCTGCTCGTTAACCGTTGGCCAAAGAAACAGTGTTCGAGAGGCCAAGTGCACTTGAACTTGGCTTAGCTTGGCTACCTAGAAGGGGGTTCGAGGTTCGACACCCGACTCAGGCAGAGTTGTGTTTACTGAGCGCCTAAAGGCAGCACGGAAAACCAACTCCTAGATACCCCCTCCCCCAACTGGTCCACAAATGAGATTGGACCAAAAGCGCTCTGAGCTTGCTATAAGCATGAAAGTAGCGCTATATAAAAGCTATAATAATAACATAGATCGCACGGTCTGAAAAGGGAACACTTTTACTATATATTTATTGATTGATTTATACAAAGAGAGAGAAAGAGAAGCTATGCTACAATTAATTCTATATTAGGCATTATATTCATCGTTACCATAAAAAATTTGACCTCCAGTGACAGGTGAAGATGACCTAAAAGAACTTATGCGATTACCTTTAGGACTTTGTATGCGTTGCGTGTGACAAACTATGTAGGTCAAGCTTGGTCACGGGAAATAATGCATTCTCCTTAAACTTTGGACATAATTCTTTATTTATGCTATACAGTCAATTATCTTAATCATTTACCTACTGCCCTACACTGTTACACTTCAATAATGCTAAAGACAAGACATTATTAGTACCGGTATTATAAGTGGAATCTGTTGTATGAACACTATTTGAATTACTTGGCTTATTTCTGAGCACAGGGCCGCAACCACAACTCTCCACCTAACTCGGTTCTGAGCAGCTTTTTTCATCTGCTCCCATGTCATTCCAGTTTTCTCAGCACTAATGACTGACCTCTCCCAGGTTTGCTTGGGTCTGCCCTCTTTCCTTGCGGATTCCAATCAAGTGCCTGCCTTGCAATACTGGTAAATTCTAGTTTGTTTTCGCAGGCTGTGTCCTATCCAGCTCCACTTTTCGCTTTGTAATGTCTTGGGCGATTAGTTTCTGCTTGGTCCTCTCCCCTAAATGGACAGTAGATTAATTTCGGGACAAAGTATCCGTCGTCGGCAACTTATTGGCAGAACTCTGGAGTTTTTCCATATTTGTGTGTGTGTGTGTGTGTGACTTGCGATGTCTTGGGACCATATAGAAGGACTAACTGTTTACTAACTAGTATTTAATTTAGTCTCTTTCTCCATAAAAAAAGGTATTATTTCCTTAGAGAAAAATCTATCTTCCAATCACTGTATTTTGTTTTGGAAAGACGCTCTATATACCTAATATCTGGACCTGTTTGGGGGGGGGGTGCTTGGAAAGGTGGCATCATGGCTAGGAGAAGTTCAATTAGAGAAACAATTAGCTGGAAGAACATAAACTAAACGTATCATTGTAAGGCGGGAAACCCGTATGTCACGTGACAAGCACAACAACCAGCCGGCTTTAATCATTCAACATTTCTGATATTTTAAAACTGTAATGACTCAGAGACTTTCTCAAGTCTTGCATTAAAACAGGTTTCGAATTTAGTGCTTTTGTTTATGACAAAAAAAAAAAAAGATTGCTAAAATGATCACTGGAATACAATTTGTAGACAGTCCGTTTCATTGATTTTAAAATGGAGCTTATAGATTTAGGTCAGTGAGGCCCACTTTACGACACTCAGGTCATATCCAGCCCATGTGTGCCCACATAGTTGGACTTAATGATCTCTTTGTAAAGATATGACCCGTTTGTTACGTATTTGGTATTCTTATGACCACATGCCGAGTGTTTGAGGGCTACTGCTCTAGATCTATGTATTTTAAATGGTTCGCGTTTTCAAATGGACGTGGAGGGACCACTGACCACTGCGTTGTAACCAAGTGTTGTCCAGCGAACATTCCTCAATCCTTTTGAAATAAATGGAGGACAAATCATCTCTCACGGAGAGATAACTCAATTTTTTAAATGTCCAGGAGTGGTCTAGATTCAATTGCGGTTCTGTCCCTTCCATTAACTTCCTCATATTCTCCCAGTGAATGCGTAAGCACACCAAAGTTAGATAACTCAATAATTTCGACCACAAAGTGCCTTAGCTTCCTTTTCAGATGGAGAGTTTCTTCCCCTGTGAGTGAGCGCGTTACAGTGCTAAACAATGGTAGACATACAAACTATATGTTGATGTTAGTAAGTATATAGTATAATATTTATGTTTGAATATATGTCATTAAGTGCTTAGGTATGTATGTATGTATGTATGTATGTATGTATGTATGTATTTATGTATGTATGTATGTATGTATGTATGTATGTATGTATGTATGTATGTATGTATGTATGTATGTATGTATGTATGCAGGTATGTATGTATGTATGTATGTATGTATGTATGTATGCATGCATGCATGTATGTATGTATGTATGTATGTATGTATGTTTATTTATAGATTGTATTTACTTGACCAAGGCGTTTGACCTTATCAGCAGAACCGGCCTGTTTGCCGTATAAGAGAGAATTGGCTGTCCAAACAAGCTACGGAAACTAGTGTCAGCTTTTCCCGAAAACATGCAGGGCACCGTACAGTTTGACAGTTCTGCCTCCATGCCATTCTCCATCAAGAGTGGAGTAAAACAAGGATGTGTTCTGGCTCCAACACTATTCGGCATCTTCTTTTCAGTGGTACTCACCAGCGCTTTTAAATCCCTGGAAGATGGAGTAAATATCCTCGGTAGATCCGATGGAAAGCTTTTTAACCTGGCACGCCTAAAAGCCAAAACGAAGAGACAGCGTATCTTGATTAGAGAACTGCTGTTCCCCCATGATGCGGCACTAATATCTCATTCACAAGAAGGATTGCGGAGACCCGTAAATGCTCTGGAAGCAGCTGAAATTCTGGCACAAGACGTCGAAGAAATACCAGCGATACATACTGGAAATCACACACTTACGGTGGTGCAGACATTCCCCTACTTGGGGACAACAATAGCCAGCAACCTAGATTTAGACACTGAGCTGACAAAAAGAATAGGAAAGGCTTCTGCAGCAATGTCAAAACTCTCCAAGCGCGTCTGGGAAAATAAGAAATTGACTACGGCAACGAAAATCCTGGTCTATAATGCCTGCGTTCTGAGCACACTTCTTTATGGCAGTGAGAGCTGGGCAACGTACATGCGTCAAGAACACAGATTAAATAGCTTCCACTTACGCTGCCATTGACGCATCATGTGCATCTCCTGGAGGGATCATGCCACCAACCAGGACGTTTTGAAACTGGCCAATATGCAAAGCACCTAAACTCTTCTGACACAGAGAAGACTACGCTGGCTCGGTCATGTCACTTTATATCAAATGGAATAATACCTAAAAACATCCTATATGCTGAGCTTGCGGAGGGAGTCAGACCCAAGAGCCGCCCAAGACTGACCTATAGAGATGTCTGCAAGCGAGACATGAGAACCACAGGCATCAACCAAAGTATGTGGGAGGAGATAGCCCAAGACCGGACAGCATGGACAGGCTGTACGTGCTGGCACGATCTTCGCCGAGAGCAAAAGAATCGAACCTGCATCAGTCAAGAGATAGAAAAGGAAAGCTGCCCTGTCAGGTAGCCCTAGGTAGCCCTAGGACACATGCATATACATGCACGAACTGTGCCGCTCCAGAATTGGCTTGATCAGTCACTCCAGATTCTGCCCCGTCTCAAGACGAAACGAAAGCCAGTGACTCATCTGAGCGCATCCATTGTCTTCCGAGACAAAAGGAGCTATGTATGTATGTATCTATCTATTTATCTAGCTATCTAACTATCTAGCTATTTATCTAGCTGTATATCTTACTATCTATCTGTAATTCTATACCTAATTATCGTCTATACATTCTACTAAATCAATTATTATGGCCTTAGATCTAATCGTGTAAATTGTTAACTCCTTCATGAATACAATATTCCAAAGGAATTTACTTCAAAAATTTTCTTATTAAAGTTACAATAATTTAATTTTGGTTTAATTACCAAGAATTATCTTCAATTCTTTAAACTAAGTTTTCTTATAAGTCTAATTATAAAAACTGACTAACCTACGCTACAAAATAGTTTATTGTGCTCTGTTACTATAGTTTAGTTTATTTCGCTACAAAATAGTTTAGTGTACTTTGCTAAATAACAGTTTAGTGTACTTTGCTAAATAACAGTTTAGTGTACTTCTGTACCAAATAGTTTTGTGTACTTCTTCACAAAATAGTTTAGTGTACTTCTGTATCAAATAGTTTAGTGTACTTCTGTACAAAATAGTTTAGTGTTCTTCTGTACAAAATTACCAATAGTTACCAATAGTTAATTGGCTAATTGGTAAAATTTGTTTTGATTCTTGTGTTGTCAGGTAAAAGAAAAAATTTAGCAAAATTTCAGCTTGATTCGGGTGTCGGAGAAAAAAAAACGTGTACAAACTAAACTTTTTGGCCAGACAGACAGACAGATTGACTTGATAAAAGATTTGCAAAAGAAACCGGATCATCCTGTTTGTATAAGTAACTTACTAAATATAATAAAATGTATACAGGACCGGCCTTAAATAGTTGGAGGATGAAAGCGAAGTGGCCCCCAAATGAAATAAAACAACGAGAAAAATTGCAGTTTGTTTAAAACCTGTTCTACTTCAACTATATTAACTCTTTCTCTCCTAATTGACGATACCATCGTTGATTTAACCCCATTAAATACATTTTTGGTTTTAGAAAGTGTAACTTGTGTTATATAAAAAGAGCATACACTCTCCTATAAATCTATACCAAAAGTAAGGTTTTCTGATTACAAAAAAAAAATGTTATTGAAGTTTAACCCTAACAGGATTGAATGTGAAAAACGAACAATTCTTTCAGAACGTGGAAAAATAAATACGGAGATAAAGAGTTAAAGGGCACACGTATCACTATTTTCTCTCTAAAAAAGTTTTGAGCCCACCAAATGGGTCCTAGGATGCACGGTACTTCCTTGTATAGACAATTGTAATCCTGCGATCAATGCAGTTACGACTTCTTGCAAGTAATAAGGCCTTGACACTTAATGCTTGTTTGGTCTTGTCGACGTAATGAATGACTATCATTCCTTGGCGCCCCCCCCCTCCTCCCCAGTACTTTTCGTGGACCCGGGAGCCAAATTTGCTACGCCACTGCTTGTAGCGAAATGGGAATATTTTTAGAGGCCATCACTTTATACCTTTACCTATCCCTTAGTCTGTTGGACCGTTGGGGCACCATGCAAGATTTGTCGACCCTCTTTCTTCATTCCTCTCTGTCTTTTGCTTAGATTGAACCTCTTGCAATGACAGGCCCGTCCATTCGTTTATGTTGTCTTCCCATCGCTTTCTCTGTCTGCCTCTTATTCTTTTTCCAGGTACTGTTCCCTGAAGGAAGGTCTTTGCGAGCCCCGAAGACCTTGTAAAATGGCCATAGATTTTAAGCTTGCGTTTTTTCATTATAGTTAGCAGGTCATCATGGGATCCAATCGCTGCAGTAACCCTTTCTCTAACCTCTTAGTTTGTCATGAGATCTTTGAAGGTGATACCAAGGACCCTTCTGTAGCATCTCAATTCCATTGCTAGGATCTTCCTCTCTAGCTCTTATACGACAGTTAGCAGGTCATCATGGGGTCCAATCGCTGCAGTAACCCTGTCTCTGATCTCTTGGTTTGTGATGCGGAGTTTAATATGTGATCAATACTGTAGATCCATATGCTTCAAGAATACAGACGAGTAATGCTCACGCATGACGGAATGGTTTCCAAAGATATGAACGAAGGTAGAGTAAGGTGCATAACTCTTTGTTCCACATGAAAGTCACTCTGTTTCAGAGTTATTTTTCTTGCGGGAGGGTGATACACGATAGCCTTAGGGATGCAGTCTTTGTTTATGGAAAGAAGTTATGAGTTGGAAAGGGGCGGGGGGATGGGTGGAGAGAGAATGAAGGTGGCTTTAGAAAGGGGGACAACGACACTGTCAGAATGGATGATCGGTCAAGCAGGTTTGACATTGATTGACTGGCATCTATGTGATCCACAGATAGTCATTGTCTGACTTGAAGGTCCTCAAACTAACGTTAGTTTACTCAAGTCAACAAACACAACGCACTAACGCACACTCACACACACTAAAGTGTCATGTAGAATATAAAAATATTAAACAATAACAACACAAAGAGAGAGACTAAATTATGTGAAATACTTGGGCGGTTTCACAAAGGTTACTTGTTAGCCATTGGTCAGCTGGTCGAAGGTTATATGTAACACAACGATTTGGAACCTCTGTACCTTTTTTTTTTAAAGTGGGTGTTAGTTTACCATTCGTGTGCGTGTTAGTTAACATTCGTTGTAAAGCTTCATGGGTTGTGTCCCTTTGCTGTGTTTTATTCTATGTCAATGTACATTTATTGATGTGCAACATTACACTGTGGTAGTCATCCATGTATACTGAACAAATCGTATTTTAAGAAGTACTTTAGTTAGGTGTAAAAAAAAATTTCATAATTTTGAGCAAACGATTTATAAAAAGTCATTCCATTATAGGTTTCGTTGACTATATAATATACATATTAGATATATTTAATTATTGCAATTAATAGGGTGTTACTGTATCTACATATATTGTGTCTACAGTTTATCCTAAGTGACCGACGAGAATGTCAGCTGGAAAGCTAGAGATGAAAGCTTCTCTGACTGAGTTCCACGAAGTCGAGATGACCAGGGAGGAGATTGCCAAAGAGGACACTTGGGAAGTAGTGGACAAGTTGGACGTTGAGGGTGTGGACAGCAGGACCGTGCAGAGACAGTTACAGCCGCCGCCACAAGGTAAATCTGTATTTTACATCATAATTAGCTTTAGTTTAAATATCTCATTTACCCCCCCCCCCCGACAGTTTGTTGCTGTCATGAAGTTAGATAACCAAAATGTTTATGACTATTGTCAGATGGCGCAAATGTATTTCACATGGCACACATGTTAAGTAATATGGGACAATGGCATTAAAAAAAATGTTTACGATTATTGGGAAGCGTGGTCGAGTCGCTAAGTACGCTTGAGCTTAGCTTGTCTTGGCTACCTATTAAGGGGGGCTCGAGGTTCGACACCCGAGTTGTGTTTACTGAGCGCCTAAAGGCAGCACGGAAAACCTTCTCCCCACCACTGGTCCACATTTGACATCATTGCGCTCTGAGCTTGCTAAGCATGATAGTAGCGCTATTTAAAAGCTATTATTATTATTATTATTATTATTATTGTTATTATTGTCCGTTGTCACAAATATTTGTTTGTTAACGTCTAGTGTCAGAAGACACATGAGTGTTTAAGAATATTTTGTCAGTGAACACAATGTATATGACATTTTGTTGGATGACAAAAATGTTATCGACTATTGCCAGGTAAAACAAATGTATAACGCAGTTGACAAATCAAATGACTTTTGTCAGGTGACAGACATATTTATGAAGTGTCACATATCATAAGACTAAAAGTGTTCCAGGAAATGCAAAGCTTCTTTTTTTTTTTTATTGAACAGACAAATTCACCGTCCAAGAATGCATAGATAAAATAGGTTTTGGAAAGTTCCAGGTGAAGCTGGCCATACTAACAGGTGTCTCCTGGGTGAGTTACTGAGGTAATGGAAACATTTTTGTGCTCACCTCATAAAACCATAAATTGTATTTAAACAACAACATATGCATTGAGGGGAGTTAATCTGTTAATTTTGTATATATAATTCTGCCCTACTTAATAAGTGTATGTTTAAAGCTGATAAATGCTTCCGTGTCGTCATGGAAGTAAATAAATTTACATTACTACAATGCTTAAGTTTAAAAAAAAAAAGATATTATTTCATCAACTCAATTATGCTTAGAACTTTTCATGTAAATCATTCTGTATGGAACTATGTACATTTTAAACTTCCAATATATATTTTATGCCTATACTTTTGTTCTTAAAATCGTCCAATATGTCAATATAGTATGGATAATATTTTTTTTTTTGGGTCGTAAAATGCAGAAGTCTCCACTTTATTTTTTTCATAGGATTATATTCCACCTAAAATCATCCACCAAAAGTGTTAGTTTTAATCATTAGTTGGAGGGGAAAAAGGCGTTTGGTTGTTTGTACCAGACAGACAGACTGGGGCTCATTTACGCTTTGTAAAAAAAAAAAATAGATCGCTTTTTGATGTCTTCAGTTGACAGAATATAAAAAGTGTTGATTATATATTCTATTTTTAAAGGGTATACCGTAACGTTTGTTTGCACGGCTGAATCAATTATGTCAGTTCTTCCGTTTGAAGTTATTTTTTGTTTTTGTAAAAGCTGCAACTTCAAGTTCTTTTTAACGTCAATTGATATTGTTTTGTGGACATTCAGTAATATTTTTAATATGCCTACTTTATCACAACTTCCGTATTCTGTACACCGGAAACGGATACACCAAAATGCTAGCTTTTTTTTGGCTCTGGATTCGTCTCCATTGTATGAAGATCTTCATTGCATGTTATACGGTAATAAACAAACGTCACTTGAGTTATATGTATCTTAAAGAATGTTTCCCTATCTAACAGACAGTGGATGCCATGGAAATGATGATACTAGCCATTCTTACCCCCGCCCTGCATTGTGACTGGAGACTGGCCGGATGGCAGGAGGCTCTGGTTACTACGGTAGTAGAGTTTTGTTTTACAGCTTGAGGTCTGGAAGGACAGATGTAAATCTATCTTCTCATCGATTAGTTTGTACTTAACGTAAGGCCACGTGATCCTTTCGAGACTTCTTTGTACTTTAAACTATAACGAAAAACCAAACCAACAGTTATTCACAACTCACAAAGAACGTATAAAAAGTTGTATATTTGTATAGACAGAATAATGAACAATGAATACAAATAAATCCATCACGTTTATCAGATTAACATACAAACCAACAACATAATCAGGATTAAATATATAATTAACAGTAATCAACTCTTTGTTTACAAAATGAGGTCAAATAAACTTTTTTCGGTCAGGGCCGGCCTTAAGCATAGGCAAAATAGGCTACCGCCTAGGGCCCTCTATTGGTGGGTGCCTTGCACAGGACTTTAGAATTTTTATTTTTTAAATTGATAAACATGGATCAAATCTCAAACCTAGCAGACCTCTATGTCCAGTAGCAGACCTCTATGTCCAGTAGCAGACCTCTATGTCCAGTAGCAGACCTCTATGTCCAGTAGCAGAACTCTGTCCATTAGCCTAGATCTAAGTCTCGACTATTATTCAAGGTTTATTCGCGAATGTTTACAAAGTTTAGATTTACTTGTTTGATTATATATTTAAGAAGACCACTGCTTCATTTAGGTGAAATGTCAAAACGATATTACTAGTCTGGTGATCATGAATTGTCAATGTGGTATTTACATGCTATTGGGCACAATATGAATTTAACTTATTTGTTGATTTAGTGTAATGAAATAACTCTACTAGAATACCAATATCATGGCTTTATTCAACTCAGTTACACTACGTTTAGATAGAGATATAGGACGGTTTGTAAATCACTGCGTCTTCTTCGGTCTTAATTTTTGATTATTCTATTTCAGTTGGGGCCACCATAATCTCCTCGCCTAGGGCCTCCACTTACCTAAAACCGGCCCTGGTACAGCAATTAATTAGTGTACGTTGTTTGACGTCTCTGTGAGGCCTCAAAGTTCTTATAATGAGCACTACAGTAACACATACACATGTATTGACCTTGTATATTAAATACGATTTCGGAGTTAATATAAAGGTTTTTATTAGAAAACTATGCAGATAGTAAAAGTTAAACATATTTCAAAAATAGTTATCTATTATATAAAGCACAAAGTAAGGAGTATGTATTTACACACGCATAACCCGCATAGAAATTAAAACCGTTTGACCAATCTTGATAAAACTTGGCATATATGTTTTTTAGATCATGGCCGAGACCGTAGTGTATGTTTCATGTCTCTCCTTCAACCGGAGGGCCCTAAAAATAGACAAAAAGTACCTAATTGTATCTCTATTAAAGAAAGAAACTGTTTTGTTATGAATATACCGGTTGAACGGGTAAATCCATTTTCACACTACTTTTAGTTTCGTGGCAAAATAAAAAAAAATGTGAAGGGAACATTCTCCATGTTTGACATAGATCTAAATTTAATCCAGTAGATCAGTAATGCCCAAACTAAGGCCAGCGGGTCATATCCGGCTAGTAGTAAATATATCTCATAACTTAGCGGTACGCACTTGTGGCACTAAATTTCAACTAAATTGTTCTGAAATGTGGTGGAATAGAAAACAAAGCCAGAACGTCTTGGTCTCAAGAAACTTTTTGTTTTCAAGAATCGATATCTTGTGTGACAAGTACTTGCACACTGACCCTGATAACTAAATGTTAGTATCATACACAGCACAACGCACACACGGCACGCACATACGCACGAGTGTAAAACATAGACACACACACGCAGCCATTTCTTCCGCTTAGCCTCGTCAACAAAATGTATTTATGTTCACGTATTTCCGACTTCTGCTCGAATTCTTTTATAGATAGATAGATAGATAAATTAGAAACAGGTTTTTTTTTAAAAAATATATTTGGCTAGTTACAATTTTTTATTATAAATAGTTGCTTCACATTATTATCAACTATATTTTTTGGAAAATGGCCTTAAGATACAACAGTACTACAGGACCTTTATGACCTGTCTATAAAGTATCTGCATGGGTAACTTTCATTCTAATCGGGTTCAAGAGAGACGCCTATGCTCCTCAGATGGTGTTCTGTGGTATGCTGTGCAGTTCAAGTCTCTGGGGATCACTGTGTGACAAGTATGGGCGAAGGACGGTAAGTGTTTCAATCGGGGACACGCCTTGGTTGTACGAAAGAAGAGCATCGACTTGCCTAGCTGCAGATATATATATATATATATATATATATATATATATATATATATATATATATATATATATATATGTATGTATGTGTGTGTGTGTGTGTGTGTGTGCGTGCGTGCGTGCGTGCGTGCGTGTGTGTGTGTGTGTGTGTGTGTTTTACTGACGAAATGCAGGCAAAAGACGAAATGATTCTGCATCTTCTACTTTGCCTTGACGTTCTACAGAATTTGCCTTGACGTTCTACAGAATGACTAGATCTACTCCAGGGCAAAGTAGGAGATATGAATAAAGGAGAAAAACAAAACACAAATTGAACAACAGGATTTCTTAAGACTAAAAATACGCGTGCAGGCCCATATATCTTTAGCCAATACAAAATGTACTTTCAAATTTGTTTAGATAATCTAATAATTCTTAGTATAGATCTCTTTATTTTTTTTTTTTAAAGTTATAATTCACATATTTAAATATATATTTGTTTGGTTTCTTATAACTAGTCTCCAATGAGAAATTAAAAGGTACAGAAACACATATGAACGTGAGCACATGCGATTGTGTATAGAAGATCTATATAGTTCATAAAACTCTTAAAGGGTGCTTATCATATATCATTTTAAAATATTTCAATTAATATTTTCTTAAATTCAAATTTAAAAATATCAATATAATAATTTCCAATTCCAATCAGTTGTCTTAATTTATATAATTTAAGGGTAATTTAAACATTCTGTTAATAAAGCAAAGAAAATAAGTCACGTCTACGCGTGTTTAACACGTTTCCCAAAATTTATGGGGACAGTGGTTCTTAAAAATTATGTATCTTCATAGCCTTTCAAAGAAAAACAGAAAACAGGAAAAACTTAAGGGGAAATAACCGCTAATTACTGTCATTTATTTGAAAATTGCAGGGTTTAGTTCCCTTTCTGCTGTATAATGTGGAGCTAAGTAATTAGTACTAGATCTAAATGATTTAATAAATAGTTAATTTTTGGGTTACTATTCGTGTCTTGTTAGCGACTACGAATTATTATGCAAATTTTTAACTTGATCCGAGAATGTAAATTCTGAAGAAATGGCGTGTCAAAACATAATAAGGGGAATACCATGATATTTTCTTTTGTATTTAATCTGGATGGGACCTAATGCCAATTAGATCAACCTGACAGCAAGAATTTAAATGAAAATGTAAAAAAACAACACCATATTAAAATCATTGTAAACGATATTTCTATTTGATTATGGAGTTATATTATCGAGTAGATTGTGAAGTTCAATGTCCAGACAAGTCAAATGATTAGCTACTGGTACTAGCTCTTTTGTGTTCTGTGGTTGGCGGTCACTGCGACAGAAATGAATAGCACTAAAGTCAAGTATTTTTTTATTTTTTTGTGTTTTACTTTATGAATTGTGTATTGGTTTGCCTGAAATCTTCAGGTATTCTAAATAATGTCGGGCTTCGCACTTAGCCGGTATATAAATATAAATCACAGACAGAAAGAAAGAGAGATAGAGACAGATAGATAAATAGATAGACAGACCGACAGATAGATAGTTAGTTAGTTAGTTAGTTAGTTAGTTAGTTAGTTAGTTAGTTAGTTAGATAGATAGATAGATAGATAGATAGATAGATAGATAGATAGATAGATAGATAGATAGATAGATAGATAGATGGATGGATGGATGGATGGATGGATGGATGGATGGATGGATGGATGGATGGATGGATGGATGGATGGATGGATGGATAGATAGATAGATAGATAGATAGATAGATAGATAGATAGATAGATAGATAGATAGATAGATAGATAGATAGATAAATAAATAGATAAATAGATAGATAGATGGATGGATGGATGGATGGATGGATGGATAGATAGATAGATAGATAGATAGATAGATAGATAGATAGATAGATAGATAGATAGATAGATAGATAGATAGATAGATAGAGTATAATCAAATAGACCTAATCAATCATTCCCTACCTTCCCCAGGAGTTGATCCTATGCTCCGTGACCACCTGTTATTTCAGCTTTCTCAGCTCCGTGGCACCAAACTATACCTGGATGCTAATATTGCGGGCGCTGGTTGGATTTGGCATAGGCGGCGCCCCACAATCGTAAGTAAAACAAGGTAGAATTTGTAATACAAAATTCATTGTTACATGTAAAACAAAGTTGCAGAATAATCAAATGTGAGTAACGCTCTATTAGGTGCTACCGCATGGGGAAAAGCCTCTATTCGAAATCCCTGTCTTCAACGAGATTCAAACCGAGGACCCCAGGTTCGGAAGCCAAGCGCTTAACCACCTCTCTTTGGTTAAATCTCTGGCAGTGCTTGCATTGGTTACACAAAGGCTTAACAGTATCATCCAGACCAGGGAGTCTCAAACTGAGCTCCGCGTAGCACTGTTGTTCTGCGGAGTAGGTGGGCGGGGCCTGAATAGCTGTTGTCCCAATTAAATTTATTTATTTAATTAATTCATAAGTAATGGCAGAAATATAAATCTCACGACGTTGTTTTTTTTTTAAGAGAGACGTGTTTTGTATTTTCTTCAAAATCATCTGAAATGTAGATTCGGAGGTGCCGTATTTATAATTCAAACCAATGAAACAATGAAGTGGCTCAGTGCTTATATACTTAAGTTTAATACCTTGAAACTAAAACATGAAGTTTTATACATACAGGTTTTATCTATACAGTGCATACAGGATACACTAATAATGATTATCACACTAACTAACTTTTTATTTTAAACTCTCAACATCTAGATCAAAATCTCTCGCAAAATAACTCCAGCTCTAACTAAGCTTCTCTCGTATCTTGTATACCTTTTCCATAGAATCTTCCAGATTCTTCACCCGCCCCATGACACACTTTCTAATAAGCTTCACTTAGATTTGTTTCTTAGCAGTCCTCATTACCTAGTAATATTTTTTATGGCTTTTACCTTGAACTAATTTTCTATAAAAGTCTGTCCGGAATTGTTTATTCTTTTTTATATGGCGTGACGTCTGAAAGGAGTACAGCCAACCTTGAGCTGTCCCACTTTTGTGACCGGCCTTGAACCCTCGCCCTGTCTACACTTCAAAGTGTCAATGATACACGAGTTTATTAGCTATTCAGAGGGAAGGAACAAAAATACTAGAACAAAATAAACGTGAAATATGAACATTTAGCTTCTATGTTTCTATCCCCAAGACCATCGAAAATATGGATTGGATTTTTTTTTGTCTATTCCATTGGAAGTTACATTTTATACAATTATTTGTCAAAGATAGCTAAGAAGGATTAAAAACGTTTTAATTGTCATATAAATGTTTGAAACAGTTTAAAATGATGTAAATTAATACGTAACGAAACGTTACGCCTTTTCGGAATCCTAGATAGTATTTCAGGTGCGTCGAGACGCAATTATAAGAATTTCGTTTATAATTAATTATACGCCCTCGTTTTATAGTCCAATTTATTGAAGGTAATATTTTATTATCGATTAACCTTGAAAGAGAAACTTGAACAAAAGAAACTTAAGAAAAGAAAATATGTTTTAAAATGAGTACACCGAAATCATCGATCAACTTCAATAGTAAAAGCGGGAATTGAAAAATCACAACGCGTCATCTGTAACGAAGTTCTATAAGTCGAATCTGGGAAGTCGAAATAATTGTCGTTAAAGTTTGTAAGGTATAAATACGAAAAAGAAATTTTTACAAAAATTAGTGCAAGTCCTTATAATGTGTAATTGTCTACTCTTAGTTTAATCATAATGAGAAATATATATATATATATGAATCGAAATATAATAACATATGGTTTCGTGATTTAGAATAAAACTATGCCATTGCATATTAAATATTCAAATTATAATTACGATTTTATAACATTAGCAGTTACTTATGCTTATAAACGAAATTTTTACGTTTGGGGGTCGCCACGTAGTGGGTTATTGTAAAAAGGGGTCGCCGGCCAAAAAAAAAGGTTGAGAACCGCTGTATTTCAGAGTTCCAACCTGGGATGATTGAGACGCCAGTGCATGGAGTATATCTCACGATCAGGCAGCCATGTTTCTGCTGTGATTGTAAAATACATTTTATTCTTTCATTTCTGTTCACTGTTTTTTTTCCTAAATAAATCATTTTAATTTCCCTTCAATTTGTTTTCAGCGTTACGCTTCTGACAGAATTTCTGCCCACACAATCTAGAGCTACATGCGTGACACTCATTGAGATTTTCTGGACGACAGGGGCGTGTTTCGAGGTCCTCCTGGCCCTCCTCGTGATGCCCTCTCTCGGGTGGAGGTATCTTTTGGCTTTCTCGGCGATACCAATTTTTATCTTCTGCATCTTCAGCATGGTTAGAAATATGACACAATTTTATTACTCTATTTATATTGTCTCTGCTTAGGCTATAGCCGACATAACTATCATGATAGAACCTAATTGGTACTGTGGCATGCATGGATCGGTATTAAAACTTATATTTGTTACTTTGATGATTACTTGTTAGACCCATTAGCTGCTAAATTAAAATACGAGACAAAGACTACCAGAGGTGCGGTTGCTGAGAGGTAAAGCGCTTGGTTTCGGAACCGGCGTCCCAGGTTCGAATCCTGGCGAAGACTGGGAGTTGTAATTTCTTGATCATTGGTCGCCCATCTCTAATGGGTAGCTGACATTAGTTAGGGAAAAGTAAAGGCGGTTGTTCGTCGTGCTGGCCACATGGCAACCTCGTTAACCGTAGGCCACAGATGACCTTTACATCATCTGCTCTATAGATCACAAGGTCTGTAATGGGAACTTAAGTTGTTGTTGTTTTTTTGGGTGGGAGGGCTGTGGCTGAGCGTTTAAGGGCTTGGCTTCCGAACCAGAGGTCCTGGGTTCGAATCTCGGTGAAGACTGGAATTTTGAGTTTCCGGTTTTTTAGAGCGCCCCTGAGTCCAACCAACTTTAATGAGTACCTGACTTTAGTTGGGCAAAGTAAAGGCGGTTGGTCGTTATGCTGGGCACCCTTCTTGTTAACCGTTTATCATAGAAGCAGATGACCTTAACATCATCTGTCCCATAGATCGCATACGTTTCCGGAAAAAAACAAAATAAGTTTGACGTTTTGTTGTACTACTGTCGTATCACGCATCTTGACTTCCATAAAATGCTCCGTGAGCACTGGTTGCGGACAAATGAGTGAGGGGGGTATCTCGGAGAAGGTTTCTTAGCTACCTTTAAGCACTCATCAAACACAATTCAGCCTCCTTGTTAGGCATCCAATCGGCGCCTGCTAACCAGCTCCACATTGCACTTATTACATTTCTAATGCTCAACATTTTCTAACTCATGACAGGGCCGGCCTTAGATCATTGGAGGCCCTAGGAGAATTTGGTGGCCCCAAATGAAATAGAAAAATAAAGTTAAAAAAAACGGCGAAGAAATAAAATTATGCAGTTTATTTAAAACATAGTCTACCCCAACAATAACATTGGACACAAGTGTCGCTATTTCTTCTTTAAAATATTTTTTATAGTCCTATGCGAGGCCCCATCAATCGAAGGCCTTAGGTGGCTAGTGTGTCTATGCCTAAGGCCGGCCCTGTTGATGACTTTTATTTTTTAATGATCGATCGTAAATGCATTTGGTAGTTGTTCTGTTTACTCATTAGCAATTTGTCAAAACACGGGATTAGTCTTAAAGAGGAATAGTTTTTATCCTATAAGGGTGTCAAGCTTAAAGATTATTGGTCAAAACCTTGCACGTGACATATAATAACAAGTTATCATAAGCAGACGGTCTTGTCAACGGTAAATTTAATAATATGATTGCTATGATCTATTTCCAATTTAATCTTGACACCGCCAGTGGCTACCAGAGAGTGCCCGATACAACATGACCACTGGCTACTACGACAAAGCTCTGCAGACACTGGAGAGGATAGCCAGAGAGAATGGAAAGCCAATGCCAGAGGGGATCTTGGTAGAACCAATTAATCACGTACGTAGTGTGACCTACTTGTGTTTAGCTAGTGTAAGGGAAACAACTCAATGAACGGTTTTGAGACAGATGTGAATCTAATATAATGTTTGCATTAATCCCCTTTGATTGACAATGTTATGGCACGATTAGGAATTAGTTATTTGTTTCGGGAATATAGGGGGGGGGGATGAGTTTTTACTTAGCGACGATGACGTGATAGATCTTTAAAAAGTAAGAACACTCTAGGAGACGCTATAAACAAGGCGCTTTTCTTATCACAGGAGAAATAAGAAGCATCGGATAGACGGCTAGACGTAGATGACATTCGACGGTTCCCTTCTTGAGTATTAAAAGTGTTTGTTGTTCAACACTAGCGTCAACTTCCTTTATCGATGGTTGGCCTTTCGTCGGTGTTCTCTGTTCCAGCATTAAGTTCGGTGTTACCTCCATTTGAGTTTGTTTATATTTCAAGTACTTGACACCGCGGAAGCGTTTAACAACCATCACGAACCATTATATCTATATATATAATTCTCTTCATGGCTCAAGATCACTCTTTTATTTCTGCAAATCGGACTAGAGTTACCCTATGAAACGTATTTTTTATTATTTTTTTTGCACAATTCTTCCCAGTCAGTCAAGCGTGGAAGATTTGGCGACCTACTGATACGAAGACTTCGTTTGACCACGTTACTTATGTGGACGATTTGGTGAGTCCTGCAACCTTTTCACGTATGGATCTTGTCAGGGGCCGGATCAAAGTAGGGAGGATGTTTTGGATTGTAATTAGGATTTAGTTATTTCCCCTTTCCCCTATAAAATGTGTTTATAATTATTTCTATTTATTTTAAGGTGTTAAAATGTGTCTTTCATGAATGTTGTGTAACAGACCTTTCAGTGGGCGCTATCGTCCAATTTCTTTAGGGGACATGAGGGGAGAGGGAGTATGATGGAGAGGGTTTTGGTGCTACCTTTAAGCGCTCAACTTGAACCTCCTTGATAGGTTGCCAGTGTTGCTATGAACCAACTTAAACAAAATGACTATTGGAAACGGAAACGGATGAAAATAAGGTACAAATCTGTTTTGGCAGGTGTTTTGAATCGGTCAGTTACACTGGACACAAATGGTTACAAACAAATCTGCAGTCAACATGAACATGAACATGAACATGAACGTTCCATGCCAGCTTATTATGTGTCCTGATTGTGATGACAATTTCCTCCGTGTATGTCACGGGGGCCATTCAACTCACACACACACACACACACACACACAAATTGTAGAGCCCAATGGAACCGAGTCTCTTAGGGTTCAGAGCCACTATGGGCAGAGACCTTGAATATTCTACGGTACGTAGAGTGTGTCTGCTTCTTACCAATGTTAAATTAAATTACCAACGCGCCCCACCAATGCAGGTATATATGATCTCCTGCTAAATCGATGTGAACTTACAATGAACGATAGATTGAGCAACATTTGAACAGCTTATTAAATTCTGATGAATCTTTGAGTAACCTGCTACACACATGTACACGCCCTCTCCACCACTCTGTAACCAGAAACCTTCTCTAGAACGCAATCTCGATGGAGCCTGTGTTCACTATTTAAACAAATGTTTTCTTTATTTTAAGATGTAGTGCTGTTCGTTAAACTAAAAATAGGTGTATAAGAAGTTTAATTCACTGTATACTTTTACTGCACTGCGTATATACGAATGGTGCATAGTATATAGTTAACAATACTTGTAACAGAACTTGTTTATCATATATTTTTTGTACAAAGTATATCAACTCTCTGTCTGTCCTGTAGAACCCTTGTACACGTTATTTCTCCCACACCCATTCTCGGATCAAGTTGAAACTTTACACAATTATTTGTTGTGCCAAACAAAACATGAATCCACCAAATGAATAGTTTTGTTTGCTATCCGAAAGTGGAAAGAAATGCTACTAATTGAGATATGTGGCTATATATGTGGATTTACTTCTCTTTTTTTTACGTTTTGTAACTGTAACACTTTTCTCCTACTTACAATCTCAGATCAAGTTGAAATGTTGTGTATCTATGTTTAGTTCAGGACATTACAGGGATCAATAAAATAAAATTAATGTTTTGAAATAGCTTTACTATCAATTAGTTAATCAATTCTTATCTTATCTTATATAATACAGACGTTACTTCAAAATGTAAAACAATTGCGTCCTACGCGGCTACGCGTCACGCATCTAGTCATACATGTTAACCAATGACCTAAATTCTGCCAAGTCATTGGTTTTCCTGGTTACCTCAGGAAAACCCATTCCATCAATTAGTGGTAATTAATTAATTTTGTTTAATATACAAAAAAGGGAGCTTATTCCTGCAGTATTGAGAAATGTAGCAGTGATATTTTTCTGTTCTTTCCCTTTTATAAGCTATGCTTTTTAAACAAGTTTTCGTTATGTTTTGCTTATTAGAACGTCACTGTTGTCAGGTTTGTGACGTCCTTCTCCTACAATGGAATCGTTCTGCTGACTACAGCCATGTTTGAAAGCCCGGATGGTTGTCACGGTAACGAAGAGACGCTTTTTTTATATACCAAATTATCATAGCACTGAGCATGATGACTGTATTTTGACAAAGTTTATGTCAGCTGACTCTGCTGGTCTGGTCAAAAGTTTGCAAGCATTTCTGTCCCACACCCATTCTTGGATCAAGTTGCAACTTTGCATATACAAGACGTGAATAAAAAAAAACATAATTAAACAATCAGATAATGTACAATTGGTAATGGACTATTAGGGTTGATTACTCATTCAGTATTCATGTATATGGATAAATATGTAAGGTTCTCATTATTTCTCCCACACCCATTCTCGAATCAAGTTAAAATTTTAAAACATTATGTATTGTACTTAACAAAGCATGAATCAATTAAAATACTAAGTCAATTAATTATTGATGATTAATCGTTTTGCTTGATATCGAATAAAGGAAACAACTTCTAAATGATTGAGACAAATAGTTGTAAGTGTGTAATTCTTTCCTTTATATAAGTTTTTTTTAAATGGGTTTGAAAAAAAAAAGGATTTAAAAAATGGATTTTTTAAAATGTTTTTTTGTTTCACTTAACTTGGAAGAAAAAAAAAGATAAGTTTCATGTTTCATGAACAAATTCAAAATTCTGTATTAGACAGTATCGTTATCAACAAATGTAAACATATTAGGAAATTTCAAGAAAAAAAGGATAAGTTTCATGTTTTAATAGCTATACAAGTTTGAAGAGACATTAAGTTTTTTTGTGGATATCTCATTGCTTAGTGCTCTCGGGACCAAGATCTTTTTTTTTACATGATGGGTGAAAGTTTCCCTTTTGCCTTTAGGCGCTCGATGGCGCTGTGTTTGAGCAGTAAAATGGGGGGTCCCGGGCTCGAATCCTGTTGAAGACTGGGATTTTTAATTTTGGGTGCCTCTGAGTCCATCCAGCTCTAATGGGTACCTGACATTAGTCGAGGGAAAGTAAATGCGGTTGGTCGTTGTGCTGGTCCCATAACACCCTCGTTAACCATGGGCAACAGAATGACCTTTCTCCATTTGCCCCACAGATCACAAGGTCTTTACTTACTTTTTTAGGCGCTCGACAAACACAACTCACCTCGAGTTAATTTTCGAGTTTAAATTTCTTAAGTCTCCGCCAGGACATGAACTCATTTACAGGTCATGGTATTTATTTAAAGAAAATAAGTATACTATATATTTTGTAGCATTTTATAAATCAGACTAAAAAGAATTGTAAAAAAAAAATGTGTCCTTTACAGGGTCAGAGGTCAAGTTCAACCCGAATCCTACCTGCTTTTTGGAATGTAAATCTTTGACCAAAAAAGATTACATTGACTTGACGTGGACAACATTTGCTGAGTTCCCAGGTTGCTATAGTAACCATAGTGTTTGCATTGCCAGATGATATACACGTATTGGGTTTTATTTATTTCCAAACGAAAAAAAATCGGGTGATACGATTTCCTAGTTAGTTAGCCTAGTTCATCGTATTACTTGAGAGTGAGCATACGTTTACACTGTGTTCTACTTCCTGATATAGTGTGTGCTATTTAAAATATTTTTAGAATGTGATTTATACAATAAATTGAGACTATAGGAAAGCTATCTTTATATTTGCATATAAAAGAGATTTTATTGTTACAGGTCTGTTCATCACGGCATTTTTACTGAACAAAATTGGTCGAAAGTACACCATGGCTGTGGAGCTGTTAGTCTTTACGGTGGTTGTTATGTTGGTCAACATATGTATGCCACGGTCAGTAATATGGTTATAGGAGGTACTGAAATCAACAAATTCAAAGTTCTGAATAAGGCAAATGGTTATCACCAAATTTGAAGATCTGTTTTAGGCAAGATAATTATTTTAAAATTCTGAATTGGACAGTAGTCGTCATGAACAAATTCAAGATTCTGTATTAGACAGTATCAACAAATGTAAAGATATCAGGCAATATCAAGTAATTTAAGGGCAAAATAGTTGTCTAGAAATTCAGTTATCTAATTTTTTAGCAACGTTATAGAAAAAACAAAACAACCTCAATGGCTGTATTAGGCAACATCATCTATTCCAATGACCTGTATTAGGCAACATCATCTATTCCAATGACCTGTATTAGGCAACATCATCTATTCCAATGACCTGTATTAGGCAACATCATCTATTCCAATGACCTGTATTAGGCATCATCATCTATTCCAATGACCTGTATTAGGCAACATCATCTATTCCAATGACCTGTATTAGGCAAAATCATCTATTCCAATGAGAGTATTAGGCAACATCATCTATTCCAATGACCTGTATTAAGCAACATCATCTATTCCAATGACCTGTATTAAGCAACATCAACTATTCCAATGACCTGTATTAGGCAACATTATCTATTCCAATGATCTGTATTAAGCAACATCAACTATTCCAATGACCTGTATTAAGCAACATCAACTATTCCAATGATCTGTATTAAGCAACATCATCTATTCCAATGATCTGTATTAAGCAACATCAACTATTCCAATGACCTGTATTAAGCAACATCAACTATTCCAATGACCTGTATTAGGCAACATCATCTATTCCAATGATCTGTATTAAGCAACATCAACTATTCCAATGACCTGTATTAAGCAACATCAACTATTCCAATGACCTGTATTAAGCAACATCATCTATTCCAATGACCTGTATTAAGAAGCATTAACTATTCCAATGAGTCTATTAAGCAACATTAACTATTCCAATGAGTGTATTAGGCAATATCATCTATTCCAATGACCTGTATTAAGCAACATTAACTATTCCAATGAGTGTATTAAGCAACATTAACTATTCCAATGACATGTATTAGGCAACATCAACTATTCCAATGACATGTATTAGGCAACATCAACTATTCCAATGACATGTATTAGGCAACATCAACTATTCCAATGACATGTATTAGGCAACATCGTTATTAAGAAAAGACATATATCTAAATCACTTATTTTGTCATCTCTAATCCTTTACTCCATTATTAATGGCCTAACTTACCTACTTACCTAAGACAACCCAAGAATAGTCTTAAATAACTGGGGCATATATATATATATATATGTATATATATGTATATATATATATATATATATATATATATATATATATATATATATATATATATATATATATATATACTTTTTAGAAAATAATAATTTTTCTTCACAACGAACTCATTATTGTGTAGGTTTTACACTATAGAAATATTGAAATTTACAGTTTAAAGTTTAACCCATAACAGAATTATCTTGAACTTTGAATCTGAATGATTATTTACCAGATGGCACTACTAAGCCTTCTAAAGCTATTATATTAAGTTTATTTTAATCTGAAGTAGCGCATAACCTCGATTTGTTTAATAGGAGTTTAAAAAAGAAATGTTAATGAGTTTAATATAAAGTATAGAGCTCTTATAATTAATTTTTTAATGAAATTATAATGAACTCAAACTAGAAAGGACTTAAAATGAAATTAAAATTAGCTTATTGTGAGATTATTATATAATGTGTTCAATACGTTTTAGGGAAGGGCTGACATTTTTCCTGTTCGTGGCAAGAGCTGTTATTTCAGGGGCGTTTCAAGGCGCCTATGTGTATACACCCGAGGTAAGTTATCCCAAAGCGTTACGTCTGTCTTCTTATTCTACGTTTTTTTAAAATGTTTTTTTTAATTAGCTAACAAAACAGTATTATGAGCCAGAGAGGTCGGCAGAAATATAAAGAATAGAGTTAACTGACCGAATAATCCTATGTCAAGGCATAGGGCTTTAGGCATAATCATAGGCAAACTATGCAGGGGTTAAAAATCTCAATCTTCACCCAGGATTCGAGCCGGGGAACCATCGGTATGGAAGCCAAGCGCTTTACCGCTCAGCTACCGCATCTCTTAGTGGCACAATAAATAAACTAAAAATGATGCTCCCAGCTAGGTCATAATTTCAATAGATCCATTTTTTTTTTAACAAAGTTTGTTGGGTTTTTTATTTCATTAAAAAAACACTTTAGGATTCCAAAGTAGTAAATATACATTGTGCCATGTGCTATTGAATGTGTCGGATACACTGAGAACTGGTAACGTATTTAGGTGATCGTATCATATTGAATGGCTCTGTGGAATAAACAAGGGAGTGAACCAAAAAGTGTTTCTATTTCTTCTCTTAGATTTACCCGACGTCAGTGAGAGCCATTGGACTGGGGACGTGCAGTGGTATGGCACGAGTAGGGGCGATCATCACACCTTTTGTTGCTCAGGTAAGTACACAACATAGGTGAGGCTTCAGTTGGAATAGTAGCTGTCTGCGTGTGTGTGTGTTGGTGGGGGTTGATAGTGTTGCTGGAACCCCAAAATGCATAAACAGTTTTTTCCGGTAAAAAAAAATGAATCTTATTTGATATTGAGGAAGTAACCTGGTTTGTAACATATATTGTCTTTCCGAATATAATGGATATGATTCGAGTGCAATTCTTTTCTATTTATTATTCTATTGTTACTATTATTAACTTTTAAAAAGATATGTTAATTTAACTTATGACTACATTATTCATATTATTGTTCACCTATTGTAAAGAAATTGAGACACAAAAAAAGTTTTACCTCAATCTTATTAATGAAACACACTGTATGTAACTAAATGAAAAATATTACTCAAACAAATTCACAATGGAAATATTTCAATTTGTAATTTTGGGAAATTTCTGAAAACCTAAAACACAGAAGTATGCTCTGTTGATTTTAAAGGAAGAAAGATAAGTTCTAAAAATAGATTCTTTTCGTTCATTATACTTCAGGTGCTATTGAAGCAATCAACGTACGCAGCTATCTCTCTGTATGGAAGTTTTTGTCTCATAGCGGCGTTGGCAGCGTTTTTCTTACCAATAGAAACAAGAGGCTATGACATGAAGGTTGACAACTTTGATCTTTTTTTGAAAATCTTATTGTCCTTTACATTGTTTATTCATTATCATCCACACTGAGATAAAGTGGTCCAGAAAAACGTAATGATAGTTTGATCGCCAATATCTTTAATAGCGGGTAGCATATTGATATAACGTCTTCGGAATAATTTAGATATACTATTTCCCTTTACTTATGGTTTTAAGAAATTAATTTGTTAAAGCGATGTCGTTATCAGGTCGATGTGACACGCTTTGTAATTTCTTTTCCCCCAGGACTCTGGCAGTGAGGTGCCTAAGGTAACAGTACGTGACGTCACCAGCAGGACACGATTAAAATGGACAACAAAATTTGTCCAAAATACTTGACCAAGTCTACAATGTCGCAGCTTCGAAATAAATAAGTCCTTTTATATCTCTTATAGTTTTTTGTTTTGTTTCGCTTTTAAACCGAATTTCGTTTGTACAATCATCATCCTAATGGCCATCTACATCTGTGTGATGTGGAAGTCATCCATAAAGGTTGAAATAGACTAAACGTGGCTCAACAGCGATGACAAGTTTAGGATAACAAGCTGAGGTTGATAAGCTGAGGATAAGCAAAGAGACGCCCTGATCTCTCCGTGACTATCCAGATCTAAACAGGATGTTATAACTAATAATAAAAACATGACGGTTGATATTCCCCTCTAGTTCATATATTTGCATGGTTCAAGCTAAACTTTGAGTCACGGAGACTTCGCTGTTGGGCGAAAGAAGAAATTGCCTGGTTTTTATGTCTCTCTTAGATTTGTCCAATTCTGGATTCGACAGGTCAAGGAATCCATTTGATCCTGACATGTATGGAAATATAATTTGACGCCTCACGCGGAAATTGAGAAATTGTATCTAGGGATTTTAAAAGAGTATTTAAGTCTCTCAAGTCCTCACTCAGTTCGAGACGACAGGATTTAGAAGAAAAAAGGTTTCTGAGAGTTTCTCATTCTCTCTATATATATCTATCTATCTGTCTCTCTGTCTGTCTCTCTCTCTGTCTGTCTCTCTCTCTCTCTCTCTCTCTCTCTCTCTCTCAAGCATTCTACCAAATGGAGAGAACAAGAGTAATCTAGAAAAGAGAGAGGGGGAGAGAGAGAAGAAAGAGAAAGACTGATAGAGAGGCAAAGAAAATGCGTGCAAGTGACAACAGTTTAATAAGGACACTCAGGAATACAGACAGAAAAAGTGGGTGGGGGAGATAAAGGCGAAACGAGACTGTGAATAAGATAATGAGTCACAGAGAGAGAGAGAGAAAGAATAAGGAAAAATAATACTTAAAACGAAAGAAAGAGAGGGTAAGAGAGAGAGAGAGAGAGATTAAATAGATGAGATGGTGACATCTGAGAGGGAGAGAAGAAAAAGGAAGAAATAAAAGAGAGAGAAATGGAGAAAAAGATAATGAGAAAGAAAAGAAAAAAAAAGGAATGAAATAAAAAGACAAAAGGTAATGTATTTTTCCATTATGGTGTAAAAAAAAAGAAGTTTGAATCAAAAAGAATTAATGAAACAAAATACGCTCTCATTCACAGACTCAAACAATTGTGCACTGCAAAGTCTCAGTGTCCTTTACCTTCCAATTTGATGACTATGTTTTCAAAGCTAAGTAAAGTAAAATAATACATGAGCACCATGACATCAAATCTAGGAGCCTCCCTCTAAGTAAATCGATCAAGTGCTTTGCTATAGATAGATATTTATTTCATTTATTTATTTACTAGCCATATTTTACCCGCGGGTCTTAATTTGTGTACCATTGTCATTATAGTCACTGAGAGTGTTTTGGAAACAATTAAACGAAATAATTATGTTATAAGTAAAGCGAATGTGTGAATGTAAAAATAGTATGAATGTAGCTATCAAAAAAGCTAATCGACCTAAATCCATTTTTTTTTTTTTAATAAAAATATTTGAGTGTAGACCTACATATATTTTATTAAAATATGAAATGGACTTTATTTTTTAATAAAACTCTAATCTTTGCAAATTCCTTACAAAAGTATACACAATCCACAATCCTAAAACGTACCACTATTTATTATCTTAAATTTCGAAACATAATCTAGACCACCCCCTTTACCCCAGACAGAAGTACTTATCTACATATCGAAGGAATGCAGACGTGAAATACATCAATTTAAATCGTTGACATCAACACACATATTCCAGCTTTAAGGCCACTACTGACGTCACTAAGTATAATTGAAAATTAAAAACCTGATCAGGAAAACGAAATGAAGGAGAAACGTAATTATCTCAATTTAATTTGTGTTGAACATAGGAAAAAAACAACAACACTGACCTAAAAACAAACCTTTGAAGCATTAGCTAAAATTTTATTTTTAGCCTCATGGAGCTAAGGGGAGGCAATTAGAGACATCATAAGATCCATGTAGGTCAAATTGAGCTTATGAAGGAGCCATCCCTACTGAGCTAATCAATATGGCGTGTCGTTTTAAAGTATCATTTTCTTCGGATAAGTGCGCTTCATTTTGGGATGTTATTTTGGGTCATCCTGCCAGTCTGTCTGGATGTCTTTTTGAAGATTTGAACTTCGGCACGCTTAATGACTCAATATTGATGAGTACACTTTGAGTACAGTATTAATGTGGACAATGTACTGTACATAGTAGGTCCAACTCTTAGGTATTTTTCTTTCCCGCAATCTGTAAGTTTCTCTCTATTTTGGTCTTTCTCTTTTAGTCTCTCTCTCCCTCTCGTAGTCTCTTCTCTCTTACCTTTCTCTCTCTTAGCGTTCTCTCTGTCTTTCTCTCTCTCTCTTAGTTTGTTGCTTTCATCTGCAGTCACTCATCCTCTCTCTTTTAGTCTATGTATTTTTGTTTTTCTCTTTAAGTCTTTCTCTTGCTCACTTAGTCTCTTCGTCTGTCTTTCTCTATCTCTCTCTCTCTCTCTCTCTCAGTCTGTTTCCTTCATGTTCAGTCTCACACTATTGGACTCTCCCTATTTGTGTCTCTCTTTTAGTCTCTCTTTTGTGTTCTCTGAAACACTTTGTCTGCCTCTCTCTCTATGCAGCTCTCTCTCTCTCCCACTCTCTCTTGCACACACACACACACACACACACACACACACATACACAGATGTCTATGCAAAGAGAAATTGTATTAAATTTCGTTTAGCATTTAAATGTGTATATGGGTCAAGTGATTGATCTGCCAGGCTTACTAATTAGAATTGAGGCCATCCATTAAGCCAAAAATAGATATTTAAACACTTACCAGCTCCCATAATGCGATGTGATCCTCGTAGTCTTTTACATTATCCAAGAAACACAAATCCTGGTCCCGTGATTATTTATAGGAATTAGCATCACAATACATTCTAAGCTCATTTTTCGACACATACGTGAGATGGATAAACTCAATGGCCTTTAGGCCCAAGCTGTCCAGATGTAGCAAGGCTTTGCAAGTAAAGTCTTTATGTCACATTTTAAGCTCTGACTTGTTTTACGCAATAGTTAATTTTTTTATAAGGTTGAACTCTTTTTTTTTTTTCTGTCAGACCGGCCTTTTTTTTTTTTTTTTGATCTTTCTGGGACTGATTTGATTGGTTGATGATTTTGTTTATTTTAACCAATGACGTAAAAGCATTTCATTAACTGCACATAAGTTGTGGCGACATTTAAATTTCCATTTCATTTTTGTAAAAAAAAATAATAATGTTAAAAAAATAGGATTTCACATTTTTTTAGTGGAACAAAAACAATGAAATATTCATTGACTACACTTTGGCAGCTTAGAAGTCAAATCACTGATATGTCTGCAAATCATGCAACCTTCAAAGTTGTTTACCATGGATGTTACCATTGATAAATATTCAACAATTATGGTAATTGTAGAGTTCGAACCCATTCGTTTGATCAGCAAAGGCCAAAGAAGACACCGTGGAGCATGTGTTGTTAGACTGACCTCCGACTTGCTAAGCACACTGTGGTCTGACTAGAAAGGCCAGTCGAGTTGTAAAATGATTTTTTTTATCTTTTTAAGCTTGTTTGCGCTGACTGATCTATTTTCTTTGGATGTAGTTATCATGGGGAAGTTTCCCCGGTGTGTTCGGCCATCGGCCTCGCTTCTAATCCGAGCGATATGAGCCATCAGTAATAGAGATTTAATACTTTACATCTGCTTGGGCTTTCCTAAAGTTTGTTCAGACAGGCAGATGGAGGCCTAGAGTTCCAAGAGTCTTAGACTCAACTCTTGTGACAATTACAAAGGAGAAAAGGGAGTAGTTATTCTCATTCGTAGTCCTAAGTTATCTGTATCTGTGAACGAAAAATATAGAATTGGTAACAAGAAAAACATTAAAATACTTTTTTTTAAAGACAACACCTCCCTTACACACCTTTTGGAGCGACTATTTGGCTCTTAATAATGAATGCTAGATTTTTTTTTTAAAGGAAATTTTTCCCGAGAAAAAAAATCCTGGTTAAGCGAATGTATGGATCTACTAGACTAGTAGACTTTATAATATTCCAATGATTGGCTTTTAGATCTAGACTTGAAGACGATGCGCAAAATATCCCTGATCATTAATTAATAATGTTTTGCATGAATAGAGCCTACATGCAGAAATACCCGAAGAGTGAAGACGTCTAGTATGCCGACTCCCGAAGGCTTTCTTATGTTTGGATAGTGATGGGCAAAAGTGAACTAAAAAGTTAGAAACTTTTAGTTTAACTAAAAAAAATAGTTAAGGCCATTGTTTAACTAGAAAAAAAAAGTTTAGTTAAAATCGTAGTTTAATTAATTTTTTTAGTTACTAACTAAAAAGTTTAATTAAAATTTGTAAAACTTTTGAACATGTAGTCAGGGTTGAAACGCACTCCCTGTTTTTTGGTCATGTGATATCAATAACTTTGATTATCAAAAAAATGATGCTGTTAACAACTATTTAGTCAGCCTGCATTTGAAGAAAGTAAAGTAAGATCCTGGTAGAAGTTATGGGAGTAAATATTTGCACTTGAAAGTAGCAGTATTATAAAATGTTAAACATTTTTTGCCAAAAGCTTCTATGCAGTATTATGAATGAGGTTGTTCCGATTTTTTTTTGTGAGCCAAGTGGAGGTGTTAAATTTTTTTCTAGTGGGAATCTGATTAATGAGTTAGGTCAATATTTAGTGGTTTTAATCAATTCATTTGCGGCAAACAATATTTGTTTAACCTAAGGAACATCAAGTACACCCTTTTATAGTCTTAAGACTTATTATTGAGATCTATTAAGTCTAAATCAACAGCTAGGCCTATATAGATCTAAAAGCATTAGGGTAACCAACTCTAGAAAAAAATCTTAATCCACACCCTCTCTGACCATAGAGTGAATAGACTGTGTCCAACTGATTTTAATGTCAAATGTTTCTTAATACTCACAACGATTTCGTTTGTATTTCTTTGGTTACTAGATCTAAATTTGAAATTCTAAATATATGTTATTTAATAAGATTTTAAACTTTACCAGTATAAGTAAGATTTTCCGTTATATAATAAGTTAATATTATTTGTTTTTAAAAGAGTACCATTATTTTCTAAAAGTTTTAATTCAAGGCAAAAATACAAGCACACATATTTATTTAGACATTTTATTTTATTGTGCATTAACGTTTATATAAGAAACATATTCCTTAATGCTGATTTCATTATAGATAAATATTACTAGAATGTTAAAAGAATAACCTCGAACCGTAGGCATACAGTCGGATGATTATATCTATATAGGTCTAGTTCAACCCCGCCCCTCCCCCCCCCCCCCCCCCAAAAAAAAAATATGAAAAGTTTGTTATAGTTTAATTAACTTTCTTTAGTTTAGTTTAACTATCTTTTGAAATTCATGATAAACTAATAGTTTAACTACTTTATTTTAGTTGAAAACTAGTTTTAGTTTAACTTTTAAAAGTTAGTTTAGTTCATATCACTATGTTTGGATATAGTGGCAAGGCAGTGGAATGAATAGGGCCTACGTGTAGAAATACCCGAAGAGTGAAGACGTCTAGTATGCCAACTCCCGAAGCCTTTCTTATGTTTGGGTATAGTGGCAAGGCAGTGGAGGTTTGGATTCCGAGTTTTTCCTTCTCCTTGTAGGTAACCAACCAAGGCTAACGAGCCCCTCCTGCCCGAAGCTTACTGGTTAAAGCGCACGATACTTAACTTTGCCCCTTCTCATGTTAGCGGAAACAGTTTCCCCGCCGGGCTCAATATCTGAGCCCCACCTGAAGGCCAGGAGTTGGACTGGTTGTCATAGGCTATTTGAGACACATGCCGTTGGAAACATTTTATAGGTAATGTGTTTAAAACCATCACCGGCGATAATAACCTTGCGGAACTATGATATAATTTGCATAGTAGATTTACAAAAGTAGACTTAGCATGAAGCTTAAAACCTATATACTGACCAGGCTTAAATTCTATTATACCCTTAATAATTATAGCGTTTATATAGCGCTACTTTCATGCTTATAGCTTGATCAGGGCGCTATGGTCCAACCTCGTGTGTCGTGTGTGGACCTGTCGGGGGAGGGGGTAACTGGGAGAAGGTTTTTCCGTGCTGCCTTTAGGCGCTCAGCAAACACAACTCTGCTCGAGTCGGGTGTCGAACCTCGAGCCCCCTTCATAAGTAGTCAAGCAAAGCCAAGTTCAAGCGTACTTAGCCTCTCGACCACCTTATTTTTAAACTCTTTTGGCTATTTTTAGTTCTATTATACGTTCACCGTTGTGTTGTTCGAAATGTAAACACGTTGTTTCTGGATTAAACAATTTAAACAACCACGTGATAACCACGTGATAACGATCATGAGGCATACGATGAAACGTTCATTTTAACGAAGGTTAACGAGGGTGTGGTGTGGCTAGCCCAATCTCTGTCGAGAAATTTGAAACCGAGGTTCCGATTCAAGTCTTCCCCGGTATGCCAACTCCGGAATTCGAACTTGATCCTTTAATCGAAAGCTAAGCGCTTTACCGCTCGGCCACCAAGCTCAGAATAATGAATCCCCACAAGTAAACTGACATAACTGTGAAGAATCAAACTCCGATACAAACAAAGTGAAACTATTTTGCTGGCCTACTTATAAACCTCTTTGATCTACTTTCATACCCGGCCGTCAAGCCTCTCAGTGTAACGGCGTCGTTCAAGAAATATTGATTCAAAGAATATAGACTACGGAGTCTTGAAATAACAACTCAAGCGCCAGCGAAATTCAAGACCATCTACAACATGTTGACTTTATGTCACTTGATTGCGAAATACTTTCCGCCCAAGGCTAATAGCGAAGTATAACTTTTTTTTTTTGCTTGGCAAGAGAATCTGTAGCTGAGTCAGATAGAGTGGTTGACTTCGTGGTTGAGGTCGACTGAGTGGTTGAGATAATTGAGATTAGATTGACTAAGTGTTTGAGTTTGACTAAATGGTTGATTTTGAGTGGTTTAAATATGACTGTTTAAGATTGACTGAATGGTTGAGTTTGACTGAATGGTTGAGATTGACTGAATGGTTGAGATTGACTGAAAGGTTGAGTTTAAGTGGTTGATATTGACAGAGTGGTTGGTATTGACTGAGAGGCAGGGGCGGACTGGCAATATGGGCATTCGAGCTAATGCCCGGTGGGCCGGTACCGAAATGGGCCGGTAGGACCACAGTAGCCTAAATATCTTCTTTTTTGAAGTCACATCTGTATTTTATAAAATAAGGGCCGAATGGATGTCACTAAGTCACATATTAAATTGCTAACGATTTTACATCATTCTCTTACAAAGGGGCCCTCTGGGTGATTTATTTTTAAAAAATCTTATACAGACTCTACTAGGGCCTACTAATTTAATCCAACACATTTTCCGACATAATGTAATAACCTACATCCGTAGACAGTGCTACTAGATCTATTAGGCTTCATCCTTTAAGAGCCTACATACTTAGTGACTAAAAAACAACACAAAGCTTATGTTACTTATAAGGATATAGTGTTCACTGTCGGCATGAATACAGCTATCGATATTTTATCAAACTTAACATAATGGTTTTGAGGACTGGTAGACCTAGAAGTGGATGTCCATTATATAATATACAATTTATGGGCCGGTTGTTATAGAAATGCCCGGGCCGATTTTGACACCCAGACCGCTCCTGCTGAGAGGTTAAGAAAACTCGGGTTCAAATCCTCGTTGATAATATTGATTGTTCATACTACATTTGTTCTGACAATAATGACTGGTTGGCTTACTGCTCTGGACTGTTATCTCGATGGTCCAGGGTTCGAACCTGACCACCGCCATTTCGCGCCGTCTAGTGGGATGTTTTGGACTAGGATCTCACAATCTTCCAATCTGAACGTATAAAAGAAACAAAAAGTAATCGATCAACTCAAAATCCTGAATAATCTATCACTTGTTTCGAAAAGTAAATGTGGTTGTGTTGGCAACATAGTACACTCGTAATATAAAGGTCATAGATACAAATGTAGTAGCTAATTGGGTATAGTTCTATAACTGCCTACATTCCATTTCGTACAAACTGGAACATAGGCATTTAGAAACATTCAGAGGAAAGATTTAGCGCAATTTATGCCTACGGTTTAGATGGTAGATTACGTCTGAAGTGCTGCCAAATGAATTGATTTTATCAAAGAGAAATCGGTAGGACGTGAGTTAGCCAACTGTTATTTTATCTTTATATAGATAATCTGTTCTATACAATCGTAGTTCAAAAAAAAATTTAGTCCCAGAACTTAATAGATAACCTGAGACTCTGGGAGCAAGGTGGACGAGTGGAAGAGTTCTTTGCTACCGTGGGGTCTCGAGTTCGCATTTCAAACATTGAAGGGTACCTGACATTAGTTGGGGAAAGTAAAGGCGGTTGGTAGTTGTGCTGGCAACATGAGACCCTCGTTAGAGATAGAAACAGGGGACCATTATATATCAATATCATCTAGATCACAAAGTCACTAGTTCTCCCCTAAACATTTTGGGAATGGGTTGAGTGGTTAGTTAGACGTACCATTGTACGAGATAAAAAAAAAGCTTTTTTTTAATTTAGTAATCTTCAAGTCCAAATGCGATCGTTTGAAATTGGTGGATACCTTACTAGCCACTACCTTACTAGTCACTACATTACCAGTGACTACCTTAGTAGTGACTACCTTACTAGCGAATGACGTCATTGGTCCAGATCTCTTGACTAGTTAAACCGACACTGGATGAGGGAGCGTGTAAGGTGGCCGAGGTTGTCATTACCTGACCGCAGGCTACGTTTTAAGATCTGGCAATCAATAACCTCGGATACTTCAAAGCGCATGCGCGTGTGATGTAGCACTAGACTCTCAAGATGGAGGGACTGTCTAAATTTTGATCTAGCTGTAAAAAATAATCTCAATATTCTGTGGCTATATGAATATGTGTGTTTCGTATTTATTTTCTTTTATTGACGAGAAGATAAAAGATATTTTATGATAGGATTTAAGTTTGGATTTTTTTGCGAATTAAATAAAATACACATTTTAGATTACAAATACGTGAGTTCTCGTTGCGAATAGGATTCGTCCATGTGTGAAAGAGCTGGTGCGCAAATTCAGGGACTCCCAACAATGTTTACCTTCAGCAATGAGTCCAGTTAAAGACATATTAGAGAGTCTCATCTATGGTTGAATAAAAAAAAAAAACTTATAAATATATAGTTTTTTGGTGCATCCGGCACGAATCACGTATGGGGACGTCTGTATGCCAAATGCCATCTTATCTTATATATTACAGACGTTACTTCAAATGAGAATATAATTACGTCCTACTCTGCTAAGTCGTTGGTTTTCCTGGCTGATTAGGGCAACCCCCTTTCATTCTCTAATGACACTAGGGAAGAAGGGCACTTGTGCTAATCCCGTTCTAGAAATAAGAAATGTGCCTCTATCTTTGTGTTTTTCTGAGCAGGCTATTTCAATAGGTTTTGTTTTTATATTTGTAAATTATGTTTCCTTGTTACAAAGCTTATATCAACTCACTGTCTGTGTATCAAAATGTTTGTACACCTTATTTCTCCCACATCCAATCTCGGATCAAGCTGAAATTTTGCACAACTATTTCTTTTTACCTGACCAAAACAAGAATCAATAAAAAAAAACATTAACCAATTATTTAATTAACTAATTATTTAATTATTTGGGTTAGTATAGAATAAGTAAGAGAAATTGTATTTAACTGATGTGGACTCAATCATTAATAATTCAAATGCCCAAACAAGTAAACTTGAAACGATGCCAAAATTAGAGAACAATAAGTATGATCAGTCACCCTAGCAAGATAATGCTAAGACTAATTCTCAACACTCAGAGAAAAGCTGAGGAGGTCGTTTCCGAAAAACAGGTAAGCTTCAAAGCGGATAGATGGCACTGTAGAACCAATATTTAATACCAAGCTGTCTAATGAAAAGGCCATCAACACTAAAAGAAACTCAGGTACACAACTTCAAAGAGTTTTTTTAAAAAGCCTTTGACCAGGTTTGGCATGAGGTGATTTCAGGTACCCATTAGAGCTGGGAGGCTCCCAGTCTTCACCAGGATTCGGACCCCCAGTTTGGAAGCCAAGCGCTTTACTACTCATCCACCGCTCATCCTATATAGACCTAGTGCAACTTGTTGAAAACAGTGAAAACAAAACTGCATATTTTTTTTTATTTATGAAAACTGAGAGATTGAGGCCTGCTACAATGTCAACTGGAGGTGTTGCGGTGGCTGAGGGGTAAAGCGCTTGGCTTACGAACCGAGAAATCCCGGGTTCGAATCAGGTGAAGACTGGGATTTTTAATTTCGGGATCTTTAAGGCGCCTCAACTCTAATGGGCACCTGACAATAGTTAGGGAAATGTAAAAGCGGTAGGTCAAAACAAACATTTTGCCTCTATTGAATCCCCCGACAGCGCTTCTTTTAAGGGTGCTAAGGGTGTCAAGATATCCCACGTCTGCACAACCACACCTTACTTCCCTTGTTTATTTCTTTCACCTGCCCAACCTTTGATTGAATATTCCAAATACATCCACCGCTGACGAAGCGGACTAATTGAAAATCGATCCCATGAGTCCCCTGCGCTTGATGCTATCAGAAAGAGCCGGAAGTCCTCAATGAGGATAACGCGGTAGCGATGGCGGTGGTCAACACACATTCAAGGAAAGATAACCGTGTCCTTTAACCAAATTGTTGCACCGAAAATAGAAACATGAAAGATAACCACACTCTCACAGAGAGAGGGAGATAGAGAGAGAGAGAGAGAGAGAGAGAGAGAGAGAGAGAGAGAGAGAGAGGAAGTATGGCTGGAATGCAAAGGCATGCGATATGGGACATAATTAGGAAAACTCATTTAAATGGTTGTCGAAAGTCCTTAACTTCATAGATCTAGTTAGCGCGACAGAGAATTACGACGCCCTTACACATAAGTTATAATGTTGCTATTGATTTGCCTGCGTGAGTTGGTGGAACTGAACAAAGTGTAGCACACAATTACTTATGGATCTTAGGACGTTTGCAAACGAGAGAAACAAGTTTAACTAACAAACTATGTTGACATACAAACAAAACAGACACAGGTCAAGTTTATTGTATCGGAATTAGGACGTAATGGAGATTTTAATGCGTGGCGGAAACACTATGACTAGCTATAAAACTATGACTAGCTATAAAACTATGACTAGCTATAAAACTATGACTAGCTATAAAACTATGACTAGCTAACCCTAACCCTATAAAACTATGACTAGCTATAAAACTATGACTAGCTATAAAACTATGACTATCTATAAAATTATGACTAGCTATAAAACTATGACTATCTCGCTTTTAGTTGTATCCATTGTCCAAACTAATGGAAGTGGTGATAGGCTTTGTTTTTGAAAAGGTCTATGAGAATGTTCTGTGCACTTTTAAGCAGTGTAGAATCAAGTTTTCTAAGCTGAGGTGGGCAATTGTAATCAAACTGAATTTCTCTTTGATTGGACCAATACAAAATTATCTTATATTGTCTTATCTATTCCGTTTCTAGCACAAAATATGTTTAATACGAAGGAAGCTTTAGACTGACTTGAAAAGTTATTTAAAAACAAATGGGCAACTAACTGGCGGTAACAGAACAAAGATTTGACAGAAAGATCAACTGTCACTCACTGAGGTTTTGTGAACATTATAGCTCTTTATTTATTAAGTTGTCAAGAGGGACTTGTCCTTGACATTGTTTAGTTTATGGTTAACATTTCCAATAACTACCATTTCAGTGGTACCCAACCTTATTCAGCTTAAAGACAATATACATTTCAGTGGTACCCAACCTTATTCAGCTTAAAGACAGTATACATTGCAGTGGTACCCAACCTTATTCAGCTTAAAGACAGTATACATTTCAGTGGTACCCAACCTTATTCAGCTTAAAGACAATATACATTTCAGTGGTACCCAACCTTATTCAGCTTAAAATCAGTATACATTTCAGTGGTACCCAACCTTATTCAGCTTAAAGACAGTATACATTGCAGTGGTACCCAACCTTATTCAGCTTAAAGACAATATACATTGCAGTGGTACCCAACCTTATTCAGCTTAAAGACAGTATACATTGCAGTGGTACCCAACCTTATTCAGCTTAAAGACAATATACATTTCAGTGGTACCCAACCTTATTCAGCTTAAAGACAGTATACATTGCAGTGGTACCCAACCTTATTCAGCTTAAAGACAGTATACATTGCAGTGGTACCCAACCTTATTCAGCTTAAAGACAGTATACATTGCAGTGGTACCCAACCTTATTCAGCTTAAAGACAATATACATTTCAGTGGTACCCAACCTTATTCAGCTTAAAGACAGTATACATTTCAGTGGTACCCAACCTTATTCAGCTTAAAGACTATATACATTTCAGTGGTACCCAACCTTATTTAGCTTAAAGACAGTATACATTGCAGTGGTACCCAACCTTATTCAGCTTAAAGACAGTATACATTGCAGTGGTACCCAACCTTATTCAGCTTAAAGACTATATACATTTCAGTGGTACCCAACCTTATTCAGCTTAAAGACAATATACATTTCAGTGGTACCCAACCTTATTCAGCTTAAAGACAATATACATTTCAGTGGTACCCAACCTTATTCAGCTTAAAGACAGTATACATTTCAGTGGTACCCAACCTTATTCAGCTTAAAGACAATATACATTTCAGTGGTACCCAACCTTATTCAGCTTAAAGACAGTATACATTTCAGTGGTACCCAACCTTATTCAGCTTAAAGACTATATACATTTCAGTGGTACCCAACCTTATTTAGCTTAAAGACAGTATACATTTCAGTGGTACCCAACCTTATTCAGCTTAAAGACAGTATACATTGCAGTGGTACCCAACCTTATTCAGCTTAAAGACAGTATACATTTCAGTGGTACCCAACCTTATTCAGCTTAAAGACAGTATACATTTCAGTGGTACCCAACCTTATTCAGCTTAAAGACAGTATACATTGCAGTGGTACCCAACCTTATTCAGCTTAAAGACAGTATACATTTCAGTGGTACCCAACCTTATTCAGCTTAAAGACAGTATACATTGCAGTGGTACCCAACCTTATTCAGCTTAAAGACAGTATACATTTCAGTGGTACCCAACCTTATTCAGCTTAAAGACAGTATACATTGCAGTGGTACCCAACCTTATTCAGCTTAAAGACAGTATACATTTCAGTGGTACCCAACCTTATTCAGCTTAAAGACAGTATACATTGCAGTGGTACCCAACCTTATTCAGCTTAAAGACAGTATACATTGCAGTGGTACCCAACCTTATTCAGCTTAAAGACAGTATACATTTCAGTGGTACCCAACCTTATTCAGCTTAAAGACAGTATACATTGCAGTGGTACCCAACCTTATTCAGCTTAAAGACAGTATACATTGCAGTGGTACCCAACCTTATTCAGCTTAAAGACAGTATACATTTCAGTGGTACCCAACCTTATTCAGCTTAAAGACAGTATACATTTCAGTGGTACCCAACCTTATTCAGCTTAAAGACAGTATATATTGCAGTGGTACCCAACCTTATTCAGCTTAAAGACAGTATACATTTCAGTGGTACCCAACCTTATTCAGCTTAAAGACTATATTCATTTCAGTGGTACCCAACCTTATTCAGCTTAAAGACAGTATACATTTCAGTGGTACCCAACCTTATTCAGCTTAAAGACAGTATACATTGCAGTGGTACCCAACCTTATTCAGCTTAAAGACAGTATACATTGCAGTGGTACCCAACCTTATTCAGCTTAAAGACAGTATACATTTCAGTGGTACCCAACCTTATTCAGCTTAAAGACAGTATACATTGCAGTGGTACCCAACCTTATTCAGCTTAAAGACAGTATACATTTCAGTGGTACCCAACCTTATTCAGCTTAAAGACAGTATACATTGCAGTGGTACCCAACCTTATTCAGCTTAAAGACAGTATACATTTCAGTGGTACCCAACCTTATTCAGCTTAAAGACAGTATACATTGCAGTGGTACCCAACCTTATTCAGCTTAAAGACAGTATACATTTCAGTGGTACCCAACCTTATTCAGCTTAAAGACAGTATACATTGCAGTGGTACCCAACCTTATTCAGCTTAAAGACAGTATACATTTCAGTGGTACCCAACCTTATTCAGCTTAAAGACAGTATACATTGCAGTGGTACCCAACCTTATTCAGCTTAAAGACAGTATACATTTCAGTGGTACCCAACCTTATTCAGCTTAAAGACAGTATACATTGCAGTGGTACCCAACCTTATTCAGCTTAAAGACAGTATACATTGCAGTGGTACCCAACCTTATTCAGCTTAAAGACAATATACATTTCAGTGGTACCCAACCTTATTCAGCTTAAAGACAGTATACATTTCAGTGGTACCCAACCTTATTCAGCTTAAAGACAATATACATTTCAGTGGTAACCAACCTTATTCAGCTTAAAGACAGTATACATTGCAGTGGTACCCAACCTTATTCAGCTTAAAGACAGTATACATTTCAGTGGTACCCAACCTTATTCAGCTTAAAGACAATATACATTTCAGTGGTACCCAACCTTATTCAGCTTAAAGACAGTATACATTTCAGTGGTACCCAACCTTATTCAGCTTAAAGACTATATACATTTCAGTGGTACCCAACCTTATTCAGCTTAAAGACAATATACATTGCAGTGGTACCCAACCTTATTCAGCTTAAAGACAGTATACATTTCAGTGGTACCCAACCTTATTCAGCTTAAAGACTATATACATTGCAGTGGTACCCAACCTTATTCAGCTTAAAGACAATATACATTTCAGTGGTACCCAACCTTATTCAGCTTAAAGACTATATACATTTCAGTGGTACCCAACCTTATTCAGCTTAAAGACAGTATACATTGCAGTGGTACCCAACCTTATTCAGCTTAAAGACAGTATATATTGCAGTGGTACCCAACCTTATTCAGCTTAAAGACTATATACATTGCAGTGGTACCCAACCTTATTCAGCTTAAAGACTATATACATTGCAGTGGTACCCAACCTTATTCAGCTTAAAGACAATATACATTGCAGTGGTACCCAACCTTATTCAGCTTAAAGACAGTATACATTTCAGTGGTACCCAACCTTATTCAGCTTAAAGACTATATACATTTCAGTGGTACCCAACCTTATTCAGCTTAAAGACAATATACATTGCAGTGGTACCCAACCTTATTCAGCTTAAAGACAATATACATTTCAGTGGTAACCAACCTTATTCAGCTTAAAGACAGTATACATTGCAGTGGTACCCAACCTTATTCAGCTTAAAGACAGTATACATTTCAGTGGTACCCAACCTTATTCAGCTTAAAGACAATATACATTTCAGTGGTACCCAACCTTATTCAGCTTAAAGACAGTATACATTTCAGTGGTACCCAACCTTATTCAGCTTAAAGACTATATACATTTCAGTGGTACCCAACCTTATTCAGCTTAAAGACAATATACATTGCAGTGGTACCCAACCTTATTCAGCTTAAAGACAGTATACATTTCAGTGGTACCCAACCTTATTCAGCTTAAAGACTATATACATTGCAGTGGTACCCAACCTTATTCAGCTTAAAGACAATATACATTTCAGTGGTACCCAACCTTATTCAGCTTAAAGACTATATACATTTCAGTGGTACCCAACCTTATTCAGCTTAAAGACAGTATACATTGCAGTGGTACCCAACCTTATTCAGCTTAAAGACAGTATATATTGCAGTGGTACCCAACCTTATTCAGCTTAAAGACTATATACATTGCAGTGGTACCCAACCTTATTCAGCTTAAAGACTATATACATTGCAGTGGTACCCAACCTTATTCAGCTTAAAGACAATATACATTGCAGTGGTACCCAACCTTATTCAGCTTAAAGACAGTATACATTTCAGTGGTACCCAACCTTATTCAGCTTAAAGACTATATACATTTCAGTGGTACCCAACCTTATTCAGCTTAAAGACAATATACATTGCAGTGGTACCCAACCTTATTCAGCTTAAAGACAGTATACATTTCAGTGGTACCCAACCTTATTCAGCTTAAAGACAATATACATTTCAGTGGTACCCAACCTTATTCAGCTTAAAGACAGTATACATTTCAGTGGTACCCAACCTTATTCAGCTTAAAGACAATATACATTTCAGTGGTACCCAACCTTATTCAGCTTAAAGACAGTATACATTTCAGTGGTACCCAACCTTATTCAGCTTAAAGACAATATACATTTCAGTGGTACCCAACCTTATTCAGCTTAAAGACAGTATACATTGCAGTGGTACCCAACCTTATTCAGCTTAAAGACAGTATACATTTCAGTGGTACCCAACCTTATTCAGCTTAAAGACAGTATACATTTCAGTGGTACCCAACCTTATTCAGCTTAAAGACAGTATACATTGCAGTGGTACCCAACCTTATTCAGCTTAAAGACAGTATACATTTCAGTGGTACCCAACCTTATTCAGCTTAAAGACAGTATACATTGCAGTGGTACCCAACCTTATTCAGCTTAAAGACAGTATACATTTCAGTGGTACCCAACCTTATTCAGCTTAAAGACAGTATACATTGCAGTGGTACCCAACCTTATTCAGCTTAAAGACAGTATAAATTTCAGTGGTACCCAACCTTATTCAGCTTAAAGACAGTATACATTGCAGTGGTACCCAACCTTATTCAGCTTAAAGACAGTATACATTGCAGTGGTACCCAACCTTATTCAGCTTAAAGACAGTATACATTGCAGTGGTACCCAACCTTATTCAGCTTAAAGACAGTATACATTTCAGTGGTACCCAACCTTATTCAGCTTAAAGACAGTATACATTGCAGTGGTACCCAACCTTATTCAGCTTAAAGACAGTATACATTGCAGTGGTACCCAACCTTATTCAGCTTAAAGACAGTATACATTTCAGTGGTACCCAACCTTATTCAGCTTAAAGACAGTATACATTTCAGTGGTACCCAACCTTATTCAGCTTAAAGACAGTATATATTGCAGTGGTACCCAACCTTATTCAGCTTAAAGACAGTATACATTTCAGTGGTACCCAACCTTATTCAGCTTAAAGACTATATACATTTCAGTGGTACCCAACCTTATTCAGCTTAAAGACAGTATACATTTCAGTGGTACCCAACCTTATTCAGCTTAAAGACAGTATACATTGCAGTGGTACCCAACCTTATTCAGCTTAAAGACAGTATACATTGCAGTGGTACCCAACCTTATTCAGCTTAAAGACAGTATACATTTCAGTGGTACCCAACCTTATTCAGCTTAAAGACAGTATACATTGCAGTGGTACCCAACCTTATTCAGCTTAAAGACAGTATACATTTCAGTGGTACCCAACCTTATTCAGCTTAAAGACAGTATACATTGCAGTGGTACCCAACCTTATTCAGCTTAAAGACAGTATACATTTCAGTGGTACCCAACCTTATTCAGCTTAAAGACAGTATACATTGCAGTGGTACCCAACCTTATTCAGCTTAAAGACAGTATACATTTCAGTGGTACCCAACCTTATTCAGCTTAAAGACAGTATACATTGCAGTGGTACCCAACCTTATTCAGCTTAAAGACAGTATACATCACAGTGGTACCCAACCTTATTCAGCTTAAAGACAGTATACATTGCAGTGGTACCCAACCTTATTCAGCTTAAAGACAGTATACATTTCAGTGGTACCCAACCTTATTCAGCTTAATGACAGTATACATTGCAGTGGTACCCAACCTTATTCAGCTTAAAGACAGTATACATTGCAGTGGTACCCAACCTTATTCAGCTTAAAGACAATATACTGTTACGATCTTCTCTATCAGGCCTTCTGCAAACACTGCCCAACAGCACAACACGTCTAAAACATCAACTTGACAACAAGAGCTTCAATAAACAAAGTGGCGGTTTATTTACAATTACATCAACAACAGCCAATAAACACAATTGGCTACGGTAACTTCAAATGCTTTGCTACACTACAGAACTGCCTAACTAATCACAAGTCTCTCTAGCTCGTACAGCTACATTTTCGAGGACTCACTTCGTAGCACACAGTCCTTTCTGCTTGCTGTCCTGGACTCTACTGTCCTTTCTAACACACTGTCTCTCGTCTGTAAAGGCTTTGTGGTCACATGACCATAACATTGGTCATATTGCGTGCATTAGTAGTAATGTCCCTTGTTCACCAGCCCTTGACCTGTGTGATTGGCCTGAATCATGTGTGACAGTAGGCCGCACAAACATTAACCCTTTCAGTCCGCCACTAGGGTTATAGCATTGCCCCCTTCTCAGATTTGTCCGTCCCGGACAAAATCTACCTCAAGACATGGGCGTTGGAGGTTTATCGACGCAGGTGGGGGTCTATCAGTGGGAATGGCAGTGGGCCTGTATCGCCATCTCGATGGGGTCATCTACATTGCTGCCTGTGTATGTCTTTTTCTCCTGCACCAGTTGGTCTTACTTTGGTTGAGAGGACGTCGTGCATTTTGCCTGGTCTTTCCGTCAGTCGCCGCCGATCGCAGCCTCGTGGCTAGTAGCGGAGCACTTGATGTCATGGCAGTAGGCATCAAGACCGTTGGTCTACACGTTGTTTCAGCAGGCTTTCTCGATGCGCCGTAGGCCCCCAGGAGGCCCGGTTGTCAGACACGGCAAAATCTTCAAGCGTGTCTGGAAGACATGTCTGTGGGGCACGTGGGTAACGTACTGTGTGTACAAGTCCATCTGCTGCACCACCATCAGCGCTTCTCTTGCTGATACTGGTATCAGGACAAACGTCGGTTTGGTCAAGACTTTGTTGGCAAGACTTCCGGTGCTCGTACTCTCCCTGCCAGGCGGCCCTGTCAGTACAGTACTTGCTGAACGCCTGGGTACAGGCAGGAATCACGTTGACTTGATCAGATCTGTGCTCAGCGCTGTCACAACAAATGTCAGGATTCTTGTCGTAGGAGCCAAGCTTGCACGGCTCGCTATCACAGTCATAGACAGCGCTACCATCAACAGCGTCTCCGTTGAGTAACGGATTGTTTATACCTCTTGACATGGTAGCCATCTGGTCGTCAGTCTTGTTCATCACGGTATCAAACGTTTCATCAGTCTTGTTCAGCGATGTACTGGTACCTATCTGGTCTACTTTGGCACAGGTCTCTTTCTGAATGTCACCGTTGATCACCTTCTGGAAGCCAGCCAACATCTGTTCTTGAAAGATGATCAAGAGCTCTACAACATCGGGTTCTAACTCGAACAGGTAGGTGCCCGGATCTTCATCATCGTCCAGCAAGGCTTGTTGAAGGCGTTCTTTAAGAGTTTCATGGTTTCTTTCAAAGCATTTCAGTCCACGACATCGAAGCTCTTGTTTCAATTCTTTTAGATCAAGTTCAGCAAGCAGTTTCACAGAAGCCATAAGAAATCCCACTTCAAGACACCAGTGTTACGATCTTCTCTATCAGGCCTTCTGCAAACACTGCCCAACAGCACAACACGTCTAAAACATCAACTTGACAACAAGAGCTTCAATAAACAAAGTGGCGGTTTATTTACAATTACATCAACAACAGCCAATAAACACAATTGGCTACGGTAACTTCAAATGCTTTGCTACACTACAGAACTGCCTAACTAATCACAAGTCTCTCTAGCTCGTACAGCTACATTTTCGAGGACTCACTTCGTAGCACACAGTCCTTTCTGCTTGCTGTCCTGGACTCTACTGTCCTTTCTAACACACTGTCTCTCGTCTGTAAAGGCTTTGTGGTCACATGACCATAACATTGGTCATATTGCGTGCATTAGTAGTAATGTCCCTTGTTCACCAGCCCTTGACCTGTGTGATTGGCCTGAATCATGTGTGACAGTAGGCCGCACAAACATTAACCCTTTCAGTCCGCCACTAGGGTTATAGCAATACATTTCAGTGGTACCCAACCTTATTCAGCTTAAAGACAGTATACATTTCAGTGGTACCCAACCTTATTCAGCTTAAAGACAATATACATTTCAGTGGTACCCAACCTTATTCAGCTTAAAGACAGTATACATTGCAGTGGTACCCAACCTTATTCAGCTTAAAGACAGTATACATTTCAGTGGTACCCAACCTTATTCAGCTTAAAGACAATATACATTTCAGTGGTACCCAACCTTATTCAGCTTAAAGACAGTATACATTTCAGTGGTACCCAACCTTATTCAGCTTAAAGACTATATACATTTCAGTGGTACCCAACCTTATTCAGCTTAAAGACAATATACATTGCAGTGGTACCCAACCTTATTCAGCTTAAAGACAGTATACATTTCAGTGGTACCCAACCTTATTCAGCTTAAAGACTATATACATTTCAGTGGTACCCAACCTTATTCAGCTTAAAGACAGTATACATTGCAGTGGTACCCAACCTTATTCAGCTTAAAGACAGTATATATTGCAGTGGTACCCAACCTTATTCAGCTTAAAGACTATATACATTGCAGTGGTAACCAACCTTATTCAGCTTAAAGACTATATACATTGCAGTGGTACCCAACCTTATTCAGCTTAAAGACAATATACATTTCAGTGGTACCCAACCTTATTCAGCTTAAAGACAGTATACATTTCAGTGGTACCCAACCTTATTCAGCTTAAAGACTATATACATTTCAGTGGTACCCAACCTTATTCAGCTTAAAGACAATATACATTGCAGTGGTACCCAACCTTATTCAGCTTAAAGACAGTATACATTTCAGTGGTACCCAACCTTATTCAGCTTAAAGACTATATACCTTTCAGTGGTACCCAACCTTATTCAGCTTAAAGACAGTATACATTGCAGTGGTACCCAACCTTATTCAGCTTAAAGACAATATACATTGCAGTGGTACCCAACCTTATTCAGCTTAAAGACAGTATACATTGCAGTGGTACCCAACCTTATTCAGCTTAAAGACAATATACATTGCAGTGGTACCCAACCTTATTCAGCTTAAAGACTATATACATTTCAGTGGTACCCAACCTTATTCAGCTTAAAGACTATATACATTTCAGTGGTACCCAACCTTATTCAGCTTAAAGACAGTATACATTGCAGTGGTACCCAACCTTATTCAGCTTAAAGACAGTATACATTGCAGTGGTACCCAACCTTATTCAGCTTAAAGACAGTATACATTGCAGTGGTACCCAACCTTATTCAGCTTAAAGACAATATACATTGCAGTGGTACCCAACCTTATTCAGCTTAAAGACAGTATACATTTCAGTGGTACCCAACCTTATTCAGCTTAAAGACAGTATACATTGCAGTGGTACCCAACCTTATTCAGCTTAAAGACAGTATACATTTCAGTGGTACCCAACCTTATTCAGCTTAAAGACAGTATACATTGCAGTGGTACCCAACCTTATTCAGCTTAAAGACAGTATACATTTCAGTGGTACCCAACCTTATTCAGCTTAAAGACAATATACATTGCAGTGGTACCCAACCTTATTCAGCTTAAAGACTATATACATTTAAGTGGTACCCAACCTTATTCAGCTTAAAGACTATATACATTTCAGTGGTACCCAACCTTATTCAGCTTAAAGACAGTATACATTGCAGTGGTACCCAACCTTATTCAGCTTAAAGACAGTATACATTGCAGTGGTACCCAACCTTATTCAGCTTAAAGACAGTATACATTGCAGTGGTACCCAACCTTATTCAGCTTAAAGACAGTATACATTTCAGTGGTACCCAACCTTATTCAGCTTAAAGACAGTATACATTGCAGTGGTACCCAACCTTATTCAGCTTAAAGACAGTATACATTGCAGTGGTACCCAACCTTATTCAGCTTAAAGACAGTATACATTGCAGTGGTACCCAACCTTATTCAGCTTAAAGACAGTATACATTTCAGTGGTACCCAACCTTATTCAGCTTAAAGACAGTATACATTGCAGTGGTACCCAACCTTATTCAGCTTAAAGACAGTATACATTTTAAACTTGCAGATCACGCCCCGCGTCTCAACACACAAAAAATGGCCGAGTATAAGGAGCCTGTGTCTGACTTTAGCAAACAGTCCGCAGACAGTGACACCCTCCTTGTTAAAAATTGATAAATTCATCGGTGTCCACATTTCTAGGTGCCTTTATTTATTATGCCCAAATTACAGGCGGCCAAAAATCATCGGTGTCCAAATTTCCAGGTGCCCTAATTACCTATGCCCAAATTTCATCGGTGTCCAAATTTCCAGGTGCCCTAATTTCCTATGCCCAAATTACAGGTGGCTAAATTTCCAGACACCCGCCTCGAGAGGGAAAAAAAAAAGGGGGGGGTGAAAAGTTTTTCCACACGTGCATACGATGTCTATATTTCTCAATGGCTTACTGGTGTGTGTTATGCTTTTTATTAAAAGCACTATTTTAAAATTTCCCTAATTTTGATATACGTCCGCTATTAAACAAATCGTCCCAGGTCACATATGACGAAATATATTGTCTTTAAGCTGAATAAGGTTGGGTACCACTGCAATGTATACTGTCTTTAAGCTGAATAAGGTTGGGTACCACTGAAATGTATACTGTCTTTAACCTGAATAAGGTTGGGTACCACTGAAATGTATATTGTCTTTAAGCTGAATAAGGTTGGGTACCACTGAAATGTATACTGTCTTTAAGCTGAATAAGGTTGGGTACCACTGCAATGTATACTGTCTTTAAGCTGAATAAGGTTGGGTACCACTGAAATGTATACTGTCTTTAAGCTGAATAAGGTTGGGTACCACTGCAATGTATACTGTCTTTAAGCTGAATAAGGTTGGGTACCACTGCAATGTATACTGTCTTTAAGCTGAATAAGGTTGGGTACCACTGCAATGTATACTGTCTTTAAGCTGAATAAGGTTGGGTACCACTGAAATTCCTATGCCCAAATTACAGGTGGCTAAATTTCCAGACACCCGCCTCGAGAGGGAAAAAAAAAAGGGGGGGGTGAAAAGTTTTTCCACACGTGCATACGATGTCTATATTTCTCAATGGCTTACTGGTGTGTGTTATGCTTTTTATTAAAAGCACTATTTTAAAATTTCCCTAATTTTGATATACGTCCGCTATTAAACAAATCGTCCCAGGTCACATATGACGACAATGGTGTGCAATGAGCCGTGACAAGAAAGAGTGACGCATTTGTCACTAGGAGCGCTAGCGAAGTAATTGGTCTACGCAGTGCCTGCTACCGTGAATACTTAATGGACGCCCAGTCGATACTCATCCGAGGTTAACTTTGATCAAAGGATCTGGCTGGTAGTTCTAACCTTCTGAAATGAACTCTAATTTTATCAGTGATTCTCATATTGTACAGCCATATTGAATCAAAAATTTACTAATTGACCAAACATAAATGAAAAAAAAAATGTTTTTCCACAGATTCCGTCTTTTGGGCACCACTACTGATTCTTTCACAGCATTTACGAAGACTTTGATGTTAGAGCCTGATCAAGCATCGTAGATGTTCACAAATGGGAGATACGTAGAACTAGCTAGCTATTTGGTGCATCGGGTGTACAGGAGGAATACAATGTTGATATGTAGTTTAAAGGATAAACTGTACTCCTTCGCTAGCAGCACATAGAAATGTATTTAGTTGGCATCAGTGATATTTCAAAATGGCGTCCTTGACTTTGTTTAAGTTTGTTTTGTTTTGTTTCAAAGTCTCTCCCAATCTCTTTTTAGTTTCTCACGTTTTTCTAAAGTTTCTGTTATGTCACCCCCTTCCACACGAACACACACACACACACATTTGTCGATTCACTTTCTCTCTTTTCACTGTAAGTAAAGTGAACTTTCCTTTTCAGACCTTGCGACCTATGGCGCAGATGATGTAAAGGTCATCTGTTTCTGTGGCCCACGGTTAACGAGGGTGTCATGTGGCCAGCACAACGAACAACCGCCTTTATTTTCCCCTATCTAATGTCAGGTACCCATTGGAGCTGGGTGGACTCAGCGGCGCCCAAAGGTTGCGTACTTAAAAATCCCAGTCTTCGCCAGGATTCGAACCCGGGACACCCGGTTCGGAAGCCAAGCGCTTTAACGCTAAGCCACCGCACCTCCTTTCACTAAACGTAAAGTACCCCTTTCAGACCTTGCAATCTATATTGCAAATGATGTAAAGGTCATCTGTTCCTATGGCGCACTGTTAACGAAGTTATCATGTGGCCTGCATAAAGACCAACCGCCTTTACGTTTCCCAACTAATGTTGGGTAGCCATGTAGAGTTGGGTGAACTCAGGGGCGTCCTAAAAATACCGAAGTTCAAAATCCCAGTATTCACCTTGATTCGAGCCAAAAACCATCGGTTCGGAAGCCAAGCGCTTGACCACTCGGCCCCCCCTCCCACACACAAACACACTTTGTCTATGTTAGTGTAAAGAATAAAAAGAATGTAAATTGGGCTGTGGAGAAAGAGGGTATTGTTGCTGTGTCAAAATGTATGGGACAAACCTATTGTATTTTGTCCCCATGCTGGATGTGTACAAGATCTAAATCTTTTTTTCAGCGTAATATTTATTTTCTTAATGAATGTATATAGTTATATATGTCTGTGTGTATAACGGATGTGTCCCTGAATTTTTCTATCGTTATCTCTCTCTCTCTCTCTCTCTCTCTCCCTGAATATCACTTACAATGAATCCTTTTTTTTAAATCTCTCTACATCAGTGTTTCCCAAACTGTGTTCCGTGGAACCTTAGTGTTCCGGGAGGCCTGAATAAGTGTTCCACGAACTACTGGAATGATTAGTAGGCCACCACGTACATTAATCTCTATAAATAAAAAAAAATAGGCTAAGCGTTCGCTAAATACTCCGAATGTATGAAGTGTTCCGTTGAGGAAAATGTTTGGGAAACACTGCTCTGTAGGAGTGTCTCTCTTAGAATCTTTCTCTTTCTCTCTCTCTTTCTCTCTCTGTGACCTTGTAAAGCTAAACGTCAGTGTACTATAGAACGTACAAACTGAAGTCTTTAAAAACTTCAGTGAAAGAATCAATGACTTAAATGTCTAATGTGTCATCAGTATGTCTCCTGGCAGGCCTGGGCTACATGCCTTTCATCCTGTTGGAGTGGATGAAGAAAGGAAGTGACGTCATGTAGGGGGAAATCATTCATAAAATCGACCCATGTCTGGCTAATTTACAGCCGGCAATGAGTCCAGGGAGAAGTAACTCCGGAACAACCCAAGGTGATTATCACTGGCCTGTATATCGATGTGAAGATTTAATAAAGTCCAAAATAACTGGATATTTTTAAAAAATGTATAGATATAGTTTAAATCTCCTTACGGACAATAAAGATTATTATTATTATTGTTATTATATATTTGGCTTCTGAGTTGTAAATAGACTTTGTAGCTATGTCAAAATTGACGTGGAAATCAATCCGAAGAGAGAGAGAGAGACTAGATTGAGAGAAATGCAAGAGAGAGAGAGACCAGAGAGAGAGAGAGAGAAAAAACAACAACATAGGAAACATAGAAAGAATCCAGTCTCTTGATAAATAAGTAAATTGGGAATTCTTAACATAAGCTAAACAATGTCAAGGACGCTCAATGATGAGAGAGAGAGACGGGAGGTGGGGGGGGTCCTCTGTTACGTCGTCCTTCTGCTCGCCAAAGAAGATCCTCTTTGGCAAACGGTTGTCTCCCATGCGGGATAGGTGTCCGACCCAGCGCAGCCGTCGAATGGTTAGTATTGCTTCCATACTGTCCACACAGGCCTCCAGCAGAACATAGTTTTTGGTTAAGTAGTCTTGGTAGTCATTGTGGAGTGAAGGCATCTTTGATGGAAGCGTGGAAGGAGCATTAAAAATGTCTTTGATAGAGCACCCAGGTCTCGGAGCCATACAAAACTCTAAGTCTGGAATAAAATACGTTATTGCAGCTCCACTGTTACGTCAGTGCGTCTACCATGGACCTTACCCTCCACAAACTAAAAAATTTACACTTTTTAAACTAAAATATTTATATTAATTTTTTTTCCAAAAAGAAAGTGAGATTAAATTTACAAGAACTTTCTTTATTCTTTCATAATAGTGCAGCTTTTGAAAAATTGTAGGGGCAAAAACTAAAATTTACTCCTGAGTCACCGGGGTACTTAAAACCGGCCCTGGGGGACAATGAATAACTGTAAAAAGCTTCAACTTGATCTGAGAATGGGACGTGGAAGAAATAACGTGCACACATCCAGACAGATAGACACTTGATATAAGGTTTGTAAAAAAAAATATTTATTGAACTAAACAAATACATGTAAATGACTTAAATGCTTATGAGAATCTGACGTTAAATGCTAGTCTTGTATTAAAAAAAAAAAGGCAGCTGACAATGGCTGCACTTCCGGGGAGTGACATCATAACAACTAGTGACTTGTGTAAGTTGACATGAGAGTGTAGAAAATCAATGGTAATAAAGTTATTTATAGAGTCCTGTTTGGTTCTATTAGTGTTCACCTCGTCATGCTACTCACTAGGACGTTAGTGTAATATCTAGTCATAGACAAAACATACAACTGAAAGGCTACTTAACAAATATTAGAATACAGCTTGTGTTTAGCCAGTTTTTTTACTTGTAGCACCAAAATTCTTATAGAGACCTAAAACTCTGAACCATAATCTTCAAATACAAAAATAAAACCTGACAAAATACTCAGAAAGACACAAAGATAAAGGCACATTCCATATGTTATGACAAATTCTTCCCTAGTGCTATTAGAGCATGGAATGGGTTGCTTGAGCCAGCCGTGAAAACCAATGACTTGTTAGAATATAAGTCGTTGGTTAACATGCATGACGCGTAGTACGTAATCATCTTTTTTGAAGTAACGTCTGTATTTTAAAAGATAGAGAACTAAACCGCTTTGGGCGTATTATATCCTAACTTCTTTTTTTTAACAAAACTAAATAGAAATTTTATTACAATATAAACAAAATTAACTTGAGGTGAAATGAAATAAATATGGTGGACTTTATAAGATAGTATTTTGAAGAAAATCAAACTCACTACAAAAACACGTCTTTTCACTCTAGCAATCTGGAGTCGCCTGGTCGACCCAAGACAGTTTACGATAATGCCGCTTATCTTGCATCATTCATTCTGCTTAGCCTCCAACCAATCGCTAACTTCTTCCCACCGTCTTTTTTTTTTAGATCCCACAAACTATCATTCCGCATGCATGGGCTCGCACAAATACCTAAAAACAAATTAATATACACACAAGCACAGAAATATATTCACCAATATACAAACCCACAACTTTACCTTTACCATATCATTTTATACATTCCACTTAATTTCTCTAAACATAATTATAGCGACATCAGGAATGAACTTTTAATTATCTATAATACGTTTCCTATATTCACCCCATAACACTCCTCAATTCTAGGAAACATAAAGAAATTTCAACAGACCCAAAACAGGTCAGCGAGTTTTACATTACATGAATATTCACATTTGACAAGAGTAACACCATAGGTAAATCACTAAATTTAAGAGACAGTCAAGGATAGATGACTAAAATTTAAAGCAGCATAAAACACTAGCACATAATTTACAAATACAAAAGTACAACGCAATGAAATGCGCAGAGACACAAAGATAAAGGCACATTTCTTATTTCAAATGCTAGGGCCAATTCTTCTTATATGTACTTTTTTTTCCCTAGTACCATTACAGCATGGAATGGGTTGCCTGATTTAGCTTAAAAAACAAATGACTTTTGACCTATATGATATAAAGGTCATCTGTTTCTGTGGCCCACGGTTAACGAGGTTGTCACGTGGCCAGCACAACGACCAACCGCATTTACTTTTCCCCAACTAGTGTCAGATACCCATTAGAGCTGGGTCGACTCTGAGGCGCCCAAAGATAACAAATTGAAAAATCCTAGCCTTCACTAGGTTTCAAACTCGGGGCTCCTTTACCACTCATTCATCGCGCCTCCTTTTGTAAATAAACGTCTGTAATTTGGGTGGCTTTCTGGTCGTGCGGTATGCGCTCTGGATTGTCGTTCGGTCGAGAGATAAGAAGCTAAGACAACAGCAGATCTATTCAAGCAACGACCGAACTGACTTACATCTTGATATCGTGTTGTATTTCTTCTTTCTGGGTATGGAAGACTGACACATTGGTGCCCAAACTACGGCCCGCAGACCTTATTCGGCCCGTGCTATCCGGCCACTCGAAACTCTCACAGTGTATGATAAAGCCTCAGAGGCTGAGTTCCATTTGGTTCCCCGATTTTCTGAAGTAAAGTACGCGAGACAAAAATGTATATGGCCCGTAATTTGAAAAAGTTAATGCTTTGTCTGGTTATCAGACTTTTAAGTGTTTCTGTGTCTTAAACTCAAGGGAAAATAACTTCACAACTTATTACTTATAAACCTATCAATAGTTATTCTATTTAAAATGCTCAAAATTATTATTCCAAAAGAATGTGATATACTTTTTGATTTTACTGCATTAGAAATGAATTGAAAAAAAAAAAAAAAAAGAAAAATGCATTCATTCTTTCCACAGTGAAACGTTACAAAGAAGACCTTGTCTTAATAATTAATTCCTTAAAGAAGGAAAATTTTGTGTCTCTGCTTTTGTTCATTGGACACTTGGATATTTTCTTTGATAGTAAAATGATCTAATCGACCTCTAGAGAATGTTTTCTGTTTTCAAAATCGTTTTTAGTTTTAGCGCGTAAAGTAATCTCAGGGGTGTTAACTCGCAGCTAGCAGAAATGAAATTAAAGATTATGTCCCCTATCTGGTTTGACCAGATTAACCCTCAAACCATTAAAAATGTATTGAAAATGGTCAATAATAGATCTAAACGCTTTCTACTAAAATATTTTATATTTTTTAAATCATTATCAAAATGAAGTTGTTGTGTTTTTTTTTTTTTGTTAAAGAGACTTGTTTGTAGGTTTTTGTTGTTGCGTTTGTTTTTACATAGAAACCTCCCAAGGCCTCTTTATTTCAACTTATGTTAGTAGATAACCCGTTAGTGTTATAGGGATTCAATTGGGGACAGCGCCCGCAGACCTCCTCGTGGTGTCCTCTTGTAACTGGAGTAAGTTCACCCTCTTGCTCTCGGGGTGTTCCAAAAGGGCTACTGGAGCTCCAACTTTCCTAGCAGGCTCTCACGCTCTCCTGGTGCAGAGCTCTGCTGGTGGGGGTGTGTGGAAAATGCAGAGCTTTGACTGACATAGCTCTTGCACGATGGTCTGGTATAGAAACTGTGCCTGTCGGGGTTTATGCTGAAACTGATCAGCCGCCGCCCTAGAGACTAGTGAAGGGTCAAACCATTAAAATCTGCGGGCTCTAAACTTGTGGTTACAAAAAATGGTCTCCTGCCTCACTCCACTGTCGTGGATTAAACCCTGCCCATACGAGTGCCTATCTGAATGAACCGGTCTTTGATCATTTTAGACGTCCACTGTTAATGTTTTGACTGTCTTGACTGCTCCCTCTAAAGGGCAACCCAAATCTCCCCCATGATGATAGCGATTTATTGGGTAAATTAAAGGAGCAGTACAAAAAACGAATCTCACTTTTGTGCCACGAAAGAGAAAGGGGTGGGAGAGGAGTTTTTTTAAATAATTAGACATCTCAAGACAATAGGAATCCTGCATTGTAAGCTTTGATTTCTGCAAAGTGCAGATTCGACAGTAATCCTATACTCTAAAGCAGTGCTTTTTTTGTGACAGTACGCATCGGTATGGCGTACCGGCACCTTTTTCAATGTGGGGAAAACATTATTACTTTTCTTGTATTGTAACGGTTTTTTTTTATTAGTTTATTAGTAGTTAAAAGTTAATCAATCCATCACTGAGTACCGGCACCTAATTTATTTTTTTTTTACAAAAAAAAAAAAAAAGCTTCATATCGCATTTGCATACATCCGTATAACGTAAAAGTGGGCGACCAGCGGCTCTCCTGCCTTCTATTAGATCGCCATACAGGATGTTCTGTGGAAGTCGACCTACTGGCATTCTACGAACGTGGCCAAGCCAGCCAAGGCGTCTGCTGCGGATGTCCTGGCACCCTGCTCTTCGTAGCACTTCCTCATTGGTTATCTTTTCTTGCCACCTTATTTTAAAGATCCGCCTTAGGCATCGGAGGTGGAAGACGTTCACCTTTTTTCCCTGCCTTGAGTAGGTTGACCATGTTTCACTTCCCTACTTCAAAATCGACACTGGCAGCTGGGAAGATGTGGCACTGGACAGATCCACATGGAGAGAGAGCATAAAGGAAGGGTCACGGATTGCAGATGTCATACACAACAGAAGCAGAAAGAAGGGTGAAAATGCAACGGCGCCTGGTGATTATATATGCCCAACCTGCGATCGCAGCGGTGTATCAAGGATTGGCCTCTTTAGTCAAACAAGAAGTTGCAAAGGGAAAAGATCGTCTCTCGAGACGTAAAATGCACAGATATATATATACATTTTATTTCGAAAACGGCTATATTGATTTTCTTTAAAATTTCAGGTATATGCATATAAGGGAAAACTCGAGGCCGACCGTATATTGCTTTGAAAATGTTTTATTATTAAAGAAATTAATTTTGGCTTGAATGTTTTAAGAATGAAAATTTTCCATTACGTTAACGGGAAAAAAAACATAAACCGCTTACGTCACTAAGCTTACAGCAGTACACTAAAACATATTTTTTTTGCATGCAAGAAAAAGTGTTAATGATCCAATGGACCTAATTAAAGATTTGCGCACCATCTTATTGTAGATCGATTTCAAGGACCTAGTATGGAAGAGAAACAGAAGTAATGAAATTAAATTTGCCGATGTAGGATTACTTATTGTGTTTTAAGTGCTTTATAAATTGTTTACTTTTAGTTGCGTAGGTAGGTAGTTTTACTTAGTTGTTATTTGGCTGGTAAATTATTTCAAAATGTTCATGCTTCGGTGTCTACTGTTCCATACCAAAACGAAGAAACTGATCGTAACACAGCTTCTCTACGCCTTACTTGCCCACACCGAACATGATATCTAGCTAGCGGTCAACAAGTTTGTGTACGCTGCCGCCTCTTTTGGTTTAACTATAAACCTCGGTAAAAATCCCGGCATGAGCTTCTTAATCTTTGAGTCTGACAGTCACGCTGGACTTAACAAGTATCCCGTATGGGGGGCGAACATATGCCATAGGCAATCTTTTTTTTTTTTAGTGAGCTGAAAGGTGGTCGGCGTTGTAGAGATGCCCCACGGAAACGCTTCTTTAGAATACCCAATGTTTTAAGTGTCTTTGGAAAAAATGTTCAATTTTACTTTGTTATGAATTGCATGTTTTACCCTATAGAGATTTTGCGTTTCTTGCTGTTTCTTACTAAAGCCATAATGAATATACTAAAAGCAATATTAAATGTCTGAACGTGGTCATATGAGAAGTTACACTGCAAAGACTTTCTTACAAGCCAATAATAGTCCAATAGTTGCAAAAGATGCAAGATAAAACGACACGATGTGAGCTCTGGTTTGTCGAGATTGAAGGAGGACTTAAGAGACTTTGTATTTAATTGCCTTGTACAATTACATTTACAACTAACAGAATACAAAAGCAACACTTCGGATTGATGGTCTTAACCCGATCGTTCATTTTCGTAATTGCAAAATAGACCCAAAATGACTTCGGGTACATATCCTTCCTTCAGAAATGATTTAACCGAGCAAGGCTCGGTCACCTGGTACTAAATCCAAATAAGACTAATCTAATACATATAATATTTAAAAACAGTGTTGCACTTACCTGTATATTTAATCCAAACAAAACTAAAGGAAAGTTAATTAATAAACACACACAAAATAGAAACACTTCCATTAGCTCAATATTTGGCAACACTTTAAAAAAATGTTAAACACTTTGACGAAAACATTTCACTTTTTTTTCTTAGTAATGTCGTTGACCTCGTCCAAGTAGAAAATTGAATTCAGATGTATGTTATTTTTTTGTTTGTTTGTTTGTTTTTGTTTGTTTTGTTTTGTTTGTGCCAGAACGTGAAGTTGATCTTCGACTTACTTTGAGTTGTAATAAACTGCCGCTGTGTTTATTGATCAGTGTCAGGACTAGACTACGGTGTGTGTGTCTGCTAAGGAGGCGAGTGTCACCAATCACTGTGTTTGAAGCATCATTACACACGGGCAGGCGTAAAACCTTCACGCATTCGGACTCACACATCAGTAGTTCTACTCACGCTGAAAATTGTTTTCCGCTGTATGTGATCACGCGCGCGTGTGCCCTGTGTGTGGAGAGGGTGGGGTGGAGGGGCATTAGTCTCATCCCCCAGCCCGCCCCAGTGTTTTCTTCCATTTTTCACCGCCCCCTTCCTATTATTGTGTATTCGTCTTTCAATCTCTTTTGCACGCAGACCGAAGAACACATCAATAATAAATAGTACACCCACAAGCACATGTTAACTACACACTGTACACAAACACACATACCCACCACTGGACTACCACACCAGCAGCAGCGCCACACCACCGCCACCAGATGGAACCATGTCGCAAAGGCCGCGTCATAAATCTCTTCCATTGACTTGCCGTTGAGGACTCGCGCTGAGTGCGCAATTATTTATCTTCTTACTGGCGTAACTGAAAAGAGAGAGAGAGAGAGAGATGGGGGATCGGAGGGGTAAACTCTAAACTCACTCGCCCTTTATTTTTCCACAGTTTGTTTAAAAAAGAAAAAAAAAAGATAACTTTGACTAAAACTTCCTTACCCAACCCCTGTCAGTTAAAAAGCTAAAATACTTTCTCTATAATAGCTCGTCTCAAACATAGGATCCCTTTAAAAGCGCCACCTAGCGACTTTCAGGCGTTCCTTTATAAATGGATATTATAACATTCGAATCCAAACTTCCAGCAGGACGGCGACGGGTAGTGTTCAAACCCAAGATCATTAAAACGACAGTTCGGAGCGCATACCTCACTACCAAATAAAGACACAAATATAGACCTAATCGATCTCACCAGATACATTCTGCAAGTTATAGAAATGGAACATCAGTTCGATTCCCTTTATCATGCTGAAAGAGAGATTAAGCGCAACTAATATTTCTTCTATGAAAACCTCTGCCCTTCTCACTTTCATCTATAAAAAAATCAAATCCAAATCTAGAATAGATTTACATCTGTAAGGAGCTTCATTAACAGTTGATTGTTTTTTAATGTGCAGATTTCAGATTCCATAATTGATACTTAATTTCTTCTTTTGGGTATATTTAATTTTAGATCTAGATCTAGTTACAAATATCTAGAGCTTTGGGTTTTTGAGGTGCCTCTTCTACTAGAGCCTACTTTGATTGCTATATCTAGAGAGCAGTCTAAACCTAAGTATATTACACATATCTAGAGCTAGAATGTAGACTAGAACTAGATTTAGATCTAGAATCTAGATTTATATCTAAATCTAGAAAAATCTAGATCTATATTTAGGTTACACAATTAGATTTAGATCTACATCTAGATCTCAATTCTAAATCTAGATTTACATACATTCTAGTATAGGCACCTAACATATCTCTGGATCTAGATGCAGTCTAGATGAACTAGAACTAAGCAATCTATTAGTTCGAAGACTTCATATAAGCTGACACATTGAAAGGAACTTAACTTTATTTAGATCATTAAGATCTAGACCTAGTAAATATTTAAATGTTAAATATTTAAATCTTCGCGCATCAGCGCGCGCGGAAAAAAAAAGCGATACTAGATCTAGATCTATCTCGTGGTAGATCTAATAGGAATAGTCCATTTCCAGGCATTGACGCACTGATCTATATATATGATTAGCAAGAACTACTTGTTTTTTTGTTGTTGTTGTTGTTGTTGTTTTTATTAATTGTTTTTCTGCTTTAGAGAGGGGGAAATGCCTATTTTCAGATGATAAAACCGACTTGCGTATTTTCGAGTCCATTTGCGTACAAAATACGCAAGATGCGTAGGCTACTTGTAGGCAACTCTGCCTTAAGGTAGGCTATTCTTTAAGCTCGGACAAAATCATAAGCCTTTAAGTGCTATTCAGAGTATGGGACACATTGCCTGATTCAAGGTGCACGGTTGGAGCGTTCATTTTAATGAAGATCGTTTTTGTTGTGGTTTTTCTTTAAACGAACTTTTATAATTTATAAGATAAGATATTAAGACTAGAGAAGAGAAACAGTCACTTGCACTTCTTCAGTCATATCAAACACTGGATAGTTTCACTAAATCTGAAATTATTCTACGAACTTTTAGAAATTTGATTAGATTTCTAGATTTAATTTGCAAGTAATTCAGAGTTAATATTATGATGATTTGTACATTTAGTAGATATTTGAATAATTCGAATTCTAATTTAAAAAAAAAAAAAGATTCCGTTTTCATATAAATATTTGAAGGCTTATAAACAGCGACTTTATTCAGGTATGGTCGAAGCTTTTTTTTTTTTTTTTTGCTACATGGGATCCCAGAGATGCCTTTAAAATACGTTTTTTTCACCTAGATTCAGTTTCTTCAGAAAGTATGCATGTCTCCAAGTATGAGTGTGAAGTGACTGGTCACTGCTTGCTTCCGAGGCTTAGATCGCGTGCACCAAAACAATCTCGGACTTGCACTATTCTGAAAAGGTTACAACGTTTAGGTCGAGAACAGTAAATAATGTTTTTATGTCTGTGGACTTGTTTGATAACGCAATGGAGACTCGGACTTCTTTGTTCTTGTCTACAAAGTGCTTAAAATTATTCTTTAAGCACTTGTAGCAGACGTCATTATTCATAAGTATTCTCGAAGGGAAAAACTTTTCCAGCACGTCTTTGAGTGTAAATAAAAAAATTGATGTCGTCATATGCTAAACTAGTCACCGAGGACATGCGGTCTGTGACATCATTGACATGCAGATCCAGTTGGAAACAGAAACTCAAAATATGCCCCCGAAGTGGTCCTTTCGTGCAGTTTAAAAGGCAGGCATAATATTTTCAGCATGAATGTTAGAAACAATGAACTACAACTGTTGTTATCGAAGAAGTAGCCTATAATGATTTCGTTGTTTTGTAAACAGCCTATGTGTCATACTGTTCCGGGTCATTTTATCCTCGGCCACTTCATCCCTGATCATTTCATCCCCTGTAATTTCATCTTTGGTCACTTCATCCCCTGGTCACTTCTTTGCCGGTCATTTTATTTGCTGGTTATTTCATCTCCTGGTCATTTTATCTCCTGGTCATTTCTTTCATCCACTGGTCATTTCATCCTCTAATCCATCAAATAATAATTGTAAAAAGTAAAAAAGTATGAAATTAACAATATTACATGTATTTATTTTCATTGACATGACAAAAAGAGTGACACATTATACTTTGAATGCAAAGTTGGAATTGCTATTTTTAATTAAATTGTTTTTTCTATTGCTTAATTTTTAGCGACCCCCAAAATTGGAAAAGACGCTATTAGTTTTGTGTGGAATGTCTCTCCGTCTGTCCCGTTCAGATCTCGTAAACTAGAAAAGATAATGAAAATCTGATACCAAAATATTTTAGACTATATATATATGATTATGTAGAATGCTTTTTGATTTTTTTGTACATGATATTATTGCGTTTATAGTGTTTCCCTTCCACTTTGCATCCTATATGAGAAATCTTATAATATAATGTAAATCGAGGTGTGTAATTAGAAATAGTGATTCTATTGGATGACGGGGATGTAATATTATAATAGGCCTACTAGTCGACCGGCGGCGTAGCATACGCCGCTATTTTTCATGGCCAACCTTAGGCCACTGCAACCTATGCGACCGAAGTGGGTCCAGCACTTTTTAAGGACCCGCGCTAATTTTAGGTGTATAAATTATTAAATTAAACCCTTTTATAACTTATAACAGATTTCCCGCGGCTTCCTGTCGTTTTAACACAGTGTTTCTCAAACTGTGTGCCGCGGCACACTAGTGTGCCGCCGAAGATTTGCAGGTGTTCCGCGGGAGTTTTCAGAACGCCACACGTGCAGGCGTTACACAGGTCTGTCTACTATAAAATGTTTATTTTACGTTGCGATGACATCCCCACCTGCAACGACCAGTAATAGTAGTGGATCTCTCCATTGTGACGGAAAGGGCTGTTATTTATTCAGGTTATGGAATTGTCCACTATATAGGGCCTATACATTATTATAATGACTCAAATGTAGGCCGCCTTAGCAGACGCACAGCAGTTCTTAAATTGGTAACGATAATAATAAGCGATGTGTTTCATGTAAATTGTTTAGGTGTATGCTAATAATAACAAATTATTACTAAGCATTATTCATTGTTATCCATTGAGAAATACGTTAGTAAGAATGAAACTGCGAAAGTGTTCAATGAAAAGCAAGGAACCAAACGAAGGTAGAAAGAAGGTACCATCGGATATGGTTTCATATCTTCTGGATATATATATTATTATTACGTGCGCAGCATAGTGTGAATGTGGATTGGTGCGAATGTGTGTTGAAAGGGTAGATAAGAAGGGATCCGATAAATGGAGTAATGTAATCAAAGTTATTATTGATATATTATTAATTGTGAATCAAGATTAAAGTTATCATAATCTACCATATATGAGTCTATATATGTACAATAAAGTAGAATGTAAGGAGTATGTATGTTCCGAATAGAAATTAAAATCGTTTGACAAATCTTGATGAAACTTTGCACAAATGTTCCTTGGGTGCTAACTGGAACCGCGACGTAGTATATTGTAACCCTAAAACAAACTAAAGACCATCAAAAAAAAGTTGCTCAACTCTATGAACGTATTAGTATTTGATGAATCAAGGCAATGTTTACCATGTTTAGATCGAAAGGATCTAGATCTAGATCTAATTTTTTACACTACACAATGCACAAATATTTTTTTTTATTTTATCACATGAAAATACAAAATATTGTCAATTGATTTCATTATTTAATAAAATTAACTTTCAAATTTGTATTTCAAAAGCATTTTTACATAAATTCCTTATATTTGCGAATTTAGAAGTCATGACGTACATAATTTCATTAGACAAGATCGAAATTCTACACATCTCTTTATCTCTAGGTCTAAAACACTCTAATGAGGATGTTCCGGATTTCTCCCGAGTCATGTAGTTGTGTTTACATCGCGCGCCGTGTTTAGTTTCAGTTAGTTTATAGCGAGAATCTGAAGCGTTTTAAGTCAATATTTAGTGGTTTTAATTTATTCATTCGCGCCAAACTATGATTTGTTAATAACAGGAGAACATAGTGATTCATTTTTGTAACAGTTTCAAATAAAACAGATAGTTAAACTTTTGATAGAAAGTATCGGAGCGTTGGCCAATAGTTTGACATACTCAAACTGAGATCTAGATTTCTTTATCTACACTTACAGTTAAGTTCTTAGCATTCTGGTAACTAACCCTAGAAAAAAAAATTAACACTTTCACCACCCCCTCCCTCCCTATCCAAAAGTAAACAAGCTAGAACTTGAGTAGAACAATAAAAGTTGGACAGCAGATCAGTGTGTATTGAATTGGTCAGAGAGCTCTGGGCCTAGTCCAGTCGATGTGTAGACTAGTTGCTATAAACAATGAAAGGACTGCCATGTGATTTTCCTTGTGCGTGAAAGGCTTGAGTTGTCTAGCGAACAAATAACACATCTGATAGTCAAGGAAACATCTAGATCTATTCTCTTACACAGGCCAGCCAAAATGTGTCTTACCCCGCCCTTTCATTGTTTGATCTATTTTGTATACGCATTTTTAAAACTTTACTGTAACATTTTGTATTAAGTAACTCATTGAATTGTTTAAAAAATGCAAGAACTATAATAACGTAATAATACATGATGTATCCAACACACATTTTAATCATTCTTAATGTCATCGATGTGCATAATGTACCGGTATACGAATTACATAACATAAAAATAACTAAAGTTTATGAAAATAACGGTGCAACAATTTTTCAACAAATATGCATATTATCCCGTATATATATAAAATATGTGTGTGTGTGTATGTGTGTGCGTGTGTAGTTTACACCAAGCCTTTTTTATTTATCTTGCAAGAACGTTTGTAAAAACAGCATCTGTATGTTAATGTATTATCAGCAATGTGTTGACGCTGGCCATGAACTATAAAAGCAATATCACTATCAACCCGTCCTTAAACAGTTCTTGGCCTTTATTAAAACATTTGTATAGTTATGAACTTCGTTAATGTACTCTGTATATTTTAAAATATTTGTGATTGTAAAATCTTTTTAAAATAGAGGAGAAACAGCAATGGAAATATATAAAAACATGGCCATTCTCCTCTTTGTTGTTCAACAACCACGTGACTTAACTTAAAATAGGTCAGATATCCGGGACAACCTCATTCAACTCTAAGATGATAGAACTTCTCTTCACAAAGATAGTTTTATACTTTAACACTAATTATACTAATTATAGCCCATTCATTTCATAGTTTAATGAAAGTATCATTCATTTTTTTCCTAAAGCATTTTTCATACATTCGTTCGCTATAGCTGTAAAGTCGTATTGACATGCATTTAAATAGTTCCATTTATCATTCCGTACGTCTAACAAAAAAAGGTCACGCATGCGCAGATTGGAGCCTCAGCGCACTTGCAGAAAGAACTCTATCCAAGCCGATATTTAACTCTAGATTAGTCTAGATCATTGATGCCCAACCTAATTCGACCTGTGGGCCATATTAATTTCCAACATTTGTGTCGCGGGCCACACGAACGAAAAGGTACAAAAAACGAATTGAAATTGACCAGAAACTATTAGATAAGAAACCCTTGGATCTAGAACTTACATTAATAAATTGAATATTCGAAGCTTTTCTTCTTTTTTGAAGCGCCAGAAAATGGCTTGATTTCTGTCCTTAGAATATGAGCAACGTTGTAGCTAACCTTGCAACGACTCATTTTCTCTTTTTAGTAAATATTCCCATCGATCCTCCAATCTGTAGGCGTAGTTAAACTATCTTTTACTCTCGGCTTCAATCAAGAATGTCACAATATTTGTTTTATAATGCCGTTTACGTGTTTCTCTTTTTAAAACAGTCACACACTTTCTTTACAAATCAAATATATGTTGGCTTGTTATCAGTTTCCACAAAAAGTAAAGATCCGTTCACCTTTTCTGATAGATTCTACATTCAGAGTTCTATTTAATAAACGTACAAATATTAAAGGTCATGGTACAGTTTAACTAAAAAAAATTGAGGGCACTAACGTAGGTAAAGATACTTTTGTCAGAATTTTTTGGGATGAGGGATTTTCTACACTTTGTGTTAACGTTTTTGCGGGCCGGATGAAACCACGTCGTTGGCCGGATCTGGCCCGTGGGCCGTATTTTGGGCCCCACTGGTCTAGATCTAGGCTATCTCTAACTCAAAATCTAATTCAAAGATGATAGATCTACTTTATACTTTAACACATGAACATACAAAATAAAGTCTATTCATTTCATACTTTAATCAAATATATGTAGGCTTACAAGCACATGTTTTTATTTGAAAAAATGGATTTAGGTCGATTAGTTATTTTGATAGCGCCATGCATACTATTTTTTCATTCACACATTTGCTATACTTCTAACAATATTATATCATTTAATAGTTTACAAAACACTCTCATTGACTATATCGACAGTGATACTCAAATTAAGACCCGCGGGTTTATTACATTTATTATTTATTTATTATTATTATTTATTATATTTATTTATTTATTTATGTATATTTTATTTACTCTCTTATTCACCAATCCTAAAGTTATCCAACTTTTCATGGTGAAGTGATCAATCCCTGGGAAGCGCTATACACTATAATGCAGGTAGAAACAGATAGACAGTGGGCCAACCACCTTGTTCATTCTATTGTTTTCAATGTTTTTGTTCCACGCTTTCATTTTTATCTCTTCGAAGTGTCTAAAAAGGTTTTAGAAAAATTTCTTAAAGAACATTTGACTCGGGAAAGGATTTTATCTCGTTTTTATTTCTATTAAAGTGTATTGAATCATTGTAGATTTAATTAGCTATTTGTCGTATGGGAACCCCAAATAAGAGACATCTCATAACATATTAATACTACGCGTTGTTGCGCTTACCAGACTCTGTTCTCACACCTGTGAGAGATAACCAGAAAAGCGTGAAAACAATAGAATGAACGAGGTGGTTGGTCCCATGGTTTGTGAGCCCCTTATGAACCAGATTTACTTAGAAAATTTAGACCCACGATAGGACAATTAAACGTTATATTGTAAGTAAACTTGTACTAAAACATTCGCGAACTTGGTGTAATTATTCGTTGTATAGAACAATTAATTTTTTAAAAAAAATAATTAAATAAAAATATAATAGACAAACCAAAGTTGTCACATGATCATCAACAATGTCGTCACATGACCATCAACAATGTCGTCACATGACCATGTACATCTAACTATAAAACTACAAAGTCACACACTCTATCTACAGTCTATCTGAATCTTTATGTGTAGCGCTTCTCGGGGATTGATCACTTCACCATGAAGGCTTGGATAACTTTAGGATTGGTGAAAAAGAGAGTAAATAAGAAATTCAAATATGTTTATGTTCTTAATAGAGGAAAACCAATTAGAAAGGTAATCCTATTAATATTGAACTTTAAAAAAAATGTTTTAATTGTATTTATGAAACTGTGTTGTAACTATGATTATGCATTTAATTAAATAATCTCTAAGTTGCATAGCATGAGGTTTATTTAATCATAATTGCGATTTAGGTGGGTGTTAGTAGAGGCGATTGTCCACTCTCCCACTCGACCGGCGGGGGAGGGAGCACATTTTTGTAAAGAAATCTCTCAACTTTGTACACAACTATTTCCTATATCTTAAAAACATATTGTTACAAATGAACAGTGATAGGTAGAGGTCAACGTATGACCCCGGCGAGATAACACAGCAACTAGTGTTCCCTGGAATCTACATGTGCAAACAAAGACAGGATGTGACGTGTCCACACGTGTTGTTCCAGGGGACGAACAGATCTAAGTAGGGGGACAGTTACTAATGAACAGTGACAGATAAAGGTCACTACGTGTGACCCCGACTTGATGACACTGCATCGAGTGTTTTCTGGAATCTACGTGTATAAATAGAGACAGGATGTGACGTTTCCTCACGTGTTATTTCAGAGAATACTAGCCGTGTTTGTGCAACTTTGGACAAGCGATTAGGGACTCTATATAAGCCAGAGAGTTAATGTGAAAGTCAGTCGTATGGAGTCGTGAGTGAGCCGTTACAGTCGATACAGACGGTGTAAGACGTGTGCGGCTCTGTGGAAGAGAAATGTGTACGACTCGATGCAAGTTAACTATGGTAGAGTTAACTGGAGTGGACTACTGTCGTTAAAGTCTATACAGTGAACTACAGTGGACTTGAGCCGTTACAGTCGATACAGTCGATGTAAGACGTGTGCGGCTCTGATTCGGTAGACTTGAGTACGACTTGGTTCAGCTTTGGGAGACCTGGAGCGACACTGGGAAGTGTGTCGTTGGTCTGTTCTGTGGAATACGGCTCGAGGAAAGTTGAGAAGAGATGAATTGCAACGAAGTGAAGAGATGTATTGCAACGAAGTATAGCTAACTGTAAACTGACAGATATTGTACAGTCTTCTAACGCTACATGTTCAAGTAACGAATTGTTAGAGTTAATAGTCATTAAAGTTATATGAAACTGAAAGTTTAGTCGTCAAGTTCTTTACAGTGTTTTTATTTGTGTGCCAACTAATACATCTAGCCAGAAGATTCAGAAATACGTAACAATATACTAACCAACATTACGCACCGGCTACACCCATTGATTTGTTCTTACTCTATACATTGCACATTTATTTAAACCCCCTCCTTTTTATTTTTTTCTTTACTGCCAATAAAACGGCCCTCATTTTAACAATCCCCTTTAACATACTTTAATATTTGAATGAAATCTTCTTTATCTTTTCGTTTCTTAGTTTTTTTCCGCCCAACTTTTGTATTTACATAATCTGTCTCTATCAGGGACACTCATGGCAGTCACTGGTTTTCTATGTACCATAAACGAACTAACATTCGAAGCAAACAAGAATATTTGTATAAGAAGCAAACTAGCGTCGTTCTTTAAGTAATAATTGAAGTTTTATTTATTGCGTGCTATAAGGCTGCTAAACGTAAATTCACATGTTTATGTTCCACATTGGGGCCCGAAATTCCACATTTTCAACCTGAGTGTTCCACATTCTGTGTATTGGGGGTAGGCAGGTCTGCAAGAAAAACATTAAAAACAATTTAAAAAAAAAAAGACAATACCTTCACTACGCAACTTACAATATAATAAATAAAATAAAAAGAATTTTAAAAATATTTAGTTCAAAGCGGGTATCGAACCCGTGAATTTGACATTAGTGTTTATATATTGATATCTATATCTCTATGTAAAATTTTAGTACCTTTTGTTTTTTTGTTTACTTTACTTGTATGCAATCATCTGCCTCTACCTTCTTAAAGCGAAGCTTGAAAAAGTATTTTGTTTTATCTTTGCTTATGTTTCTAGATAATCTTGCTAGAATGCTATCAGTACCAAAAGCTTCATTTGGCTAATATTTAATTTAGACCACCTTTTTTATATCTCCTGTTTGACTTTGTTTAAATTAAACAAAATGTCTTTTTTTTTTTTACATGGTGCTGAGAATGTTGATGCTGATGTAAAGCTAAACAATGTAATCTAGAAAAAAAAAAAAAAAGCTAATTTGTTTTTTTTTTAAAGATTGTCTCTCTGTATTATAATAGTTTACAACTTTCCATGACCATTTACGTCCTCACATTCATTAAAACGTTTGATAAAAGTAAATAGTTGGTTTTTTTTTTTATTGCAGACATCTATTTATAGGAACTCACACCCATTAGCTTTGAAACACTTTTTGAAACGGAAACCGAAAAACCCATTGACACAGAAAATCAATTTTCTTCACGGAATACATCAGGTTTTAAAAATGACTAAATGGTATTGTATGGAATTTATAGTACCAGAGGTTGAAGAGTATTGCGGGACTGATAGAATTAGAGACATTCGGAATCTTAGAGTTCTGGCTATGTCGGAGAACGCAAATCTCTGCAACTTAGATGATTTAGTTGAAAGAATTCACGACTCTGGCTGTAAAAAGGAAGATGTTGATACTTTAACTTACTGGGGTGCAGAGCTCTTCAAAAACCTTGATATACCAAATTGTCCATGTAGTAGTACCATTTATTGTCACTACTACAGAAAGATGAAGAAATGTCTCACCAAAGACAATGTTGCTTTCAGTTCCAGATATTTAAATTGTACTCAAAATCTAAAAAACAAAAGAACATTTTTTCTTACCTTACAGAAATGTGTTGACGCCATGTATGTTAGTAATACAAAACATTATAACTGAATATGAACGTACTTTAATAGTTGATGTTCTTTGTTTTCATTAGCTTTGTTTTGTTTTGTGTGTGTCTGTTTTAATCTGCATTTATATGGATATTTGATTCGATAATGTAAGCCTACACAATTTATCTTAATATTCTGTTTCATTATGCTAAATGCCGACCTACACATCTTTTATTATTATGTGTTGGCATATAATAAATTTTTTTTTTAAATTGTGAAGTTTGAGTTCATGTATGAGCTACATCTTAGAACTTTTGTATCGAGGTTGTTATTTTAATTAATTAAATTACTGTATCATTTAATTAGAATATCGCTGCTGTCAGGGTTGTGTTCAAGCATTAAAAAAATTGTCCTGGCCTCTGACATTCAACAAGCACCTTCATGCTTACAATAAAAAATTGACTCACTGTTAACAATGTAATTATTTAATGATATGAATATAAGTTATAATGAATAATGACAAACTGATGGAGTAATGACATTGATTTTAAAAATCCTAATATTTTGGTTATATTAATTAAACAATAATTCTGCACCTTGCTATCTCCCAACGCAATACATTAGTGCGCACAACACTGGCCCACTGCCGATAACAAACTCCAATCTAAGCTTGATAATCCTATAACTAACTCCCTGTAGAGACATAAGCAAAGACAAATTGAAAGGTCTAGTCGAATACGCTAAGGCAGCGAAACAACTGGGAAATGCAGTAATACCTTAAATACTCACCTAGGGGTACACAGACGAAAGAAACGTTACACCAGCACTATAACAAAAGAAAACCTCCATAAACTTACAAGTAAGGCAACAAAAAAAAGTGCGTTCAAAAATTGTGCACCTAATAAACATTGGTGTTAGAATACCACCGACATTCCCTTTCCCCCAAACTGATTCTTACAAAGTATAGACCAGTTTCCGTACCTTAAACTGATAGAAAAGTAAGAATGTATCATGACAACTACAAGGCAAGCACATTCAACTAAAGAAATCATCAGGATTAACATCACTCTTAAAAAAATAACAACTTTGAAGAAAAATTACCAAAGACACTTTATACCAAAGCATCAACATTACACCATGAACCATTCACTAATTCACAATCTACCAATCAATCATATTTAAGACGAATAATCAAAACATTTATGTTGATACTTAAAAATGCAACATAATTTCATCTAACATAAAATGCAAACATTTTCATAAAATGATGTACACATTGAAAAATTGAAATGCATAAGACATGTATAAAATTATATAAGTATGTAGCTTATGTAGCTCACTGGCGGATCCAGGGGGGGGGCGGTAGGGGCGATCGCCCCCCCACTCGGCCGCCCCCCCCCCCCGAAGGGGGGGGGCGGACGAATTTTAGTATAGAAGTCACACAATTTGTATTCGAATTTATTACTTATGTTAATAATATATATTAATTATTTATATTTCAAACTATTTTTAGATTATTTCGCCCCCCCCCCTCTAGTATGTTGGCCGATTTGGTGGGTCGGGAGGGGGCGATAGCATCAATCCGCCCCCCCCCCCAACCATAAACTTTTGAGTGGGGGGGCGGTCCAATTTATTTGTAGAAATCACAGCTTGCTAAAAGAATCAATTAAATATCTATATGATTAAAACTTATTGATATTTTAACCGATCTCTATATTATGTCGTTATTATGTCCCCTTTTGTCCGATTGGTGGGGGGGGGGGGCGAAACCTCTACTGCCCTTCCCACCTAAACCCTTTGAGTGGGGGGGGGGCGGTCCTACTTTTAAGGAGAAATCATAGTTTGTGAGCAAGATTAGTTGAATTGATATATAAATTTGATATTATGTCGCTCCCCTTCTGGTATCTTGGCCGATTCCGTGGGGTAAGGGGGGAGGGCGATTGCATGTACTGCCCTCCCCGCTCTAGCCCTCTGAGTGGGGAGTGGTCCTATTTTTATAGAGGAATCATAGTTTGTGAACAAAAATAGTTGAATATCTATATAATTGATATGTGAAACCATTTGTATATTATGTCGCACCACACTCTAATCTCAAATTTTATGATTAGTAAATATAAAAGGAAAAAGGTGGGAGGGGCGATACATGCCATCTCCTTTCCCTTATCGGACAAAGCAATAATTTTTCTTTTTGTATTATAGTTAAGAAATAACAAAATGTAAAAAAAAATGAAAATGCAAGAAATTGCTTTTAGCGTCGCGGCCCCGAACTCCACTGATTAATAATGAGCTGTAAACGTCAGGAGAATGCGTTTCTTCAGTGAAAAATGCATGAAAACGCTTTAAGCGTCGGGGCTTCGCCCCGAAACTCACTGATGAATAGTGAGCTGTAGATGTCAGGAGCAGGCGTTTCTGCAGTGAAAAATGCAAGAAAACGCTTTTGGCGTCGGGGCTTCGCCCCGAACTCCACTGACTAATAATGAGCTGCAGATCTCAGGAGAATGCGTTTCTTCAGTGAATAATGCATGAAAACGCTTTAAGCGTCGCCTCGAAAATCACTTATGAATAGTGAGCTGTAGTTGTCAGGAGCAGGCATTTCTGCAGTGAAAAATGCAAGAAAACGCTTCTGGCGTCGGGGCTTCGCCCCGAACTCCAATGATGGATAAAGAGCTTTAGATGTCAGGAGAATGCGTTTCTGCAGTGAAGAATGCAAGAAAACGCTTTTGGCGTCGGGGCTACGCCCCGAACTCCACTGATTAATAATTAGCTGTAAACGTCAGGAGAATGCGTTTCTTCAGTGAAAAATGCATGAAAACGCTTTAAGCGACGGGGCTTCGCCCCGAAACTCACTGATGAATAGTGAGCTGTAGATGTCAGGAGCAGGCGTTTCTGCAGTGAAAAATGCAAGAAAACGCTTTTTGGCGTCGGGGCTTCGCCCCGAACTCCACTGATGGATAAAGAGCTTTAGATGTCAGGAGAATGCGTTTCTGCAGTGAAGAATGCAAGAAAATACTGAGAAATACTGCTTATTATTATTATTATATATATATATAATATATATATATATATATATATATATATATATATATGCTGTACGCACGTTTATGTATAGGGTTAGGGTTTCCTGGGCGTTAGGGTTAGGGTTTGGAAAAAAATCGCCCCCCCCCACTCCAAAGTTCTGGATCCGCTAGTGATGTAGCTGCACATTTGAAAATCTTTAGTAATCTTAATAGAGACAAGCAAGCAGATTGTCCTCCCCTTTGACGTGAACAACATCAAGTGCCCATCTTGTAATACGTGCATTGGTAAAGTTAGTGCTCCCAAGGTAAGATAAAGCCTTGTGGTCAGTCTGGAGGTGAATTTTTTTCCCGGCCAGATACCTTTCCTTTTTTTTTTATTGAATATACAATGGCCAATCCTTTCCGTTCAACGATAGAATACTTCTGCTCCCGAGGCAGCAACTTACGGCTCACAAATTGTATAGGATGCAACATACCATTCACACACTGGCTAAGAATGCCAGAGATTCCTTTGTCTGAGGCATCAGTCTGGAGATAGAACGATAGAGAAGGATTAGGCAAACGAGGACTAGGATACTTACACAGACAAGCCTGCACTCTCTTCAATGCCTCCGCACACTCACAGCTCCAGTCTACTCTCATGGATTTTCCTTTTCGTATTAATTCCGTAAAAGGAAAAAATAAATCAGTGTGTTTTTTTATAAACTTACTGTAGTAGTTAATTAACCCTATCAAGCTACGAAGTCCCTTTTTTGTAGTTGGAGTCTTAAATTCCAAAATCTTGTTCACATTACTATGATCAGGTCTGACAACTCCCTGTCCGACACTATGACCCAGAAATTTTACATTAGTAAAGCCCACCTCCAATTTGGCGGGTTTTAATGTAAATCCATTCTTTCTTAAAGCACTAAATACATTACGAACACTTTTAATGTGCATGTCCCAGTCCTCATTGAAAATACAAATGTCATCGAAATAAAACAATATATTTTCTAACACTCACACACGCCGATGGGTAATTCCTGACTGTCCCATCGACAAGCTTTAATTTATAAGTACCAGGAATCATATCTTTAACGATTTCCACAATTTTGAACATTGCAAGGACCACTCAGTCATCTATATATTACTGGAGGACCTTGATCTCTATATGTGCAACTGGTTCTATTTCGGTACGCCCCTGTGCTCCCAGTCCTACTGCTTCTGTAATTAGGTGTACGCCCCTGTGCCCCCAGTCCTACTGCTCCTGTAATTAGGAGGACGCTCCCTTGTAACATAACTTTGTCTCACAAAACTGTTACCTCGGATTCTACGACCACTACCATCAAACTGTCTCTGATAACGTCCTATTGAAACATTTCTACTGGGTCTTTGCGGATTAGCGAAAGTCGCGGATGATGTCCTAAGTCTATCATCAGCATCAGGAACAGAATCAATCACGGTAAAACGTTGAGTTTAAAACATTATAATATTTTGGTTATATTAATTAAACAATAATTCTGCACCTTGCTATGCCACAACGCAACACATTAGTACGCACAACACTGGCCCACTGTGCCATACATATTTTAGTTTTAGAAAATGTAAATGGTTAAGTTTGTAGAGGGTAAGTCCTTTGGTTGAAACACTGCCGTAAACCCGGAGCTGCGTTTATATATTACGAAGACGATACAAACGGACACTTCTTAACCGCGACAATGTTGCCAACCGTGGCGTAAGATTTAAAGTACTGTACAAGGTAAAGTTGGCAAAAATAAAATGTTGAGAAAAAAAAACTGACCCGTCCAATATCGGATAATTTTTTTATCACTTCTGTGGAGGCCCCTCTCTTGTGGTACCCGGGGCAGTAGCCTCGCCTGCCCCCCATTATACCCACCCCTGCTTGGAATAATAGTTTATATTTTTTTGCGTTAGAGTATGTCGAGGTACTATTCAAGAGCCGTACTTATTCGATAAGGCTGGTTCGGTGAATTAAAACAAAACAAATGTTTTTCACTAGTCATTAATAAGAGTATAGATATATAGAGGAGGTGGCTGAGTGATAAAGCGCTTGGCTTCTGAACCGAGGGGCCGAGGTTTCGAAATTTGGTGAAGACTGCGATTTTGAATTTCGGAATTTTTAGGTTCCCATAAGTACATCCAACTCTATAGGATACCTAACTTCTGTTATGGAAAAGTAAAGGAGGTTGGTCGGTGTGCTGGCCACATGACATCCTTGTTAACCGTCAGCCAAGTAAACATTATCATCATCTGCCCCATAGATTTTTTAATAGATAAAGGAAATGTTTTCTTCTACAAGCTGTGACATTTGACATTGAATAACATCTGTTATATGTTGTGTGATACCCTTGCACAAAAACCTGCATGCTCATTCCTCTACGTATCACTTTGTTCTACACTTGTCAGGGGAGTGGACCATTTATTTGACCACCTGCCCACTTCGGTAAGTATTATTGTATACATTGCTTTGATAGATAGATAAAGCTACGATAGTCATGGTAAGGGAGATAAAGTGTCCTTTAATTTTAGTCTTAGTGATTTACATACAAAGTCCGCGGGATACACATTTGAGACCAAAAGAAAGTCCTCTGCCGAGTACAGACGTAGACGGCGAAAAAAAAAATCTAAATTGACCACCGGCGGACAATGGTTATGCCTCTGTTAGATGGGAAATACTGCCGACTCGAAGACAATCTTATTGTTAATTTTCAGTGATTTTATCTACAACATGAAAAATATGAATCAGTATTTAATTACGGATAAAAACAAATTGACATATCAATATGGCTTTTGACTGAGCTTCTAACAACTAACTCACTACTGCTATAAATAGCATGCACGTTATTTCTCCCTTTTCCCATCCTCAGAGCAGGTTAAAAATTTGCATAATTATACCTTGCTAATTAAAAATTCATTACTCTATTTCATATGGATATTGTAATAAAACTGGCGACCCGTGACAATAATAAAAATAATGTAGGCTAGAGAATTAAATTTTAAACATGTTCTGTAGGAGTACTTGAATAGCTTAGCAGCAAAATATATCGATCTTTCATGTTATGCCATGTTAGTTCTTGTGTTTGTGTTTGTAATTTTATAACAGCGCCTTACGGCCTACATTTTGTTTGTTAACAGCGCTTTATAAATAAAATTATTATGTTAGAAATGAACGAGTAGTCATTCTCTGGCACTGCCTGGGTCGAGTTTCGCTAAAGAGAAACAAAATTCATCGTAGTCCCTTTAACAGTTTCCACTGAGGAATTTTCTGGTGATGTGGCAGGTCTGCAGCAGTACCGCCCTCTGACAGGCAACGAGGATGTTCCTAGGAATGTTAACGGCCTCGAAGGTGTCTGTGAGCTCAGTTGTTATTATCCCCTCGGTTGATATAACAATGGGGTATATTGTTATTTTGGACAATTTCCATAGACGCTTAATCTCCAAGCCTAGGTTCCCATATTTTCTTTGTTTTTCTATCTCAATTTTTCTTAAATTATGAGACGAACAGAAGATCCGGGCGATTAAAATATATCGTTTTGTCGGTCAGAATAGGTTTATCCCAGTACAGCAGATGTTCAGTAGACTTGAGAACCTCTTGTGGCGAGTATTTATAATAAGGAGGAGTGTCCTTACCGATCAAATCGTGCATCAAAGCCAAGTGTTGGTGTATTAGCCTTGCAACTTAGATATGGCGACCTAGGTAGGCTGATTCTGATAGGGTTGGACATCCTGCCATAACGTGTTCAATTATTATTATTATTATTATTATTATTATTATTATTATTATTATTATTATTATTATTATTATTATTATAATCGTGAAGGCTCGAGTTTGAATTTAGACTTTGATCTAAGTCGTGAAATTGCAAATTATTTACATGTAAGAGAATAAAGAAAGGGTAAAAAGGAATTCTTATGCATATCTATGTAGCTTGATATATAATTTATAGTGCCTGCAATGATAAAGAATAATAATGTAAAGAATAAGAATAATAAAGCAGTGTAAACGTTATATGTGCTGTACGTATATTTTAATATTTCAATTACACGTGAGACTGGGCACTACTAATGTGTCGGGAATGTCGTGGAATGCTGGGTTCGTGCTTCCTGGAGTCACACTTGACACGTGACAAACATAGATACTACAGATTGACTTAAGTCCGTTTCAGCAGACAAAATATAAAGTTTATTTGATAACAATAATAATAATACTGCACTCCTTGTCAGTTACACAAGTCCATAAGAAACAATCACATCCGCATAACAGCGGTATCAGATATATCTAATATGTTGAATGCTCCAGAGTAGACTACCAACAACGTCCGCATCACATCGGGTAACAATAAATTTCCATAATACAGAATAATACAGAATAATAACTACTAGGAATACATGTTTCAAAAAGACCACTGGCTTCAACTGCCCAAAAGATACTACTTAACTCAAAGTTACTATTCGACTCTCTAAGTCTCTACTGTCCGTACCGGACCAAAAGATACTACATGACTGCCTTGTCCAAAGGATACCACTTGATTGACTGACTGAACTGAAAGTCAATTTTAGTCATTCTACTTCCTGTTTCTATATCAGGAGTTTCACGTGTCTTTTTGCCGTCTTAACCCGAGGTGAACATTTAACAGGCAATGTCAACCGAGACTGTGACAAGAAGTAAAAATAAAATATTTTATAATAGATATGGGGAAAAGTAGATTAATTACAATTAATGCGATTTTGAAAAAAAACCTAAATAAGCAAGAAATTTAGAAAAAAAACTTCATTTATGTTTATTAAAATGAGTTTACTTTAAAATGAGTGCAAAAATATACTCTTTTTAAATAATATTATGAATATATTATGTATAAAAAAAACCTAGACAAATTTATTTTTTTTACACCTTTGTTGTTTTTTTGTTGTTGTTTTTTGCATCCTAATCAACATGTAAAATCATCTATACACATTATATTAACTACAAAAAGAATATAATAGTTGTGTAGGTGAAAATCTTTGGTTTAATTTGATATGTAACTTTATTAATCTGTGATTTACCGTTTATGAGATAGGCCTAACAAATATTTTCATGAACCTTTTATAAACAACAACTGGTAGCCATGTTTACCCGCATCCATTGCTATTTTAGCAACAGGTTGACAGAGTCAACTCGCTTATATCAAAACGCGATGACTCATGTCACAATGTACGATAGCAGAACCCTAAAAGTCGTAAGGCCGGAAGAGTAACTCTATTAAATTGGTTTCAATGGAGTAGATCCATTAATCGATATTTGAGTTTATAGATTTAGAGATGAGAATGATATTATTAAACTTAATATTGCACCATAAGTCTTATAAAAACACTATTCGATTGTATCTTTGCCTGGTCGTGCGATATACGCTCCAGACCTTTATTTTTAAGGTTCTAGCTTCGAACCTCTATTCTTTGAGTCAAGTAGGGGGCTTGGGCTTGGATATACTTATTATTGAAGAAGACTCTCATATACCTAGATTTAGTATTGTTACACAGTAGTAGGTCTGGCCTCCATGCCCGCCATATAACCAGCTGCCAGAGCCGGCTTTGCAGGGTGGCGAGTGGGAAAACCGCCCCAGACCCAGCGCCTTAGGGGGAGACCAATCTTTATAGAAGGCCTGAACACGGACCTGCAACGTCACAACCTATGGGCAATTTAGACCAATAGCTGTTCGCCTAGTCATTTGCCTATACAACGTGGCAACGAAACGAGCTATTGGTGTAAACTGCCCATAGGTTCTGACGTTGCAGTTCTATAACGCTTGGTCTCGCTAAGTAGGGCCCCACAATATAAAGAATTGTTTATCGCCGTCAGCCCATAGGTCAAATATTCGTGGCGCTGATATGACACTCGCCCAGAGCTCTGCGCATTGTTAATTAGGGCCGCCTCTGCAGCTGCACCTTTATTTATACATGCTTCTGTATAAGCCATATAAGAGAGGTGAGAAAATGTGACTATTGAATGTAGCTTTTAATAATAACAGAGATGGTTTTTTTCCTCCCACCTTCCCTCCCCGTCTTGTTCTACAAAAGATGTGTGATGAAAATGTCACAAGAGAGAGACAGTGATTACCATCGAAGACAAAGCCACCATCTTAAATCCAACGTGGCTCATTAGTTGAAATCTCTGACCATCGTCTGCGAACTATTCGTCTGATCAATACACTTCAGTCTTAGGTGATGTTTTTCCCTCTATTTTCTGTTGTTGTTTTTTTTAATAAATAACAACCCTGTTTTATCAGCTCATTAAAGAGAAATCTTGTCACTTTATCGCCGAGATAAGATCGGTAAAGGGATTTCGGAAAAATCGATCATTGATCGCTAACATTTTGACCAGACATTGATCAGTCTATACAGGCATTGCCCGAGATTTCTGGTACTGGTAGATGGAGGCTTCAGCCCCCTTGGCTTCAGCGTGGCGCTTCGGTGGATAAGTCTAGTTGTGGAACTAGATAGGCTAAGAACGGGACGCGAACAAAGCCCCGGCAGTTAACCTTGGGTGAGCTTTTTTTTTTTTTATCTCACTCGGGGTGGAGATGGAACAAAAGCCAGCAATCCGGTCCAAAATGTCCGCTACACCGTTCCACAAAGAGACCTACGTCAGAGTCTGTTAGCTGGAGTGCCGTCCTTGCATGGAACGTGGCGGCTACAGTATAGGGATACGAGGTAGCGCAGCCCTCGGCCCAGGAACGAGCTATTAGCCGAGGTAATTTCAGCTCTCCGTGGCCTCAGCATGGCAACTCGGTGGAAGCGTCCTTTAGTGGAAGTGGATAGGTGGCGAACAACAGGTGGCCTCCATCACATCCCCCTGGCTGAACCTAAAATGTTTCATTTTTATTTCTACAGTTGTAAGGATAGAACAAGGGCCAGACAACCCAGTCCAACATGTACATGTTTGTAAAACAAAAACCACTTTCTTTCAAGTACAACCCCCGCCAACCTTGTCGTAACGCCAATTTTTTTTTTTTAAATTTATTTTTTATTAATGGCTGTAGTGTATTCCAGGGGAGTGCAGAGACAGTATCAATTGAGAAAATCAGTCAAGGGGTTCTCTCCCCTTGGAAACAAAGGTATGAATGTACTTTTACCTTTTGCGAAATACTTTGACTTAGCTCAACGCCCCCCCCCCCACCCCCCCCCACCCCCCCCCAAAAAAAAAGATGTTGATTAAGACCTTTATTATTCAATTATTCCAAGTAACGATTCATGTTCATTATTCCATGCTTAGTATTTTTTTAGATCATTCTAAACATCCAACAAATCTGAAGCCTTCCTGTCGATCAATATATTTATTAGGGGTAGCAAAAGTTTTGTGTGTTTTTTTTTTGTTCTTGTTTTTTATTTTTATTTGTTTGTTTGTTGTTTTTTTTTTTTTTCATTATTGATTTTGAATTGTCTGAGTCTACACTCTGTGGGTGGCTACACTTGTAGGCCTAATATTGCTTGGGTGCATGAGGCAATGGTGGTTTAGGGGCTACACTTGGATGGCTGCTTGGTCGTGCGGTTTGCGCGCTGGACTGTCATTTAGATTTATCGATGGTCTCGGGTTCAAACCCTGCCCGCTCCCATCCCCCGTCGTCCTGCGGGAGATTTGGACTAGGAAGTAAACTATCTTCGACTCTGAAGAAACATCCGAAACATGTAAAACATTGTCTAAGGCAGCGCAGGGTGTGGGCCACATTTTACTGCCTCGCACGCCTCAAAAAGTTTATATTTTACTTAGATGTATTTAAATTAGTCTGTCATAATGTGGAAATTAGAAGCTGCAGATTTTTTTTTAAATATAATTTTCCTTGTCTTCCCACCTAAAGTTCTCCTTTTAAAATAAAGAGTTCTTATAAAGTAGATTTCCTTGTTAGAAATCAACTTCAAGTTTTTTTCAACTGGACACCTGCTAAGGTCATCGATTAATTGAAGTTATTCTGCATTCGGATTAGTCTTAGAATTATGGTTCGTTCAGAACTAGTCGTCATCTATTTTGCTAAATAGTCTACTTGCGTGAATTTCTTTGACACAAATTACATTTCATCTCTTTCTCTCTCTCTTTTCCTTCTTTCTCTTCTTGTCTCTCTTCTCTTTCTTTATTTTTCATTCTCTTGACGGATACTTCTTACACGTAGATCTATATAATTTGCGAATAGCAAATAAGACGATTATTTTCATCTTCATAGAAGCACAAAGTAATGATAAGCTTATTAAAATATTTTTGTACCAAAAAAATAATGTCAGCGATAGGTCTGCAGAAAGTGTTTCCAGTGTAAACTACACTCAGACTGTTTTACATTAAATTTAATGAGCATAGCCATATCTAGGAATGCATTCTTCCACTACTTACAGGTTCTAATCCAAATTGAGATTTGATGTAGGTCTATAACTATAAAGCGGAATATAAAATATATTGATAATATTCTACAATCACAGTGAATCAGTAACATTATAACTAACAATCTGAGTACAATCTTATCAATCTAATCAAATCTAGATCTAGTGATTTCTAGTCACTACGACACTAGACTAGCTAGTCTAGCCCTAGCCTGCCCTAGGCTGTATTGTCTAGTAAGTAGCCTAGGCTAGCTCAGTACACTAGTCTAGTGACTAGTATTAGTTATCACAGTAGCTTGAGTAGGTCACAGGTGTAATCAAGTCACTGGCTGAAGTTGTCAAGTGAGACACTCACTCACTCAGACTCAGTCTTACTTAGTAAGTTAGTTAGTCTTAGATGACTTACTAAACTTAGGTCTTACTCTTAGACTTGAGACAAGTATTAATAACTCATTAACTGTTAGTTAGTGTTATGTGTAATGTTTTCACTATTTCAGAGTATTTGCAATCTAGATCTATGCATTTAAATGCAGCATTATCTATAATTATTATCATAATCATTAGAATTCAATCTTGAATCTAGACTTAAGACGTACTTTTACTAGATCTAGTAACTTAGTAAGATATTGTAAGATTATTACCTCTAATTCTAGTCTAGATCTAGATTATTCTAGGTGAGTAGTACTAGATGTACTCACAGCAGACTAACTAAGTAACTTCTAAAGAAGTCATCATTTAAGTTTTAATTTAACATTATCATGATCAATGATGATGATCATCATGATTCATCATTCATGTAGCATCCTAAGCATCTAGACCAGTGTTTCTCAAACTGTGTGCCGCGGCACACTAGTGTGCCGCCAAAGATTTGCAGGTATGCCGCAGGAGTTATCAGAACGCCACACGTGCAGCGTTACACAGGTGTGCCTACTATTAAATTTTTATTTTATGTTGCGACAACATCCCCACTTGCAACGTCCAGTAATAGTAGTGGATCGCTCCATTGTAACGGAAAGGGGTATTAGCTATTCAGGTTATGGAATGGTCCACTATACATATATTATTATAATGACTCAAATGTAGGCCACCTTAGCAGATGCACAACAGTTCTTGAATTGGTAACGATAATAATAAGCGATGTGTTTCATGTAAATTGTTTAGGTGTATGCTAATAATAACAAATTATCACTAAGCGTTATTTTCATTGTTATCCATGAAGAAATATGTTAGAAATACGTTAGCAAGAATGAAACTGCGAAAGCGTTAAATGAAAAGCAAGAAACCAAACGAAGGTACAAAGAAGATAACATCAGATATGGTTTCATATCTTTTGGACCTGAAGATGCTCCATTGCCATTCTGTCTGATCTGTAATGCAACTCTATCGGATGAGGCGCTTGTTCCAATCCAATTGAAGAGACACTTGGATACAAAACATCCAGCTGTAAAAGCGCAACCGAAGGAATACTTCGAAAACATCATGACTCAACAAAATAAACAAGCTAAGAAACTTACGAACTACCTAAAGCTGCCAGAAAAGGGATTAATTGCAAGTTATAAGGTAGCTCAGTTATTAGCAAAACGCAAGAAAGCACACACAGAGGCTGAATCAGTCATTGCACCAGCTTTAGCAATTGTTGTTGAAACTATCCTTGGACCCGATGCCGCTGAAAAAGTTAAAAAAGTTGCTTTGTCAAATGGTACTATCTTGTGCAGAATTGAAGATTTACAAGATCAAATCTGCGAAAACTTTGACGTGACTGACGATGAAGTGTCTCTCCTGTGGTCTCTTCAAGTTGATGAATCCACTAACGTTAGTGGCAAAGCTCAGCTGCTAGCTTTTATTCGGTTCATAAAGGATTAAAAATGTGTCAACGAATACTTATTTTGCAAAGACTTACCAACTACGACCAAAGGCGAACATATTTTTAAAGTGGTGAACGAAAACATTTTGCTATTCAAACTACAGTGGAAAAACTGTGTCAGCGTTTGCACCCACGGCTGTCCTTCCATGCAGGGAAATAGAAAGGGATTCGTCACTCTTGTGGGTCAAGAAAATCCATATGTATTAGTTGTTCACTGCATGATCCACAGATAAGCTCTTGCCTTCAAATCTTTGCCGAAAGATTTGATGTCTGTTCTGGATCAAGAGATTGAAGTTGTAAACTTCATCTAATCTCGACCGCTTGCATCTCCCGACTTTTCTCAGAGCTTTGTGAAGCAATGGATTCAGACTACAAATGTCTCCTGTATTACGCCAACGTTCATTGGCTCTCCAGGGGAAAAGTGTTAAAGCGTGTCGTCCAACTCAAGGCTGAGCTGATTTCATTCTAAGAGGCTGAAAAAAAAAGACTTTCTAGATTTTCTATTCATGACCAGATCTGGTGGGTTAAGGTGACATTTCTCTCTGATTTATTTGACAAATTAAATTCATTGAATTTAAGTCTTCAAGGACCATCGGAAACCATCATCACTGCATTCTCAAAACTTAAATCATTTGGTGGAAAATTGTCTTTGTGGCAAAGTAAGATCTCGAAAGGACTGCTTTCCTACTTACAATGAATGTGCTTCAGATAAAGAAATCACCCCCGAATTCTGGACACTTTGAAACACCTGCAGTCAACATTGCAGCATTACTTGCCAACAGTTGGAAGTATTGAATATAGATGGTTTATCTATCCATTTGGAAACAATGAAGCTACAAATCTTACAACTGAAGAAGAAGAGCAGCTCATTGATTTAAAAAACGATGCAGTTCTTAAGTCAAGTTTTGCCAAGAAAGCATGGATATGTTTTGGATTTCAATCACTAAATTATATCCTGCAATCAGTTTAAAAGCAATCAAAATAATTCTTCCATTTGCATCTTCATTGTTTTGTGAGTTTGGATTTTCAGCACTGACTGAAATCAAGTCTAAGAAAAGAGAGACTTCTTACAATAGACGATGAAATGCGAGTTTGTTTGTCGATTTAGGAGCCTCAATTAGGTCGCATTTGCTCTCAAAAACAGGCACACCCTTCACATTAAATGAAATACTTAAAAACAGGTTAAATCTTTTTATTAGAAAACAACTGTTGCTCGTCATGGTGTGCCGCGACATTTTTGTAGTTTGTTTACTGTGCCGGCAGACAAAAAAGTTTGAGAAACACTGATCTAGACTACACTGTCTACACTCTACACCTGGTGACCTAGAGTTTACTGACCTAGATTCCTAGATATCTAGATCTAGTTTTTTTTTAGTTATGTAGAGCTTGCTGAAAGGATTACAAGGACACCAAATTTATCTTTATTTCTATGGTATACATAGGAGCAAACTTATGCCGTTTAATGTGTATAAAAATGGACTATTAGATAGAAAATGTTTGACTAAATGTGATAGAAAAAATGAATATTTGTCGTAAACTCATTATAAAATAACTTTATAACCATAATAGATAAAAGCTTGAAATTTGGAACAACTATACTCCATTATATGCTTCAGTGGCGTAGCTAGGGTGGGGGGAGGAGGGGAAGAATTTGAAAATCTCCCCTGGGCCCCCAAACGCCCCTGATATGCTTTTGACTTTCATTGCTTCATCACATAGTCACTTTATCATTCATTAACAGCTAAACCAATTGTTTGTAAATCCAATTTGATCCTTTTTTTCTAGAATACCATTTGATAGAAATTTCCTCAGCTTTATAATATTTTTTTTTCAAATGGTATATTTATATATATATATATATATATATATATATATATTATATGGCTCCTTTTGTCTCGAAAGGCAATGGATGCGCCCAAATGAGTCACTGGTTTTGGCTTAATCTTGAGACGGGGCAGAATATGGTGTGGCTAATCAAGCCAATTCTAGAACGGCAGACTTTGCCACAATTCGTACATGTGTATGCCTCTGATTTAGGGCTAGCAGACAGGGCAGCTTTCTTTTTATCCCTCTTGATTAAAGCCGCTTCAATTCTTTTGTTCTCAGCAAGGGTTGTCCCAGCACGCACAGTCTGTCTCCATGCACTCCGGTCTTTGGCTATGTTTTCCCACATACTTTCGCTGATGTCTGAGGCTCTCATGTCTCGCTTGCAGACATCTCTATATGTTAGTCTTGGGCGGCCCTTGGGTCTGACTCCTTCCACAAGCTCAGCATATAAGATATCTTTCGGGATTCTGCCATCTGGCATGCGGGTGACATGTCCGAGCCAGCGTAATCTTCTTTGTGTCAGGAGAGCATACATGCTGTTCATATTGGCCAATCTTAAAACTTCCTGATTGGAGACATGGTCCCTCCAAGAGATGCCCATTATGCGTCTCAGGCAGCGCAAGTGGAAACTATTCAATCTGTGCTCTTGGTACATGTATGTTGACCAGCTCTCACTGCCATAAAGGAGAGTGCTCACAACACAGGCGTAGTAGACTAGGATTTTGGTCGCTGTGGTTAATTTACCATTTTCCCAGACGCGCTTGGAGAGTTTTGCCAATGCTGTGGTAGCTTTTCCTATCCTTTTTGTCAGCTCGATGTCTAAGTCTAGGTTACTGACAATTGTTGAACCCAAGTAGGTAAATTCCTGCACCACTGAAAGGGTGTGGTTCCCAATTTGTATTATAGGTATTTCTGCGACGTCTTGTGCCAGGATTTCGGTCTTGGAGAGACTTATAGTAAGGCTAAACTCTTGACAAGCAGCTGCTAAGGCGTTCACTAGCTTCTGTAGACCTCCTTGTGAGTGAGATACGAGTGCCACATCATCGGCAAACAGCAGCTCTCTTATCAAGATACGACGCCTTTTCGTTTTGGCTTTAAGACGTGCCAGGTTAAAGAGCCTTCCATCGGATCTGCTATGGATGTATATTCCGTCTTCCAGGGATTTAAAAGCACTGGATAGTACGACTGAGAAGAAGATGCCAAATAGTGTAGGGGCCAGTACACATCCTTGTTTGACACCGCTCTTAATGGAGAATGGCCTGGAGGAAGAACTTTCAAACTGAACGGTGCCCTGCATATTTTCGTGAAAAGCTGACACTAGTTTTTTTAACTTATTTGGGCAGCCGATTCTCTCTAGTACAGCAAACAGACCGCTTCTGCTAACAAGGTCAAAGGCCTTGGTCAAATCAATAAATGCTATGAAGAGGGGCTGCTTTTGTTCTCTGCTCTTCTCCTGTAGCTGCCGAAGAGATTATATATATATATATATAATGTAAAATAACCCCTTGATAGAATTATCTCCACTAGGTTGATCAAAAATTAGCCTTTAAGCTATGCTTTTAAATAATTTATACTTGATATCATCAACGAGAATAGCCAATGACTGGCACAGCAGGTCGATGCATCATGGGGTGACTTAATTTAACAGATTGATCAAAGATTAGAATTTAAGCAATATATTTAAATAAATTATACTTGATTTGATATCATGAACGAGAATTGCTAATGTCTGGAACAGCAGGTCGATGCATCATGGGGTGAACTTAATTTAACATCATCAGAATGAGCCCAAACTTGCCTCAATAAAAAGCTGATTTCCTTTTGTATTTTCTGTATCCAAGGATAGAAGAAAAGATTTCAAACACCACTTTATAATTGAAATATTCATTTTAATATTATAGTCTTAGATTGTAATGGTAGTAATAATTTTTCCAATTAGCCAATTCGAAAAAATGCCTAATTTGGCTTTAATTTTAACTGATAACAGCAGGTTGGGGTAATTTTTTTTAACTTTGGAGGACAAAATGGCATTACAAATTAACAACGATAGTAAATTTATGCAAAATCATTCTTACCTTTGACTTTGCTGTAATTTTCTAAATAAACACGACTTTCGTTTATTGACAATGTGGTGTCACTCAAAAACATAGGAATCCTCCTTTAAGATTATCACAAAGGTTTTTAAAAAATGAAGCGAATGTATAAACAATAATCAAACAACTAACTCCATGGGTTTAGGAAGTCTAGCCATGCTGTTTCAAAACTATATATATATATAGCAGCTAGTCTAGCAGTTTATACTGGTCAGTAGAGTAAGGATGTCAAAGGTAAGCTATTTTAATAGCTCTATTCATACTATCTTTACATTCACGCATTCACTTTACTTACAACAGTATTCTTTTGTTTAATTGTTTATAATATTAGTGAAACGCAAATTAAGCCCTGCAGGGCGTTGATAAGATATGGCTATTATAAAATATACATTCTAGATCTAAATATGATTATATAATGTTGTATAAAATATCTAGATCTAGCCCATTATTATAGGATAGAGATCTATATTTATATTTAAGAAGATAAGAGTTCTGAGACAAAGAGAAATTAGATCTAGAAAGATAAAAAGTGACCTGCTAATTGATATTTATTTGCTATGTTGACCACATACAGATACACTAGTGAAAATTGGGTGACTTTCTAATTGCCACTTTTATAGGTTGCGTTTACAATGTATTTTAGTATGTTGCAAACACATAACCAGTTAACAAGATGAGCATTATTTCAATCAGGAGGTCACTTTTTTTACAATTGCAATTTATTTGCTATGTTGACAACACATGAATACGCTAGTGAAAATCTGGTCCCATTGTTCTAATTACCACTTTTATAGAGAAAACTATACCATTCCACCCATCACTTTGGTCAGTATCAAACTGCTGACATTAATAATATAGTTAGCTTCTTAAATTATTTTTTTTCATCCAGTATGTCCAATCATTACACATTTTACATGTCCAAGATTGTTAATGTAATAGTGTTACTACTGACCAATGTCTTTGATCTAAATGAACTATTGAATACATTTTTTTTTATAAAATTGAATGTATTACAGTTGGGCTTCATCTAGATGTCTGGTTGGTGAAATTGTGTCAGTCCAACTTGATCAACATATCAACACTACTAGAATTTGAAGCTTGTGAAAGATGGCAGCTGCTATGTTTACTCGTTTAACTAAATTCAACAAAGGAGATGAGTATGAAGACCTTGATGGGGATGATAATGTGGAAATGGACATCACAGACATGTACAGATCAGTTGGAAAAACACCAGGAGGTGTAATCACCTCTGCTGAGAGGGGAGCTGTCCAGCGCCAGAAGCCAGCTGACAATTCATCTGTCCCTCCTGAAGGTGTGCCCTTTTGTTTTAGCAGTTTTTTACTTTAATAATTGTTTGTATTGTAATAACTTAAGGGAGGCAACTCAACGAGATATAGGTGTTTATTTACAGCATCTTCATTTCGGCTCTAGACTTGGGCAGAAATAGTTCTCTTCTAATGTCGACATCCTTTTCTGTCTAGTTTCTGGCAGTGCGCACCTTCTGCATGATCTTGAATGTTTGTGCGTATGGCATGGTTATAACAGTATCATTTTAAACAAGCTTAAAAAATGAATTTTCTAATAGGCGTTTAACACAAAATTTGTGATTATGATGTGTAGTATAGTGTTTAAGTTAACAGCATTCAACTACTGTAAAGAACATAATGGCATTCAACTACTGTGTGGAACACATCATTCTTGAAACATAAGAAATAAGCTACCCGTAGGATATTTTTGCAGTGCACAACAGTGAGAACCTCTGAAGCTTTACATAGACAAGGAGCATCTAATCTTCGTCTTTAAATCCCCTTACACTTTATGCTCGACTGTTGTTTTTTTTTTTTATTTATGTTAAGTCTTTCTCTCCTAATTAACAATGCCATCGTTGATTTGACCCCATTAAATTAAATTAATTTTTAGTTTTGGAAAGTATATTTTGTGTTGTATAAGAAGAGCATGGTTTCACATATAATTCTAGACCAAAAGAAATGTTTTCTGATTACAAACAAAAATGTTATTGAAGTATAATCACAAGAGGGTAGAATGTACACATGTGATAAATGAACAATTCTGTCAGAACATTGAAAAATAATTATGGAGATAAAGAGAAGAAACATTTCATATGAATGCTTTGACAAAGGCTGTGCTTGTATCAGTCTCCTTGCATATAAATGCTTACATCAAGGTGGAATGTTTTATGTCTATGTGTTGAAAATGTATACATTTGCATTCTTACAACGCTTATGAATTGGTGAGTGTCAATATTTTGTCTATTAAATTTTTTGTTTTCCAAACATAGAAACATTTACTGTTCAAGAATGTATTGACCAAATAGGATTTGGCAAATTTCAAGTGAAACTCTCTATACTGACAGGTTTTGCATGGGTAGGTACAGACCTCATATTAAGGCTAGATAGATTATTACATATATGGCAAGCTATTCTTTTTTTTTTAACTATCATTAAAACAAATTTTAGAATAATTCTTACATTAATTCATATAGTGAAGTGTTTCCAAAACTTTGTCCTATTTTTGTGTAAGGCTTGATAAGGTGTTCCATGAAATATTGGAGTAACCTAATTTACTAGTAGGTTTCCACATGAATTAGTTCCTTAGTAAATACAGAAAAGAAAAAAAAATGTTATTAGTTCTTCTCTGTAACAGAAAAAAAATTTATGACAACATCACATTTAATCTTTGAACTGATATAGATTCTGACTCTAATTTGATACAAAGATCAACTATTAAATTATTTCTGGTCGAGTTTGTCTGAAGAGTACTACAATATTTCAAAACCAGCCACCATTCTCTTACTTCTGTTTCCTACAAACTATTTATGCGAAGCATGACTTTCTTATTATGTTACAACAAACTCATAGTATAAAAACAAGCTTAGCGCCACTCTAGATATTGTAGTACATCTTAACAAATATCACAACTGATATCAAGAAGTTATACGCTACAGGAACATCATGTTGCAGAAGTCATTAAACCTTTTTATTTATTTTTTTCCTAAATTTATGCATCATATTTATTTTGGTTTCATACTTTATCATAAATAATAATGCTAAATTTAGAATATAGTTTAAGTCTTTTTATTTTATTTAAACAAATAGGAAAAAAATCAAACAATAACAAAGTGTTTGGTTAAATTCTTCAAATGTGCAAAGTGTTCCATTAGAGAAAGTGTTTGGGAAACACTGATGTAACATGTTATTGAGACCATGCTACTTTAATAGAGAGGTGGGGCTGGTATGAAATTCCTAAACTATTTAACTGCAATGAAGTGAGCTTTTTTATTATTATGTTTAAGGTTTATTATAGCTTCATTTGCCTTGGCGAACTAGTTCTGCTCTGCTAATTTTTTTTTTAAAGATTTTTATTCTGTTTAGTGTACAGTTTGTCTTGTATTTATTTACTTTATTGACCCTATTATATAGACTTACATTAAATTATTGTTCAGATCTATGGGAACTTACTCTTACATTAAATTTTTGTTCAGATCTATGGGAACATACACTTATATTAAATTGTTGTTCAGATCTATAGGAACATACACTTATATTAAATTGTTGTTCAGATCTATAGGAACATACACTTATATTAAATTGTTGTTCAGATCTATAGGAACATACACTTACATTAAATTGTTGTTGATATCTCTGAGAACATACACTTACATTAAATCATTGTTCATATCTCTGGGAACATACACTTACATTAAATTGTTGTTCATATCTCTGGGAACATACAAGCTTACTTGTGTGTGTATTTACTTGTTCTTAGATGGCAGATGCCATGGAGATGATGATACTAGCTATTCTGTCCCCTGCACTTCACTGTGAGTGGAGACTAGAAGGCTGGCAGGAGGCCCTGATCACAACAGTAAGAATGTTTTAATACTTAATGGCTTATTCATGTTTAGTAATCAAGTTGCACTAAAAGTATGTGTTTTAAGTTACTTTCTAAATGCTACTTTGATTGTCAAATTTCTAAATGGAATAATATTTTTCTTATTGCATGACACAGTTTGAATATTTGTTTGTTATTTGTTAAATGCTTGGCTTCTGGACAGGGAGGTCCCAGGTTCGAATCTTGGTCCAATCAGCTCATATGAGTACCTGACTTAAGTTGGGGAAAGTAAAGACAGTTGGTCATTGTGCTGACCACATAACACCCCACTCATTAACTGTTGACCACAAAAACAGAAGACCTTTACATCATCTACCCTATAGATGGCAAGGTCTGAAAAGGGCTATTTTTTTTATCTGCTACTAATTAAAATTATCAATGTGTTGAATAATATTGTATGTTTGAAATTTTTTTTTCTAGTGTATTTTTTGTAGCAGTTGTAAACTAATTTCCTTTGAGGTAATCATTATTTCTTTGTATCCTTCTAAAACACTTGCAGGTTGTGTTCTGTGGGATGATGTGTAGCTCCAGCGTGTGGGGCTCCATCTGTGACAAGTATGGCAGAAAAACTGTGAGTGGCTTCTTGTACTTCACTTGTGTCATTCAAACTTTTGTCGCATATCAAACTGCTGAAGACTGGCTTATCTTGTTGTCATAGCATGACTTGGCTTATGTCCTGGCTTATCTTATTGTCATAGCATGACTTGGCTTATGTCCTGGCTTATCTTGTCATAGCATGACTTGGCTTATGTCCTGGCTTATCTTGTTGTCATAGCATGACTTGGCTTATCTTGTTGTCATAGCATGACTTGGCTTATGTCTTGGCTTATCTTATGTCCTAGTGTACACATATCTCCTAATCAGTCTCTGGCATAGTTAGGGAGAGTAAAAGTGATTGGCTAGATGAGACAGCTGCTTGTGTTTGTCACAGAACACCTGCATCAACTGTTGTTGATTGAAATTTGTGAATCACATCATTCCTATGAATCTCAATGGAAAATTGGATTCTTTACAATCATATCATTAGCTCTGATTAACTACATATAGAATATTTATATTGCTTGGTTTAAAAATGAATATTGTCCTCTCTTCACTGCCACAAACACACACACACACACACACACACACATGAAGTGTATTGTTGTTTTAGGAATTAAAATGGTTGTGTTGATATGGACAGTAAAAATGACAAGAAATAAACATGAAGAATGCATTTTTTCATTTTATCATTACTCTACTACAATCATATAGATAAGCTTAAGAAATGTTTTATTTCTTTGTAGAAGTCTTACAGCAATGCATTGCCTAAGCTTTTTGATAATTGTTTATACAGATTTTAAAAAAAATATTCCAGTTAACTTGATGTTCAAACATTGTCTAATTACATTGTTAAATTGGAAATTTGTTTCTCATTGTATTCCCAGGAGCTGATACTCTGTTCTTTAATCACTTGTTACTTTGGTATCTTGAGTGCTTTTGCACCTAATTTCATATGGATGTTGGTTCTAAGAGGATTGGTTGGATTTGGCATTGGGGGTGCCCCACAATCGTAAGTAGACCTGAGATGTCTTTTGGTCATTTCATTCATTTTTATTCTTTTTATTCACCTTTTTTTTTAATTATTATTCTAGGAATCTAGAAATACAGATATTTAATAAGAAAGCTTTATACTGCAAAATAAAATGGGTTTTACATTTTACATTAAAAATGTATTAAAAGTCAAGAAAAGAAATATACAAATCATTTTTTTAAATCATACAATTGGATTAAATATGAAAAATGTAACTTCAATAATAATATTTTTGTAAAAAGTGCAGTCAGCTGTAAGGGGCCGTATGGCAAATCCCTTGGGCACTGAACTAGAATTTCAAATAAGAAGCATGATAATTTAGGCCTACTCAAATGGGTATTTTATCAAGAAATGTAAAGGCATTCTATTCTAGTATACTTGACACCTGTAGTAACTCTTTTATTACTTGCTCATGAGCTCAACGTAGCCGTGTGTGTAATTAATATAAAAAACAACCAAAAAGTATTGTTAACTTTCTTTTCCTCACAGAGTCACATTATATGCTGAATTTTTGCCCAGTAAGTCCAGAGCCACATGCGTCACTTTAATAGAAATTTTCTGGGCAGTTGGGGCCTGCTTCGAGGTGCTTCTTGCCCTTTTCGTTATGCCTACCCTAGGCTGGTCATACTTGTTGGGGATCTCTGCACTCCCTTTGCTCATCTTTTCCTGCTTCTGTGTGGTAAGTTTTAATCTCTCTTGAGTTCAATGAACTCACTACATTGTAGGTTTATATTGCTCATTTATTATTGTCTAGTTGGTCCAACAAGCCACTGCTTTGTCAGCCAGTGTTTTAAGAGGACCATTTTTTTTAATGCTGTTGATGTTATCTCTAACTATGACAAATGTTTCTGTGCCAGTGGCTGCCTGAGAGTGCAAGGTATGACATGACCAGAGGATGCTATGATAAGGCACTTCACACACTGGAGAGAATTGCCAAAGATAATGGAAAACCCATGCCACTAGGCAAACTGGTAGAACCCCATGCACATGTGAGTCCACCATTGATGCTTGATTTAGTGTAGATGAATTGTACCGGTATTTGAAATAAAAATAAATCTACTTTTTAAATTTCTACAGTCCATCAAACGAGGTCGTGTCAAGGATCTCTTTATTCCAGAATTAAAAGTGACCACTGTACTGCTATGGATTATTTGGTAAATGATTGGATTACTTTTTGTATTGATTGGTAGTTTGCAAAATACTGTCCCATGCTCTTCCATTATCAACCTAACAGTCCAGTTATAGGCCTATTGTGAATGGGAATTATAAATCTCATGTTTTGTTCCTACTTTGTGTTTGTAACTGTTTTGTTGTTTTTTTTTAAACTTTCTAGTTAACCCTTAAAACGCTTGTGGTAGTTTAGCCTCTAAACAACAGAATTGTAATTCCATTTTGTATGCACTCAGTGTAAAACAGCTCAGCACTTTAAGGGTTAAAATGATAACTATATAATGCATTATAAAGTATAGGAATAAATGACCAGTAAGATTAATACTAATACATTTTGACTAAATAAAAAGTTTGTTTTAATTTTTTTATTTCCTCTTCCTAATCAGCTGCAAATTTTATATATCAAAATCACTTGGAATTTTTAGTTAAATATTTGCATTTCTATCTTTTAAGCTCTCTAAAGAATGATTTCATTTGAAAAAAAAACCATCTGATCTTTTCAGGTTAGTCTGTGCCTTCTCATACTATGGTATAGTCTTGCTGACAACAGCCATGTTTGAAAATCCTGACGGTTGCCATGGTAAGTTGCTTTTCAAGACTCACAACAAAAAATGTATTTCTTTTTCCTCATTACTAAATTTAACTACTGGGCCCGAACAGACCGAAGTATTGATCTAAAAAGATCTAAGTTTGTATATACATCACCTAAATAAAAAGACCATTTTATCTCACAGTTCAGTCTGATGTAGTAGAGATAGAGCATAACCTTTACCATCACCTTAGTCTGTTGAACCTTTGTGGGCACCATGATCTCCATTCCTCTCTGCCTTTTGTCTTGGATAGAATCTCTTTCAATGACAGGCCCATCCATTCATTAATGTCTTTCCATCGCTTTCTCTGTCTGCCTTTTTCTTCTTTTTCCTGATACTTTCCCTGAAGGAAGATCTCTGCAAGCCCTGAGGACCTTGTGATTTGACCATAAAGTTTTAATTTGTATTTTTTGACAGTGGTCAGCAGGTCATAGCAAGGCCCAATAGCCATTGTGATCCTGTTTCTATTCTATTCTTTTGTGATGGTCAGCATGATGGCTCAACATTGATGCTGAGGTGTTTGGGGTTTCATTGAATGAAGACTGTTCCATTCATAAAAAGGATTCCATCAGCTTTATATAATTGTTTTTAACATTGTGTTTTTGTGTGAAGCCTCTAACCACCATTTTTTTTTTTTTTCATTTTTTCTCTCTAAGGAACTGACGTGAAGTTCAACCCAAACCCAAGCTGTTACCTGGAATGTAAGAGTTTGACCACCAAGGATTACATTGACCTAACATGGACCACTTTTGCAGAATTCCCAGGTGATATTTCAGAATACATTTGAGAATGATAGTTAAAAATATAAACTTGTTCTTGATGCTTCTAATAAATTTTAGAAGAAGAGGATAGGACACTATTACCAAATGTACTTAGGCTTAGATCCTCCCACAATGACACTGAATTCTTGTCTTTTGGCTTGCTTGATTGAAATTTTAATTCTTTTTTTTTCTTTCCCGTTTGGTTCTGTTTTCTTTTTATCTGCTTTGTATTTTAGAAAAAAACATTTAAAAAAAAAAACTTTTTATAAATTTTACAAAGTTTTGAATTGTTTTGTTCATTGCACAATGGTGATACTAATTGTTATTGAGAGGACAAAAATTATTATGATTCTAGGTAAATATTCCTTGTTTTAGCATTATCCTAAAGCAAAAAAATGTTTGTGGCTTGTTTATCCCTCTTTCATTTTTGCTTATAATCTCGTGTGTATCTGAATAATTGGAATCTTCAAAGATTTTTTTTTTTTTAAACTTTTGTCTTATCATCAACTTAGAAACTTTTGCAATCTTCGGAATCAAAAACACTGCCATTATTATAGACACTTTTGCTATTAACATTATTAGGAATGATTTTTGAAACAATTATCTAAACCTGTCAGGTCTGTTCATCACTGCGTACCTCCTCAACAAGATCGGCAGGAAGTACACAATGGTTGCAGAGTTCCTGATCTTCACACTGTTTGTACTACTGGTCAATATATGTATGACCAGGTGAGTAGACAAGACATACGCGTCCTTTTTTAAGGACTTCAAAGTATAAACAATATCATAAATAGAACAAAATATTTCTTCAGTTTTAGTTTTGCTGTTCATTTTAATTATTTTTTAATTACTGAATGAATTTCAACTCAGAACAAGAGAATAAGAAATGTTGTGCTTAATTCAAAACAATTGACATGTTGAATTGTGAATATTAACGTTTTTGTTTTCAAAAGTTGCTGTTGAACCAATTTGTAACACAATACAGAATGAGGAAATGTTTTTCAATAAGGCTTTTAGTTCTTTACATTTAAATGTGACAGCACAAATCCAATGCTGACTTTTCCCCATTGGGGATGCTAAAAACAGACATCTTTGCTTTTAGATATATAGAGAGAAAGTAGTGATTAATCTTGTCAAGCTAAAAACAATAGTTTCTTTTCTAACTTTCAGGGCTGTGCTGACATTCTTTTTGTTTATAGCTCGAGCGTTTATCTCTGGAGCTTTTCAAGGAGCATATGTGTACACGCCAGAAGTAAGTCAAAGTTTACCTCCCATTCTTTTTATATCCCATCCCAACTGTAACTCTCTGTCTAGCCCAAGTAGTTACTGAGTCTAGTTTCTATCATTTCGATAACATGGATTTTTTTTTAAAGGAAGTACACTTTTATAACCTTGGGATCTAAAGGCAGATGATCTGTTTCTATGATCGACAGTTAATTAAGGTGTCATGACAAACTGCCTTAACTTTCCCCTATGTATATATCAGATATCCATTATAGTCAGGTGGACTCAAAGATGTCCTAAAAATCCCAAAATTCAAAATCGCAGTGTTCACTGAGATTCAAACCCAAGACACCTCGATTTGGAAGCCAAGGGCTTTACTACTGAGCCACCACACCCAATAAGGAAGGAAATAATTGTTTTAATATTTTGTAAATTACATTATATAAGTAAATGATTTATTTCATCTCCTTTGTTCTCATTTCATCAATTATTGTATTGTGTCATCCCTTGGGTCTTCTGGTTGATGTGAAATTAAAAACTCTAATTAAAAAACCGTGGCTACTTGTAGTGCTGCTGATGGTAAATTGTATTATCACATATTATAACAATTTTAATTTGCTTCTTGTTGCTTTAGGTCTATCCTACTTCCATGCGTGCACTTGGTCTAGGCACCTGTAGTGGCATGGCTCGCATTGGCGCAATAGTGACACCTTTTGTGGCGCAGGTAAGCATTGCTTGATAAACAGCTGGAGGGAGGGATTTTCTTTTTGGTTATTACTACATGTATTGTTGTAACTCTGCCTTGCACAGGCACTTATAGTGTGGACCAGCAGCACACTATTTGTTCACCATGGACTGTATGTTTACATGTGGAAAGAGGAGATTAGATTTCCGCCTAAATGGAAAATTAAAATTTAATACCTTGAGCTAAAGCTTGGGTCAATCACTCTAGAGTATAGAAAGGTGAGGAGAAGCGTAGGTCATCTGTGTGGGTTGTCTTGTCAAGAATTTGTCTATAGAAAATGTGGAAGGGTCATTGCAGCAAATGGTAGACTTTACTTTGGGTTTGTGAAGGCCATTGGTCTTAAGACAATCTAAATGTTTGAGAACGATATGGTCTGTGAACCTTTAGGAAAATAAAGACAGAAGCAGCCAAGGTGAATCATGCAGGCAAGAGCTAGAAGACCTTATAGCCAAGACTGACATTTATGTTTATTGTAACCATTTCACATCTTTTAATAAATATCATTCCTCTTTTCCTTGATCCCTTGTTGGGTTGCCTCCCTTTAATTGGTTACACTAAAACAAGACATGAGCTGAATCATTTTAATATAGAATAAGATATAATAAAATTGTGTTCAGGACAAAGGATATTTCTGAGATCTTTAAACCTTAACCTTTTTTTTCCTGTTGTGCATATTCTTAAGTTTTCAAAGATAAAACTTAATTAAAAAAGGCCAAAAAAAATATATATTGTTCGAATTTACTGAATTTTTTTTTTCCTTTAAATTATAAATACTTTCTAACTTGTGCTTATTTCTTAAAACTAGTGTACAACTAATCACTACAAATCTGTCAAAACTTGCCAGATCACAGACGTCTAGTTCACTTTTATCATTTTTCATTTCAAGCTGGCTTCTGGTCAGATGTTTGCAGGAAATAAAATAGAATTACTTTTATCTCTGTTATAAACAGAACAGATGAAATAAAGGATCACATCCCTTACTTCTTTATCATGTGAAGCTTCATTTATTGCTTGATGCTATTGTTGGTGTTTGTATTGTTTGCTTTATTTCCTATTTCTTTTTTAAATTAAATGCTTGAAATGAAATAAAAAAATTAATTTCTACTTACTTGTATCAGGTTTTGCTGAAGGAGTCCGCCTATGCAGCTGTTTCCACTTATGGTGTCATGTGCCTGATTGCTTCTATTGCTGCTTTCCTTCTGCCAATAGAGACCAAAGGACGAGAAATGAAGGTAGCCCCTAATTTAAATAATTTCTCTACATCAATTTGTTTGCATAGTTTTTCCCCATTCTTATTTTATTGTATTTAGTTATAATCACTCCTTACTGATCTGAGGTAAATAAGGGCCCAAATCCCATCTGGTCTGAGTTAAATAAGGACCCAAACTCCTTACAGATCTGAGGTAAATAAGGACCCAAACTCCTTACAGATCTGAGGTAAATAAGGACCCAAACTCCTTACAGATCTGAGGTAAATAAGGACCCAAACTCCTTACAGATCTGAGGTAAATAAGGACCCAAACTCCTTACAGATCTGAGGTAAATAAGGACCCAAACTCCTTACAGATCTGAGGTAAATAAGGACCCAAACTTCTTACAGATCTGAGGTAAATAAGGACCCAAACTCCTTACAGATCTGAGGTAAATAAGGACCCAAACTCCTTACAGATCTGAGGTAAATAAGGACCCAAACTCCTTACAGATCTGAGGTAAATAAGGACCCAAACTTCTTACAGATATGAGGTAAATAAGGACCCAAACTTCTTACAGATCTGAGGTAAATAAGGACCCAAACTCCTTACAGATCTGAGGTAAATAAGGACCCAAACTCCTTACAGATCTGAGGTAAATAAGGATCCAAACCTTACAGATCTGAGGTAAATAAGGACCCAAACTTCTTACAGATCTGAGTGAAATAAGGACCCAAACTCCTTACAGATCTGAGGTAAATAAGGACCCAAACCTTACAGATCTGAGGTAAATAAGGACCCAAACTCCTTACAGATCTGAGGTAAATAAGGACCCAAACCTTACAGATCTGAGGTAAATAAGGACCCAAACTTCTTACAGATCTGAGGTAAATAAGGACCCAAACTTCTTACAGATCTGAGTGAAATAAAAGCTGATAAAACACTCAATTACCCATTGTGCCTTTTTTGTTCCCAGTTTCCTTGTGATCTTTCATGTTATTGAATTGAATCCTAGTTCTATGTTATGAGTGTTCACCAGATTGTCTAGCAATATTTACTTGAGACAATAGACAGGTCATTCCTTCTTGTAAGAAGAGAACAGTTTAAAAGTTGTTTATATTTTTGCGGAATGACTTGAGGTCTAGTAATTTTGCTGTAAATGTAAGACAAAGTTTTCCCAATCATTTAACTAAGTTGTACTAACACGATGTGCTCAATGAGGAAAAACTTCTAAGATACATTGTACTTAATAACTTTTATAAGCTTCTCTATTCTCTAGGACTCTGGTGTTGAAGGACCCAGTAAAGCCAAGAACTAAAAGTTAAGTATTGGAAGCTGTTCACACCTGCTACACGTCTGCTTCAGTTTCTCTATTTTGATCACATTTGGTAAAGCATGGACTCTGTGATGCTTTGAAGCAATTGCTCTCAATTTCACTGTCGGCTATGTCAGCTGTGTGATATTATGAGGAGTATGTTTTTTTGTGCCATTCCTGTTGATGGTTTGTTATTTATTTAAAATGACATTTTTATTTTGGTTGAAAAAAATAGAGATCTACTAGTGGAGAGAACTCTTCTCATTATTGTATCATCTCTAACTGAAGAAACAACAAACAATGAACCTTTCTGTTGTATTCAAGATGTTCAGTGTATTTGTGGTCAAAGTTTGATGGTCTCGTGCTGATTAGTAGTCATACAGAGTGCACTCAGTCAATATTTTTCAATGTTGCCATCAGATAAAGTGATTTGTGAAACTTTTGCTATGTAATCAAATCTAGTGTGACATCAGTCACAATGCAAAAGCTGGGCACAACTTTATATGTGTTACCACTGAGCATAAACTTCAGTAACTTTTTTGTTGTATATATAATTCATTCTACACTTTTTTTTAATGCTTTATTTACACTTACACACAAAGGATGAAGACATTTACTGAGGGACAACTTTGGTCCTGTAAGATTGTATATGAAATTCTAAACACAGAATTCTTTTTGGTAATTGTTTTGTTTTTTGCTGGGTTTTTTTTTTGGTTCCCATGACGTTTTTTTTAGTTGAATCTCAGATTATTTATTTAAAAACTATGACATTGTCTTATATTTTATTTCTTTGTTTTATTTTATACATGATGGGCTGTGAAATATTTTATAAACTGTATTCTCGGTTTCACTTCAACCAACTGGTGTTGGACTCAGGCTTAGTGAACTGATCCTATTGGGCCATTTTGTTTTATTTTTATAAAGGAACTAGAGTTTCTGTTGTTTTATATATTAAAAGAAAAAAACTATTTGAAGAGAACAACGGAGGTACATTGTGATTTATAAAAGATAGTATGCATCAATACAAATTGTAGAAATACAGAATTTTTATTCCTTTGGGGTTGCAATGATTATTTTCTTTTTTTGGAAACAAGAATTTTTCTGATAGAATAAGTTAAGAACAGCAATAACATTTAAAGAACTTTACTCTGGGTCCCTAAACACCTTTCTTGTAACCACTCAGAAGACTTTAGAGAAATAATATTTTTGACTATTGGTAGGCAGACTATACAAAACTCTACAGTTTGATTTTTATTTTTTAAATAATTGTTCTGTCCACTGACTTTTAAGACAATGTGATATAGATAATTTTTTAACTTACTAGAATGTTTGAATAAAGGCTTTTATCATTGTGATTTTTTTAAAACTATATAAGGCTTACCAATATTTTTATGTATGTATCTAAACTACTTATTTTTAAAGCTTATCAATCATTATAAACATGTATTGCTGGAAGATCAGATTTATCGTCTTTATTCTGACCTATGATATTAATTGATTGAGGCCACACTTCTTTTTTTTTTTCAATGTTTTGTTTTGTATTTACTGTTTGAGGATTTCATGCAAGAATCTCACAAGTTCAATACATTATTATCTTGGTACTTGTATGGATGGCTGCCTGATCATTAGGTATGCCCTCTAGAATGGGTGTGTCCCTGTAGAGTAGTTAGCTCATTATCAACTAGCTTACCTTTCAACCTGGTTGTGAGCTATGACTGTAGACTTGTCACAATGGTCCCCGGTTTGATCACTGCATAACCCTATCCTCTGCCATCCTGAATGAGGTTTGAGCTTGGATGTAATAATCTTCAATTCTGAGGGGAACATCTGAAACATGTAACACAAACAAAAACCATTTAAATACTCACATTTACTCAGTAGTATTTTGATATGTAAGGACTTGTACAAATAAAAACCTACCATTTTTATTAAAACTTTAGGTTTCAGATAGTAAGAAAGAAAACTTAAATAGACCGCCGGTGGACAACGGCTTTGCATGAGATGCGTAAGAATATGCAGATTGCAACTGGTTTGTTTAGTCATGGGAAGCACTGCACTCATCCTTAATCTTTGGAACCGAAGATGTCTCCATTATTGTTAGTAGCATTAGACTGAGATTTGAACAGATTTGAGTTTAGGATATTTATATATGGTAAATAAATAGCATTTTGTCAATTTTTTTTTTTTTTTTTTTTACTTTATCCAATCTGAATCTCAATTTTTTTCTTAAAATGCTTAACATTTAAATGGTCTTTATATATATCTAAACAAAATAGTGTCATTATGACAGTGTAAAGATTTTTCTTTTGCCTGTGGGGAAAGTGGACATTCTAAAATGAATGTAAACATTGTTTGGGGATTTATTTTTTATCTTTACTATTTCAAATGCATTTAGAGGTCAGTAATGTGGAATTTTGTTTTGATTTAAGCCTGTTGGTGACTGAGTTGAATATAAAAGCCAGGCTCTGACTAATGTAGAAAAGAACCAAATATAAATAATGTCAACAGAATGTTGAGTCTATAAAAGGAAATAGGTTATACGACCAAGGTGTTTTTTTTATGTTCTTTAACAATTTTGTTACTAAAATACTAGGCTTATTCAAGGTTTTAAAAGTTTTTTTTTAAATATTTATATATATAAAAAATGTCACATTCTTTTCAAAACACTATCTCAATAAATGTTATATGTTCTTGTTCATCAAACATCTGAGCAACTGGCAAATGCTTGCAGTATTGTAACAATGAGATTATTTATAATTTTAGTAACATTTTACAGTCTTAGTCAAGTAGCAATTTTTTTTTTGTCAACAGAATTATTGTAAATCTATTTGTTGGATGTAAATCTTTTTGTTGATTGTAAATCTGTTTACATCTGATTTTTTTTTCATTATTTCACTACAGGTTTTTAATTAATCTAAATGTGTTTTTTTTATTACAGAAATGTGTTTTTTTTCTTTCCAGTAAGATTGTATGGCACACAATTAGGTCTTAATACCATTGTGGTGATGGTACAATTGTCTCACGGTTAAAACCACCTTGAAGACACTGGAGAACTATTTGTTTAGCTGCAAGTAATATAAACAATGCAATAAAAACAGCTGCACTATAATGACCTACAAAACAATATTAAAGTCTGCCTATTGAAATATAGTCAAACGTCATCACTTTATTTAAAACATTAAATATGATGTACAAGATTTAGATTGCAACAAGTTGCATGTAGCACATGTGTAGTCATGGGTTGTTATATCATTACACAATTCAATCTTTAAATATATTACTCAATGTAATATTTCCAGTGTCATTCATTTAGCAGAAGAAATGAAAATGTTAAAAATAAAAAAGTAAGCTACTTTGTATTTGGAAATCTGTTTTAAAAAATTAAAGTAAATGCAATTTACTTTTAAGTAATTAAAGGTTGTCTACATAATTGTAAACTAAATGTTTCACCACCATTTTAATTTAAAAATTGTAAAGATTCACTCTAAGGCAGTCTACTCTAGATGTAAATACAGTGTCACCCAGAACTACTTCTATATTACTGTTATGCTTCTAGCCAGAACTGAGCTTGCCAATTTGTAGATTATTTTGTCTCAGCCAGCATTACTATGTGGTGTAACTGAGTATCTTGTATCTGCCCGCTCCCATCCCCCTTCGTCCTGCGGGAGGTTTGGACTAGGAAGTAAACTATGGTCAACTCTGAAGGAACATCCGAAACATGTAAAACATTTTACAAGCAAACATCTTAAAATAGCAGCGCCGGACTTAACTATTGTGACCAAGAAGTCATGGAAACAGAACAAGTAATCTACTATGTATATTTACAGGTCACTAAATAGCAGGGCCGGACTTAACAATTGTGGGGCCCTATGCGAAATGGATTTTGCAGGGCCAAGTTTGGGTAGGGAAGCAGATAATAAGTAAAATTTAAGAGTTTGTATTAGAAAATACATTCGTCTATGCATTATATTCATTTTACTACGTATATAATAATTCTGTTTCCTACAAAGATCACGTTCAATAGTAAGAATTACTAAAAGTTTCAATCTATCTTTGAGAATTGTTGACCTCAAGTAATTCTTCATTAGTCTGAGGCGCGAGAAGCTTCTTTCACCAGATTACACAATTACGGCTAATGCATAATGCCGTTTTTATTTATCACGCATAGGATTGGGGTTTTCCATATTGAATGACACCCAAAAGGACAATTTTTGTCTATATATTTCTGTATATTTTAAGAACTTTTTTGTATATTTTGCAATTTCGGGAGATTTCCAGGAGCTCCTAGTAAATTGACAGGAGAGTACGATAAATCTGTTTTAAGTTATAAAATGGTTTAATTTAATAATTTATACACCTTGAAGTAGCGTGGGTCTTATGAAAGTTCAGGGCCCACTGCGGTCACATAGGTTGCAGTGACCTTAGGCTTCTCCTCAAAATAGCGGCGCATGCTACACCACCAGTCGACTAGTACTATATAAATCTTTAAAGTACTTAAGGCTTACAGGTTATCAGCCATTAACTTCAAATCTCTGTCCCATGTTGTGACTTACTTTGGACTATTTTCTAAAACTGTCAAAATCTTTTACTTATTTACAATTACTGCATTTATTATTTTTTTAGGATGTAAACCAAATTTTTTATTGGAGTCCCGAGTTGACTTTAATATTTCATTAAATATTTTTTTATTCAAACAATCATAATATTGTTTCTATTAAGGTTGTCATTGAAAGCTTTTTTGGCATTCAAAATCTACTAAGATCTGATTTCTTATTTATTCCTTAGTAAAAACATTGGATGATATTGCAAAGATGATATTTGAAAATGAGTGGGGTTTTTGGGGGTTTTTTTATTTTACTCTTGACCTCTTTACCTTTAATTGTTAATATGCTGTTCCAATAACTTTCAAATACTTAATTTTTTAAAATCCCATTGAAGTGAACTAGAAATGTCTAGTGATGTATTTCCTTTTTACCAATTACTTTGTTCTTACAAATTTTCATTGAAATATTTTGCTTGGAAAAAACAAAATATATTGTACTTATTTCAAGGGAAGTACTTACAGTCTGTGCCTAGGCTAAATGGAGTTTTACCAATGACAATCTAGCCTAATCCCTTTAAATTTTATTGTTTGTTCATCATGGTTCAATGATGACTCATACTACTGAAGGGTTGGACAATAGTCTCCCACCAACTGTGGGAATGTTAAGTTCATTTCTGCTTTGGGTTGAGCTTCCCACAAGTTGTCAAACAACTAAGTAAAAAGAAAAAAATACCCCTGAAAGAAAATTCCTTTTTACTATTTTTAGAAAATGGTTTTAAAATAAATAAAAGCGGAGAAAATAAGATTAAAAAAAAAACATCCTATTGATCTGACCAATGAAACAGGTGAATTTTCTACTTTTGCATCATCGTAACTCTAATTAGTGTTATAGACCATTCTATTTTAAATGTTCTCTTGCCATGCATGTCAATGAATATGAAAAGCCTTTATGCTTTTTTCTTTTATTTATACATTATATTGAAAAAATTATACAGGTTTTCGCTGCGTATAGTAAATGATTAAAAATTTCTTGTCCAATAACATTTTGAAAATCTGATTGTTTTGTTTTTTAAAGACAGTCTTGAGCAGCCCCTGTTAATAAGGAAATGACTTTTTTTTTGTTTGAGGCTGATTGGAATGTATTTGTTCCCTTTGTGTAATGTGATAGTCTGCTTGAACTTTTCTGTTTCACATGACTGAAGAGTTGCTTTACTTCTGATTTCTATACATTCACAATGTTTCTACTGGTTCATCCCAAGTACATACATGACTTACATTTGATTAGCTCTAATCTGATAGAATTCTATGTCCAGATTGCTCTGATCTCAATTTTAAAACATTGATTTCTGCATTGAAACTTTGTAAACATTTGTTTAAATTTCTCTCCAGAACCCTTCAACGTCTTTCTCCTAAAGGCTTGCACTCTTAAAGGGGGGGGGGGCGGCTGAGTGATAAAGCGCTTGACTTCCAAACCAAGGGGTCTCAGGTTATAATCTCAATGAAGATTGGGATTTTAATTTCGGGATTTTCAGGACGTCCCTAAGCCCATACAACTCTAATGGGTACCTAACATTATTTAGTCAAAGTTAAGGCGTTTTTTCATGACACCCTCATTAACACTTGGCCATAGAAACAGATGACCCTGCATTGTATATATCGTAGGATCTAAAAGTTGTACTCTAAGGAGTGCACTCAGTACTAGAAATCTCTGTGTAGCTGCCTTAGAAATGGAGTGCAACTAAAAAGTAAACATTGACCATTAAGTTAATAAGACAGATGGAATAAATCCCCACAACCTACTGTAAGACTTTAACCAAAAGCTGTATAGACTCAAGAAAGTCCTCAAATATTATCTGTCCAGGATTTGAACCCAGGCCCTACAACTTGGCTACTGCTTTATTGTACCATGCATACTAAAAAGTGTGTCTATTTCTTATTTTCATTTTTAATTCTTGGTTGTGGTGCAAAGAAATATAAATAAACAAAACTGTCACAGGATTTTGAAGTTTATCTAGTATTTATTCTGTGTATCTAAACTGGTATGATCCTGTCTTACCTTTTTAAACTGGCTTATATCTCTTCCCACCTTAACAATGTATGTCTCCTTGAAACTTATTTAGGTTGGACATTTTTTATTTTTTTTTGCTGTGATTTGACTAGTGACATCAGTGTTATGAATCCATATTGCCCCCCCCCCCTTTTTCCTGGGCTAAAAAAAAGTTGGGTACCACTGACTTGTCATCTGGAGGTTCTGATATGGTTCTGGGGAAGAATAAAAACTCTTAGCCAATATTTTGTTGGGGTCTAGTGAACAATGTCATATATAGTCTTTAAATGCAGACTGTTGCCAATGTGGTTTTAGAATTATATACTTTATTTTGGCTTTGTATGTATGAATATAAAAATACATTCTGTACATTTTTTGTTGTTGTTGCTACCACTATTTAACAATTGGGATGCCATCACATTTAATATTGAAAGTCGTCTCCCTTGTGTCACAATGGATAACACTAAAACGAATGTTGTATATTATGTTATCGGTATAATATCAGTGTAACATTAGACTAATGTTTCGTAGAAGAACCTGTGTTTAGACAGAGCTATTATGTACTTATTTATTTAATATTTCAATCGAAGGGAAATAATGTGTTGCTTGTTAAACAGTAAACCATGTGGAATATTCTGACAGAGTTATTTGCCTTTATTCTAAATAATGTTTTTTTTTTTTTTTTTTGATGACCTGGGCTGAAAACGTATTCTCAAATACATTATTAAATATACGAGTTCACACCAAGCCGAGCTCCCCCACCTCATCTATACAACATTCTTAATATAATCGTATTTGCTAAGATTATTGTTCTACATGTCATTTCTCAAGCTATTCTCCGGGATATCATTAAGAAGGTGATGTAACTCATTTTAACTCTCTGTGATAGGAAACAAGTATTCTGGCCTCTTCCAGGTTTTCGACCTGAAACCATCGGACTACCAAAGTATTTCTCTAGTGCCACCCTGTCACTATATTATAGTAAGTTTTGACTTGACTGAACCCTAACCCTAGAGGCATTCGTCGTCTAGACTTAAATGTTAAAGCGTCGCTTTTAATATATAAAATTAGGTTTATTCAACAAGTCTCAGCACATTTAGACAACAAGTCTCAGCAGATCTAATTGTAATTTGGCCTAAATCCCCATTCACCGTGACTGCACAACTTTCAGAATCTTGGAGCCTACTAGCGGTTTGTGTACAAATATTTGAATAGACAATTAATCCTTACGATACCGTCTTTGGTTTTTCTGCCTTGAGGGTTGGTAATTCTTTTCTTTGACATTCTCTTTGAGTGGCTGCGAGGTTTGTGCCATTCCGTTTGAAATGATCACCTCTTTTACACGGCGATGCTGTTCTCTATGTTGAGATGGAGTTGAAGGGTTGAATTTTTTTCTATTGTTTCATAAGTTAGATCTAGTGACCCGATAACTAAGATATGTCTGGAATCCTCGTTTGGAGAAGCAGTAGGCCTAACAGAATTTTATCGTCTAAGTAAAAAAAACATGAAAAGATTAAACACAATCAACACATGCTTGTTAACATGCAATATAGCTTTACTTCAAGTAACAGATTCACAAAAGAAGACTTTACATGAAGCTTCAAACTGATTGAATGTTGTCACTTTTTGTCTTTCCTTGTGTTTATATTCTCTCTAAAATGAGACGGGTAAGAATCAGAATCGTCTACTGAAAAAAAAACTCATACATAATTCAACTCCCTTTTCTAATTTTAGTACTATTGGAATGTTACTGATGTTTCTCAAAATGTATTTTTTTATACAAAGCTTATATCAACTCACTTTGTCAGCCATGTGGTAAAAAAGTTTGTACACGTTATCTCTCCGACACCCAAATTCGGTTCAAGCTGAAATTTTTCACAATTATTTCTTTTACCTGACAGCACAAGAATCAATTTTTAAAATTAACAAATTAGTTTATTAGCTATTGGTAATTATTATGATAGAGAGAGAACAAACTGTTATAATAAATGGCTCTAGATCAACACCGATAACAGTAAACTCAGGTGTACCTCAAGGAACAGTCTTAGGTCCACTACTATTTTTAATTTACATAAGTGATTTACTGGATTGCATTGGTTTAGAAACAAAAGTCAGATTATTTGCAATGATTGCATAATATACAGAACAATAAAAACAACTCAAGATATTTTACAAAGAGACTTAGATAAATTACAGAAATGGGAATCAAATTGGAGCAGTTATTAAGAGTAACAAAAAAACTTAAACAAATTAATTCCACCTACCTTATTCATGGTACACCAGTAACACTAACTAAAAACGCAAAATACCTAGGTGTTTTAATAAATGAAAAACTGCCATGGAATCCCCATATGGATGAAACTATTGTTATAACTCTGCCATGCGCATCGCCATCCAGGCTAGTGCAGAGGTGCGCACCTCTAGAAACCAGACTAGAAAAGGATATTGACATTAGGAGAAGAACGACTTCCTCCCAAGTCGAGAGCCGAAGTGAAAAGACTGTGCTAGAGATAGATGTTGTTATAATGTATTTGTGATGTCCTGTAAATAAACATCGTTGCCTCGTTGAATAGCTTCCCTTAACTTATTTCACTATATAAAAAAGAAAATCAAAGCATTAGGGCTCATTTTAGAACAGACACAAAATAAAGCAGTCAGATTCATAACAAACGAATATTCACATTAGAGTAGCACCTTTAGTAAAATCACTAAATTTAGAAAGCCTACAGGATAGAAGAATCAAAAATAAAGTAGCAATTATAGATTAAACACTGAACCATAATCTTCAAATACAAAAACAAAATTTAATCAAATACTCAGAAAGACACAAAAATAAAGAAACATTCCTAAATTCATATGCTAGGACAAATTTTTACAAATACTCCTTCTTCCCTAGTGCCATTAGAGCATGGAATGGGTTGCCTGAGCTAGCCAGGAAAATCAGTGACTTGGCAAAATTTAAGTCATTGGTTAATATGCATGACGCGTAGAACGTAATCATCTTTTTTTGAAGTAACGTCTGTAATATATAAGATAAGATAAGATTGGTTTTGCGAAAAAAGGAAAGAAATTGTACTTGACTTACCTGAAGTGGTATAAGCTGAATTAGACCCCTTTTATAGGTCGCCTCTTTAAAGTAAATTTTAAAAAAAACAATACAAAACTATACAATCTTCTTTAGTCATAAGCAGCTTACTAGTAGGGTGGTTAGGGTGGCTTTTAAAAACTGATTACGGTAAAATTCACCCACATATCCCTTTCTTGAACTATTATAAAGGCAGCCTACGCTAAAAGCTTAAAATTTCATAAAGTACTGTTGTAACTCTCTAGGTTAGGCACTCAACGAATAGGCATGCAACTCAACACAGTGTAACAGGAAATAAATACAGGTGTTTATTCACTAGGACAAACACATAGCATCCTTCAGCTTCCTCAGAGTCTTTCTACTAATTTACCAGTCCTTTAGACAGCAACCCGAATGTGGACCAACGACAGCCTTCCCCGCTTCGCTCCAGGTCCCTTCTACAACCTTCAGGCAGCACCAAAAGCTGGCTTCTTAGTTTCCAAACATTCAGACTCTTCACAATCCCTGATGCAATGTTATTCTCTCCATTCTAGTCTCTTCCTGTTTACGTTCACTAGTGCGCTAGTGCGCACCTCAAGCACTGGTGCAGGGCAGGGTTACAACACTACCCCCACCTTAGTCTTTTCGTCCCGAAAAGAAACATGTTCACGGTTGGCCAGTGCAGGTGGAGGTCGGTCAGTGGGAGTCACAGATTGCATTGATCGTGCTCCCCACAAAGCAATCCACACTGCTCTCTGCAGGTGCCGCTTTCTCCTTCTGCTCCAATTGACCTGCCTTTGGTTAAGGGGAAGTCGTTTTCGTTGTCTGGCCTTTCTCTTAGTTACCACCGACGGCAGACTCATGGTAAGAAGCGATGCAGTGGATGTCATAGCGTAGGTCATCAAGACCATTTGTCTTACACGTTGCTCCAGCAGGCTTTCTCGATATGCCGTGGGCCCCCAGGAGGCAAGGTTGTCAAACACGGAATAATATTCAAGCGTGTCTGAAAGACATACCTGTGGGGCACGTTTACAACGTCCTATGTGTCTATCTGCTGTACCACCATCAGCGCTTCTCTTGCTGATACTGGTATCAGGACAAATACTTAGTTTGCAGGTCTTCAGGTGCTCGTATTCTCCCTTTGAGGAGGTCCCGTCATCACAGTTATTGTTCAACGTCTGAGTGTAGGCAGGAATCACGATAGCATGATCAGATCTGTGCTCAGTGCCTTCACAAGAAATGTTAGGATTCTTGTCGTAGGAGCCAAGCTTGCACGGCTCGCTATTACAGTCATAGACAGCGCCACCATCAACGGTGTCTCCGTTGAGTAACGGATTGTTTATACCTGTCGACATGGTAGCCATCTGATCGTCGGTCTTGCTCATCACGGTATCAAACGTATCATCAGTCTTGTTCAGCGAGGTACTGATACCTATCTGTTTAATCATGGTACAGATCTGCTCGTTGACCTCTTTTAGCTGTACCTGGAACGAGTTCATCTGATCTGTCACGGTATTCATGAGCTCTCTGATATCTGGTTGTACTTCGAACAGATACGAGTCCGGATCTTCATCTTCGTCCAGCAAGGCTTGTCGAAGGCGTTCTCTCATCTTTTCTTTGGCACAGAAGATCCTCAGCTCCCTGGCTCGGAGTTCCTCTTTTAACTGTTTACAGCTAAGTTCATCTAGCTTCCTAAGCGTTGCCATTCTTTCCTTTCGTTGAGCTGCCCAAATCCCACTTCTGATACCAATTGTTGTAACTCTCTAGGTTAGGCACTCAACGAATAGGCATGCAACTCAACACAGTGTAACAGGAAATAAATACAGGTGTTTATTCACTAGGACAAACACATAGCATCCTTCAGCTTCCTCAGAGTCTTTCTACTAATTTACCAGTCCTTTAGACAGCAACCCGAATGTGGACCAACGACAGCCTTCCCCGCTTCGCTCCAGGTCCCTTCTACAACCTTCAGGCAGCACCAAAAGCTGGCTTCTTAGTTTCCAAACATTCAGACTCTTCACAATCCCTGATGCAATGTTATTCTCTCCATTCTAGTCTCTTCCTGTTTACGTTCACTAGTGCGCTAGTGCGCACCTCAAGCACTGGTGCAGGGCAGGGTTACAACAGTACTATTCCTATAAGTAAATTAAAATATTAGTTGCATACTTTATAAAATACTAGATAACTTTTCTAGCTGTTAAGTTCTAGATCTAAATTACTTATTTGATTCTATTGCTAGCTACTTATACCTATAACTTTACCTTTTACCTTTTTTTTTACCTATCCCTTTGTCTGTTGGGGCACCAAGCAAGACTTGTGGACCGTCTTTCTCCATTCCGCCCTGTCTTTTGCCTTGTTTAGAGCCTCTCTCAATGGCAGGCCCGTCCATTCTTTTATGTTGTCCTCCCATCGCTTTCTCTGCCTGGTACTGTTTTCCTGGTACTGTTCCCTGAATGAAGATCTTTGCGAGCCCTGCAGATCTTGTAATATGGCCATAGATTTTGAGCTTGGGTTTTTTTTTTTCGATAGTTAGCAGGTCATCATGGGGTCCGATCGCTTCTGTTACCCTGTCACTGAACTCCTGGTTTGTAATGCGGTCTTTAAATACCTATAACTATATACTTATTATAATCTAAACGACACATTTGGTTCTGTTTCTTTCAATTTTTAACTTATGTTTAGATTTTAGTTCTAGCTCCTATATCTAGGTTTAAATTAAGCCTAAGTATTTAATTCAAACTATTTTGTACTATTTTCTTTCTACGTCCTGTCTTGAGATAAACTAACTAGGCCTACTTTCTTCTACAAAATACTAGATCTACACTACCTACAACTTAACCTAACGAGCAGGCCTGTTCTAGATCTAAATACTTATTTGATTCTATTGCTAGCTACTTATACCTATAACTTTACCTTTTACCTTTTTTTTTACCTATCCCTTTGTCTGTTGGGGCACCAAGCAAGACTTGTGGACCGTCTTTCTCCATTCCGCCCTGTCTTTTGCCTTGTTTAGAGCCTCTCTCAATGGCAGGCCCGTCCATTCTTTTATGTTGTCCTCCCATCGCTTTCTCTGCCTGGTACTGTTTTCCTGGTACTGTTCCCTGAATGAAGATCTTTGCGAGCCCTGCAGATCTTGTAATATGGCCATAGATTTTGAGCTTGGGTTTTTTTTTTTCGATAGTTAGCAGGTCATCATGGGGTCCGATCGCTTCTGTTACCCTGTCACTGAACTCCTGGTTTGTAATGCGGTCTTTAAATACCTATAACTATATACTTATTATAATCTAAACGACACATTTGGTTCTGTTTCTTTCAATTTTTAACTTATGTTTAGATTTTAGTTCTAGCTCCTATATCTAGGTTTAAATTAAGCCTAAGTATTTAATTCAAACTATTTTGTACTATTTTCTTTCTACGTCCTGTCTTGAGATAAACTAACTAGGCCTACTTCTACAAAATACTAGATCTACACTACCTACAACTTAACCTAAGTTACTTTCTAAGTATTGTGCTATGCGCCTAATTGTAGTATACTTAATTCGAATGTGGTTTTTTATTGGAGGTGCGTGGATTTGTGTGATTCGTTTTATACTTACTGATTATACTTACGGTTGCGAGTATTGTATGATTCTCTAATGTTTTTCTAATGTAGGTGCAAAGTGCGATGCCAGCGAGCGAATACGCTAAACATTAAACGGCACAAAGGCCTGTCAACTGAGTTGCAAGCAGGTTGTTACGGTTGGAATGCATCGTCTAGTGGAAGTGTCTGAATAGATAGTGTTATTTTCAGTTATCACCCTCTCCCGATTAAACCTGCGTTCGAGGTCATTTAACATTCCCACACTCCAACGTCCAAGAAATCATTTGAGTTTTTTTTCGTTTTTTTTTTTTTTTTTTTTGTTGTTGTGTTTGTTTTTTTTTTTGGTGTATTTGATTCGGATTTTAAGTTTTAGAAATATCTGAACACCGCGATTCGAGAAAACTTTGTTTTGCTTTCACTAAATCTGCAATAGTACGAGTTTTTAAGGAAAGAGAACGCGGGCCGATACAATAATTCATGTTAGAGGAAGCTTTATAATGTGGCACGTTTATTGAAATTTCAAAAAAAAAAGAAAATGAAGGACTATTCCGGTCATAATAAATCCTATAAAGCCTGGGGAAAAAAATCTTCATTCTTCCTCGTTCTCATTGTTTTGTTGGAGCGTTCAGATGACTAGACCAACACATGAGATGAACTGTTGGAGTGTTCAGATGACAAGATCAATATATGAGATGAACTGTTGGAACGTTCAGATGACTACACCAATATATGAGATGAACTGTTGGAACGTTCAGATGACTACACCAATATATGAGATGAACTGTTGGAACGTTCAGATGACTAGACCAATATATGAGATGAACTGTTGGAGTGTTCAGATGACTAGATCAATATATGAGATGAACTGTTGGGGCGTTCAGATGACTAGACCAACACATGAGATGAACTGTTGGAGTTTTCAGATGACTAGACCAACACATGAGATGAACTGTTGGGGCGTTCAGATGACTAGACCAACACATGAGATGAACTGTTGGAGTGTTCAGATGACTAGACCAACACATGAGATGAACTGTTGGAGTGTTCAGATGACTAGACCAACACATGAGATGAACTGTTGGAGTGTTCAGATGACTAGACCAACACATGAGATGAACTGTTGGAGTGTTCAGATGACTAGACCAACACATGAGATGAACTGTTGGAGTGTTCAGATGACTAGACCAATATATGAGATGAACTGTTGGAGCATTCAGATGACTAGACCAACACATGAGATGAACTGTTGGAGCGTTCAGATGACTAGACCAATATATGAGATGAACTGTTGGAGTGTTCAGATGACTAGACCAACACATGAGATGAACTGTTGGAGTGTTCAGATGACTAGACCAATATATGAGATGAACTGTTGGAGTGTTCAGTTGACTAGACCAACACATGAGATGAACTGTTGGAGTGTTCAGATGACTAGACCAATATATGAGATGAACTGTTGGAGTGTTCAGATGACTAGACCAACACATGAGATGAACTGTTGGAGTGTTCAGATGACTAGACCAATATATGAGATGAACTGTTGGAGTGTTCAGATGACTAGACCAACACATGAGATGAACTGTTGGAGTGTTCAGTTGACTAGACCAACACATGAGATGAACTGTTGGAGTGTTCAGATGACTAGACCAATATATGAGATGAACTGTTGGAGTGTTCAGATGACTAGACCAACACATGAGATGAACTGTTGGGGCGTTCAGATGACTAGACCAACACATGAGATGAACTGTTGGAGTGTTCAGATGACTAGACCAACACATGAGATGAACTGTTGGAGTGTTCAGATGACTAGACCAACACATGAGATGAACTGTTGGAGTGTTCAGATGACTAGACCAACACATGAGATGAACTGTTGGAGTGTTCAGATGACTAGACCAACACATGAGATGAACTGTTGGAGCGTTCAGATGACTAGACCAATATATGAAATGAACTGCGCAGTGGTTTCCAAATCAGGGAACTCTCCATATAGTTTTCTTTCTATAGCGGTGTTTTGGAGCCAGTGTCTTGTAAGGGCCTCTTGGTAAAGAGAGTAGTTTTGAAGGACATGGTCAACATTCTCTGGTGACACTCAATATGGACAGATTTCACTAGTCCCAATTTTGAATTTCCGGTACATATTGTTGAAACCCTGCCTTCCACCAGTGCTTGTGGTGCGCACTAACGCACTGTTGAACGTTAACAGAAAGACATTAGAATAGAGAAAATAACACTGCATCAGGGATTGTGAAGAGTCTGAATGTTAGGAAACTATGAAGCCAACTTTTGGGATGCCTGAAGGTTGTAGTAGGGACCTGGAGCAAAGCGGGGAAGGCTGTCGTTGGTCCACATTCAGGTTGCTGTTGAAAGGACATGTATAATTAGTAGCAAGACTCTGAGGAAGCTGAAGGATGTTATGTGTTTTCCCTAGTGAATAAACACAACTATTTATTATCCGCTCCCGAGCCACACTGGTGGTGCGCATCAGAGCGCCATTCAACACAAGTAGTGGAAGACATGTTGAGACTAGGAAGAAGGACTGTTGTAGATCCGGCTGCAGTGATCTGCAAGTTATTGAAGTCTGAGCTGTCTTGACTCGAGAGAACTTCCTTTGTGCTATCTATGAACTGTGTTGAGGACCTGGGGCGGCACTGGGAAGTGTGTCGGTGGTCTGTATTGGTATTTAGGTAGGAAAGGACTGGTGTCACTTGAGATATGACATTCTGGGTCTTGATGGCTGAAGTCCATGCCTGTTTGTACTGTAAATAAATACCTAGTTTAATGTTACCTACTGCCTTTTGTTGACTGCCTGCCTTAGAGTTACAACAATATGTTGTCGCATTCTGTTGTGTCCGGTCCTGTGGGAATAAATCAACGGGATTATATTTCTAGGCTTTGTCTTCAAATCCGAAGTTTTAGAATGAGGGGAGTATTTCACAAACGCAAGCCCTGTTGCGACCTACACATTTGCCTCATGTAATACAGACATAGCTGTTGTCTGCCAGGGTCTCTCTTTTAGTCTTCTGATCCTGTCTTCGGCAAAGATTTCTCATTCAGTCTCCACTGTGTATTGTAATAACTCTACGCACTGCTCAGCATTGGCTATGAACGGAATGTTTAGACAAAAAAAAGAGACAGCTGATTTCCGTTTGAAGCGATTAGAAAGAGACAGTCTGGAGTTCTTGAAAGAGGATTGAACCATCATGCTGCCTAAGAACTGGAGGACCTGGAGAGAGACAGGGGAGGGGTGGGGGGGGGTCTTTGGTCTGTATTAAGTATAAAAAAAAATAAGTCTAGTGATAATAGGGGCAAGACTCCTTTTGAATTAGAGGCTGAAGTCTTTGTCTTTTTTTTTTAATCTTACAATGATTAAACTACATCAACTCATTCTGTTTGTCTGGTAAAAAAAAAGTTGTGCTTGTTATTTCTCCCAAAGCCAATCTCAGATCAAGTTGAAATTTTACACACTTATTTCTAGTACCTAACAATAATTATTGGTAAATTATTATTTTGTTTGGTATCTCGAACAATGGAAAGAAATTTAGTTAAATTAGTCCTCTTTATTGTTTGTATAAAGAAAAGTTTGTAAATAACTTTAAAACTTATTTTCTTCAAAAGCTCCATGGCACAGTGGCTACAGTATTGGGGTGAGGAGGCTGATGTCGCTCACTTTTGTTTTTAGAAATACTTTTAAAAACGCGATCACCCAGATACCCCTTCTTTCTCCCCCACCCCCTGGACCAGACATGGGATAAGATTATAGAGTATTAAGAAAGCTAAACGCATGAAATTGCGTTAAATGAAAACAATTTGTAAAAATATTTCTAAACGCACAGATTTATTATTGTTAGTCTAAATCAGTGATTCCCAAAGTGGTCTATATAGACCCCCAGGGGTCTACGAAGACTTTCAAGGGGTCTACGAAAGTGAAAAAATAAATTGGGGTTCTATGAGATGCCCACGTGGGTCTACGGTCGTGGAAAGTAATATTTAACAAACAGGAATGTAGATTGTACAGCGTTGATTATTTAAAATTGGTATTCTTGCCTTCCTTGTCAAACAAGCAGCTGCCTAATAGACTTTTTATGTCGATAAGAACTAATTACACGGAAGGATCATTTGAGACGATGTCACCCTGATAAAAATGTTCGAACTCTCAAACATAAAGTTCAGAATAGACCCACAAAATCTCTCTTCAACATCATATAGAGAAGATTGTGGTTTGTGAGTGCCTTGCAAGATCTCTTTACTTACCGGTATAGCCAAACATGGGAAACACTAAAGATAAAACATTTATTTTACCAGCCGTTGAAGTAATTTTAAAAACTGTTTTACACAAACCTACTTCTGATATTGTTAAACGAATTTCTTTAAGCAACAATACAGTTCAAGGGCACATTATGTAATTCTTAGCAAATGACATATACAGTTTGGGATTAGCGGCGTTGCGATCTCTGACAGGGTGAAGCGCTGTGTGCTGCGATTACCCGAGGGTCACCGGCTCCATATTTTTCCTTAGGGATGACCCACGAAATCTTTACCTTGTTTGGCCCATTCATTATGTGCTCATATTAATTGAAGTACTAACTGTTTAAGATCTCTCAGTCTCGTTTTCGTACCGATTCTTCTTGTTGATGAAACCTGTATTCAAACCAGCGGTCCCCTTAACGATCTCCTGCTCTAGCCTCTCAAGGGAAGTAGCTTCTCCTTGGCAGGGTAAAAAGTAGAACGACGACCAAAAAAGAAAGGCAGTGTGGCAGCCAGCCACTGATCTAGACTATCTGTTAGAAAGAAAAGAAAAAGTGTAAATGGATGCCGAACTTGGCTGTAGCCTGCAGTCTATTAGTTAACCTTTAGTGATGTGTATACAAAGGGTTCTTGGTAGAAATCAAACACAGCCATGGCTCAAGATTACGTTAGGAACAGGGAGGGGAGGTGAGTGCTTATGATAGGGAACTCTCTTGGCTTGGGAAGTATTTTTGGTGCATCAGACAGAACGCATTGTTACTTTTTGTTTTTTTGTTTTTTTTTCCTTTCTTGAAGAGCTATTTCATCAAGGTGGACAACTGGCAGTGATATATGCAATTTCAATTATCGATTGTAAGGGCCGTTATTGTAATTTTGTTTGCGGTTTTTTGTTGATGTTGTTGAATGTACTGTTGGGTTTAGGTGCGAAATTTCTAGAGACCAAAAAATAAGTAAAAATAGTGGTACAGTTGACTGACAAATACGTATAAATTCTCGCTAACGGGGTTAGAGTCGGTCATCTAAAAATACCTAAATGTTACCCATTTCTTTTTAAGTCTTAAGCCTAATTTACTACCATTCTATCTCATTGCTACACTACCCTTGTGCAGGGGTCGGCAACCTGGGGCTCGCGAGCCACATGCGGCTCTTTGGATGTTAAGCTGCGGTTCTTTAATTCCATGCGCAAATATTATTAATTTTATCAAAAGAAAAAAAAAACATTTAAAAAATCATTCTGATTAAATTAACGAGTACAAGGCACCGATTCTATCTCTCAGGCACTTGTAATCTCTTTTCAGTGCACCCCTCTCCCATGTCTTGAAATAAAACATATATGCAGGGGGAAGATATTTAACTTTCTTCTGCCTTATCACGTGATATAGATGAGTGTTGCGACATAAAAGACACGGCACTAGTTGTCCTTGTTGTCAGATATATGTCTTCCCAAAGAGGAGAAGATACAGCTAATGTCGTGCAAAAATACCTTGAAGACAATTTAATCGATATAATAAAATCGTTTCAATAGCAACTGATGGAGCCAGAAGAATGACAGGAAAAAATAAATAGCAACTACGATTCTTTGGCGCAAAATAAACCATCAAATTCTTAACTTTCTCTGCATAATACATCAAAAAGCGCTTTGTAGCCAAACATTTCCGGCCGAAATAGTTGAGGTCATGAATTTGGTAATGATTGTTACCAGAATTTTGTCAAAAGCACTCTACCATCGTCAGTTTAAAGAATTCTTAACGAAACGGAGAATCGGTATTCCGACCTCCTTCTTTACAATAAAGTGCGATGGCTTTCCAAAGGTAAGCAATATTGCGACAAAACCAGTAAAACTGTTGACACGAGTTACTTCAGCACAGTTATAAAGAAAAATTAAAGATATTTTTGCTGACAGATTTGAGCAATTCAAAACAAACAAAACAATTGTTGCCTTTATTCAAAATCCTCTCAACAAAAATAGTTACGAAATCCACATTGAGCCATTAGGAATTGATACTGGATCTCAATCTCTAGACTAGCATTTGATCAATTTAAAATTTAAAGTTTTGTGGAGTGGAAAATGTACAGAGTTGAAAATCAATTTGGAAGAGTTGAAGGTCCAAAGAAATACGTAACGCAACAAAAGTGGACAGCTTTTTGTTCCACGCATGGAATAGTCTTCCAGATGACTACAGTTAGGTGAAGAAGTTGGCATATGAAAAACACTATTTATATAAAGATAATTTGATATTTTTTCTTTTGAATAAAACGTTTATTTTTTTTTAAATCGAAAAACGTTATTTATGCGAGTACTATCTATTGTTTGGAAGAAAAAAAAATGTGTGGCTCTTCCAAAAAGTTTTAATTTTGTAAATTGTAATTTTTGGCTCTTTCGACTCAAAAGGTTGCCGACCCCTGCCCTAGTGTCACGTCATAATTCATGTCACGTTCATAATCTATCTTTAGTGGTGCGATCTATCTTGGTTATACGACTACTTCTTGTATACGACCTGAACACGATTGGTCCCTGGTTCACTATTTCGTCTACTGCAAAAATCGAAAAAAAAAAATGTCTAGATCTGTATACTACAAACGTTATGGCCGATTCATTTAAAACCGAACTTTTTTTGAATACATTTTGTTGTGCTCGGGGGAGCTCTCATTGTTTTCTATTAAGATTTGCACAAAGTTAAGACAATACCTTTAAAGATACAGATTTGCTTTTACACAAAGCGACTTAAGACATCCTAAAACAATATAGATCTAAAGACAGTACAAGGTGTATACAAGCAAGTCTGGCCTGGCCTAGAGATGAGTGATAGGTTGGACTATTAGGTAGGTTCTCGAATAGCACAAAAAAAAAAATAGTATGTGTGAATATATGTGTGTGCATAGGAGCTTTCGTTCGTATGTGAGCGTGTGTGTGTGTGTGTAGGTAACTTGCTATGCTGCCGTTTATGTAAATCTTACTACAAATGTTTACAGAATGTTCCTAGTTATAGGCCAAGATTTTTTTTTAGTTTGACCAGAAAATACTTTAAGCTAATGTGCAAGGTTATAATTTGGGTAACATTTTAAAACTACATTCTGTGGACCCAAGAATTGGAACTCGCAACCCCTCTGATTATAGGCCACCTGCTAACCCCTCAGAGAAATTGCCTTTATTCAGGTCACTAGAAGGGAACTTCCATTAGCCAAGATCTGTAGTTTCATTTTATTAAAGACATTTAATATTTTTGGACACCCGATGGGACATTTGATGTTCTGTAGTATTACAATCTCTTTGAATATTTAACCCGTTGGCCACTGCTGCTTAAAGAATGTGAGAACCAGTTGGATGTTTAGACACCATGACACGGTGATGAAATAGCTAGTCCCGTGAAATTTTTCAACTAATTGAGGAGTGTTATTGGTTAGGGAAGCGTTACGTTTGGTAATACATTCCCCAATAGACAGGTAAGGATTTGATGGAAGTCAGTACAGAACAATATCTGGCAGGTGCTAAACAACCGGTGCACCGCAGAGAACAGTTTAATATGCACGGTGTCGAGTTTTTAAAAGATGTGAAACTATACAAATTAAAAAGTAGAGAGTAAATTTTTTAAAAAATGGAAAAAGCGTGTGTTATGGAGAGAGAGAATGGTTAGAGTTGAATATATCACAAGAGGAATACGATAAAGAGATATGTATGATACCTCAGCCATCATCATATTAGGGCCTACATAGTAGGCCTTGTCTTAAATGATTTGTTTAGGCTTTGACCCCCCAAAAAAAAAAATACTCCGTTATCATAAATCTAGAAATATTTGCTTCCAATTAGTCAACAGGAGACGCTGAACTAACACTTTAGCTCCTCCCCTTGCCATCACTATAGAGGCGCTACTAGACCTACATTTATACAGCACATTCAGTTTGGGGCAAGTGCTATTCAAAACAGTTTTCAAATCCCCCGTACCACTTGCTACACGGGTAATGGGCTAATCTAGTTTTGGAACTAACATTGCAATTACCTTGCTTGTATTTGATGGCGTTTATTTGTTAGAAACTATGGTCAGAAAAAATACAACATGCAAGTTATAATGGAATTGGGTGGTCAATCACCTCCACCTTCACCTATCCCTAAGTCTGTTGGACCAATGGGGCACCACACAAGATTTGTCAGCCGTCTTTATCCATTCCTCTCTGTCTTTTGCCTTGGATAGAACTTCTTCCAATGACAGTCCCGTCCATGATGTCTTCCCATCGCTTTCACTATCTGCCTCTTCTTCTTTTTCCGGATACTTTTTTTCTGAAGGAAGGTCTTTTGCAAGCCCCGAAGACAATATGGCCATAGAGTTTAACTTTCCGTTTTTTTACAATAGTTAGCAGGTATTCGCTCTAGTAACTCTGTCTCTAACCTCTTCGTTTGTGATGCGGTCTTTAAATATGATACCTAGGATCCTTCTGTAGCATCTCAATATATTAAGTTATAAGACCGAAAATAACTCTCTTTGCATGTTTACTATTCTGTGTAGGTGTATGTAAACTTCCTAAACTTCCTGTTTACACTTCTCTTGAGACCCTAACACCTAGTGAGACAACGCTTGGAAATTGAAAGTGGAGATGGACTAAAATGACGATGTACCTATGTGTAACAACTGACCTCCGAGATATCTTCAAGAACCTGGACAATCATTGCGAATATTATTGTGACCTGTCCAAAGGGGGCTACTGCAATGGACATCTGCAGCATCATACAAAAAGTTTTCAGCGGACACTGCTGACGGGGGCTACAATAAATTTTGTTTCTCTTTATAATCTAGCCTAGCAGTACCAGAGAATAGCCGTCAGATGATGTTTTAAATATTTATAATAACAATTACTCCGATATAAATTAAAGCATACTAGGTTTTTGTTTCGACATGTCCCTAGAGACTCAGCCGTGACCTATATATTTTGACACAACTGTTGCAGATGAAGCCATTGTTTTCGAGTTGGCGTCTTCTTAATTAATATAAATATTGATTTGATGCTGCATTGAGCCTGTTGCATTATTCCTCTTGACAGATGTTACGTAACTTCACATGCAAATTGGGGAAAAGAATCTCCAAAGAAATATGAATGCACAAATTGTATCTAAAGAAAAGCCAAAGGGTTAAAAAATGGATTCAATGTGTATTAATCATTCTTTCAAATACAAGTGAAACAAAATTGAAGCATTCAATGCAATAAGAAAATAGTTTAACTCTTTGCAGATGTGATTGTCTTCTTGAGCTAAGGCATGCGCAGTACGTTTACCTGAAAGTGTGTGAGCATACCTTTAAAAGTGCGTAGGTTAGGAAAGCATGCTAAACACGGAGGATTACTCACCTTACATGCTATTTATAGATTTAGTATTTTTGTCACGTGATGTTGTTCACTAAGTTAGTTTCAATGGACTTCATTCACCAATCGTAAATAAACATATTTAGCCACGTCATAATATTGATAAAACGATGAAAAATTCGTATCACGTGACAGCCACTATGGATTACATAATTTGTATAGAAGATATATAGAATCACGTGGCTAAATGTTGTTTGTTTACGATTGGTGAATGAGGTCCATTACACGAGATAATTCGTGCTAAAAAAAATACTATAATTTTTTGTCGTATCACCCAAAGGACAAAAGACGATGGCTAATTCGAGTTCCAGCCTAACATGCCGAAAATCCAATACACCCGACAGCGGTGCTTATCGCATTCTCTTGGCTACATAAATCAGTGGCGCCGAGTGCTTGGGATGTAAACTGATAGGCCTATTACTGAATACACACAAATGATGGCTGAGTATTCTAGTCGCTTTAAGACGTAGGGGGGGGACAATGATTCTCAGCCAGAGGAACTCGTGCCCTTGTGAACTTTTCAGTAGATCGGTGCTTGATAATTGAGAGACAATGGTTGGAAGCCAGCGTTTGAAAGAATATCATTTCGTTGCCCACGTAGAGAAGGGGAAGAGAATTGTAATTGAAAACAAGGTTACAAAGACAGTTTGTGTGGAAACACAATCTCAAAATCGGCCCCAAAGTGGTCTACCTAGAGTCTTCACCAGGATTCGAACACGGGATTTCCGGTTCCAAGAGCTTTACCCCTCAGCCACAGCATCTCCGTGTATTCATTAGCGTACACTTATATCTAAGTCTAGATCTAGAACTAGATATAGAACAAGATCTAGATCTCAGCTAGAATCTTGATATAGAATCTAGATCTAGACTAGAATGATTTTACACGTTCAATTTTTAAATTACTAGACCTAGGCCAATATTATGATCAGAAATAGTAGACCTTTTGGTACCGGGTAATGGTGTAGATCTACTATGGCAGACTATGCTGCTTCGTATTCCACTCACTTCTTAAGATTAAGATTATGAAAAATAGTGAGAAAATAGAAAACATAGAAAAATGGAGCGTATATTTCCAAGTTGAGGAAGTTTTGTGTGTGTGTGTGTGGGGGGGTATTTTTTAAATCAATTTTTTTGTCTTTTTCGTCTATTGTCTTTTTTAAAATATATTTTTTGAAAGAATAAGACAATATTCTTATTACTGTGCAACATAAATATAACTGTCTTGGCATTTACATCTCAATTCCTTGAAGTACAGCTAGTCTTTAGTATTCCCACTTTTTCGGTAATCCAACACCCCCCCCCCCTGGTCCCGTGACCGTCCTTTGTCGGACTAACAAGGGTTAACTAAACTAACTATTATACAACTATTAACTGTAAGAAACAATGGAGACTATATTAATTTTTTTTCTGTATATTTAACAATTGTTATGTAGATTTTGTTATTTTCTAAAAAAGAAATATTTATATTACTAATTTAAGTTTTTCCTGCTATACAAGCTTCTAAGTTTTTACGAATAACATTTCATTTTTGGTTTAAAAAAAAAAGAAAAAATGCATTTTGTATGTATATAATTCATATAACCAATGAGGAAGTGCTACGAAGAGCAGGATACCAGGACATCCGCTGTTATCAGCAGCAGACGCCTTGGCTGGCTTGGCCACGTTCGTAGAATGCCAGTAGGTCGACTTCCACTAGACATTCTGTATGGCTATCTAATAGAAGGCAGGAGAGCCGTTGGTCGCCCACTTTTACGGTATACGGATGTATGCAAACGCGACGTGAAGCTCTTCAAAATCGACACTAGCAGCTGGGAAAAAGTAACACTGGATAGATCCACATGGAGAGAGAGAGCATAAAGGAAGGGTCTCGGATTGCAGATGTCATACACAACAGAAGCACTAAGAAGGGTGATAATGCAACGGCGCCTGGTGACTACATATGCCCAACCTGCGATCGCAGCTGTGTATCAAGGATTGGCCTCTTTAGTCACACAAGAAGTTGCAAAGGGAAAAGACGTAAAATGCCACAGAATTTATATATTTTTTTAAACTACACTTAAGCACTGCAAATGAAAATAACAACCTGTAGTTATGCACGGGTAAGTAGCAGGCCATAGAGTTGAAATGGGGGACTATTATATATATATATATGATGTGTACCTTAGATAATCTTAGTCCCTCTATTGGACGGGAAAACAATATTTAACATGGCCGAATCTAAAAACTAAAAGGACATGTACACTTAACTGTTTTGATTATTAAACATTTGGCTCCACTCTTTCCTTGTTAAGAAAAGTATTATGTAATAACACTATGAAACCATCTAAGCCGGAGGATCATTTGAGGTGATGCCCTTCTAATAAAATAGATACAGATTTGAAATACTTTTGAACTCTCAAAGATTTAAGCTCAGAATCGACCCACCGTGAACAAAATGTTCGATTCAACAAGACAAAGAAAAGATTATGATCATGCGGTCTATAGGGCAAGTGTAGGCTAAAGTCAATTTGTTTCTGTGACCCATGTTTAACGATTGTCAGATAACAATTAGAGCTGGGTGAATTCAGTGGCGTCCAATAGATACTGAAGTTAAAAATCACAGTTTTTACCAGGATTCGAAGCCAGGACTCTCCGGTTCGGAAGTCAAGCGCTTTACCACTCAGCCACTGCACCTCCTCACAATATCTCTACTTAGTACTAATGGCAGAAATCCAGCAAACCGCACACTATGGACAAACATTGGATTTCACCAGTCATTGAAAACATTTTAAAAACTATTTTACACAAACCTGCATCTGATATCATTAAATAGTTAGTATACAATTACTTGCAAACGACGTATGTCTGTCTAGCTGGACTTATCAACCTTGTCCGGTGATGAAACATTATTATTGACATATGTTCGTTTTATTATGGATATGGATCAAGAAATCCAAGAAAAATAATCTGCTCTTTGCGAAAATTTTGACGGTGGATATTAAAGGCGAATCAGTATTCAAGATTCCGAAAGTCTCCAAAAGATAAAGCATTCCTCTATAATAATACCGCTGAAGACCTACAGAAAGTGACAATACCAATCTGTCAATAAAGGGACTACGATGAAGTTTGTTTCCTATCTACGAAACTCAACCCTGGCAGTGCCAGAGAATGTATACACGTTCGTTTCTAACATAATAATAAAAAAATAATAATAATGCCAGTAGCACCAACATCCTCCGCATCCACAGCTGTGTCCAACCATGGATAATGTCCCCGAAATGTTGGCAACACAATGAGTCATCCATCGCCGACAATATTTAGTCGCCAAAATTCTGAGTGGTAGATTGCATATTTCTCTTCAATTCTGTAAGGTCAACAAAATATAATGTAACGTGTCCATAACGTCATTAGTTTGTTCAAATGTGGGAAGAAAATGATGAGGACTTTCATCCATTGCTCCTTCACACTAAGTACTTTGGGTGTTAAAAATACTAAAGTTTGACTCTTTTAGACACTGTTTCGGAGTTCTTGGATTCTAAAGTTTGACTCTTTTAGACGCTGTTTCGGAGTTCTTGGATACTAAAGTTTGACTCTTTTAGACACTGTTTCGGAGTTCTTGGATACTAAAGATCAGATTTTTTAAACAAAATTGAATCAAATGGAAATTGGACATTGCCTATTTTAAGCCATTTAACAGATATTTTTTACTGGGTTCACAAATCTGTGGTAGTTAGGTAGGTAGGTATAGGTACTTACTTTTAATAGGTAGGTAGGTAGGTAGGTAGGTAGGTAGGTAGGTAGGAAGACTATCTAATTTCACTGGACACCAAGGTCAAACAGAAGTTAAATGATTAAAGATGAAAACCACCATCCCAATATGAAAAGAGTGGAAATAAATGAATAAAAATATACCGCCGAGATATACAAATGTAAATTATAATGAATTATATATTATGATATTGAATGGCCCGTATTCAAGAACAAAAGTTTGACAGCAATAGATCAAATAAATCCTCGCATTCAGCCTTCTCCTATTGGAATGTAAATGGGATGGGTTGTGCCAGCTTTATCGCGAGTCTATCACGAGCCTCGTCATCATCAATGAATCGTTGAGTTCTAAGGATCTTAGCATCTGGGACCCACCATTTATAGTGGACTTGATATTTTAACAGCGACTGTGTCTTTTTGTAGTGCTTTGTCCTTGCACCACGCAGACCCATTACATTTTTTTGTGTCTCTTTGTGTATGTACATGCGTGTGTTTGTGTGTATGTACATGCGTGTGTTTGTGTGTGTGTACATGCGTGTGTTTGCGTGTGTGTACATGCGTGTGTTTGTGTGTGTGTACATGCGAGTGTGTGTGTCAGTGCATGCTCTGTGCTCTATTAAATGTCTCATATGTTGGTGTCCTTGATAGACAGAGACACTCTCTGTGGTAGAGGAGCCAGTTTTATCAAGCCGGTATCAGACCTAAATTGTAAATAGAAGCGGCCTTTGAGGAGTAGTTAATGAGGCAGCTGCCCTAGGCCGCTTTCTCAGAGGAACCACGCTCCCTATCCTGTTTGTTATCATCATCATCTTAATTCTTTATCTCGTAATTAACAATATTATCGTTGATTCTACCCCATTAAATTAAATTAATTTTTGTTTTTTATAAACTTTAATATGTGTTATATAAAAAGAACATGCATTCTCCTAAAATTGTATACCCAAAAGTAAGTTTTCTGATCTCCGTCTCGACAGGTCTGGGAAACCAAAAATTCTCTACCTGTATGGCGACATTTATGCACTACGCAAGACAGCAGGGTTTCTGTCCAGGGCTTTTGCAAGAGAAGATTTGAGCCTCTCAAGCCCTCACTCAAATGGAGTTTGATGATATATATATATATATATATAATGTAGAAGTTATTTCCCTTATTCGATATCAAAGAAAATAACTAATTACCAATAATTAATGGATTAATTTTTCATTGATTCGTGTTTTGTTAAGTACAATAAATAATTGTTTAAAGTATCAAATTGATCCAACAATTGGTGTGGGAGAAATAACGTGTTCAATTATTTAAGAGGACGAAACCCTACATATCTAGCCATATCAGTGAATACTGAAGAATTATACTATTTTTGGTATCAAACAAAATAATTTGTTACCAGTTGGACTAATTGGTTAATTTTGTTTTATTCTTGTCTTGTCTTGTCTATAGGCCAATGAATACTTGTGCAAAGTTTCAACTTGATCCGAGAATGGGTGTGGGAGAAATAGCGTGTACAAAATTTTTATCGGACAGACACACAGAGTTGATATAAGCTTGTAAAAAAGATGGAGCATGAGTACTTTGATATGTTATATCTTTGCTATGTGTTAAGATCATTTTCTTTTAAAATTTCAAAAGAGGGTTGGGTCCAGGGGGCCTCCAGAAAACTACTGTCCATGGGCCTCCAGAAAACTACTGTCCACGGGCCCTATTTACTTGAAATCTGGCACTGATTTTTATTTCGAATCCAATTAACCGCTTAGCTTAAAATAGCAATAGACAGAGAAGCCCCTCGAAATAGGTTTGCCCCAGACATCTCACACCCTACTTTAGCCGGCACTAACTGTATACATAGATAAGTCCTGAAAGAAATTAATTATGAATTAAAAATGATAAGCATAGAAAGCAGCACTAGAATTAAGTTTACAATTTTTTCTTTAAGTGTTTGGGAGAGGGGGAATAAGCCTAGCGCTACATGCACCATTAAAATGAGTGCATGATACTTATGTTTTTTGGTTTCGTTGAAACATTTGTCACGTATGAATCAGTTAAAGAGACCGACTATTGTTAGACTGACCATTATTAGATCGATTATTGTTAATTTTACTATGGATAAGTTGATCATTGTTAGATCGATACCTGTTAGATTTATCATTGGTATATCCACCCTTGTTAGATTGGTCATTGTTAGATAGTTATTTTGATCGATCATTGTTGAACGGATCATTGTTAGGTCATTCATTGTTAGATCAATCATCATTAGATCGATCATGGTTAAAACGATCATTATTTGATATTTAATTGTTAGATCAATCATCATTAGATTGATCATTTTTAGATCGATCATTGTTAGATCGATCATTCTTACACTGATCACTGAAGACATTAGCCGTTAAGAACAATTATACCATCGTAGTATTGAATAAAATAGTCACTTTAACCTAAGCGCTAGCTAATACAAGGGATGACCTCTAACCTACCTTATGATCTTAAGCCTCAATATGTAGAGAGCACCTCTCTTGCTTTATCCCCTCTCCCACCCACCACTTATCTGATCCCCCCTTTGGAAAAATTAAATATCTACATAGAGAGAAAAGGGCAGACTTAGCAACAACCCCCCAATAGAGTGAGCTCTTCAGCATCTGGAGAAGGCAATAAATTCTCACAAGCCCTAACGACGCCCTTTTGAGCACCCAACACTGTTGCCTCCTTTCTTCTTCCCCCCTCACCCCCCCCCCTTTCTTTCTTCCACCGCCCACCCTTCCGTCTATACACAGTCCCCTCACCTCGCCTACAGCGCCATCTACCTGCCCGATAACCGTATCTAACTCTCCGTTACCCTGAGTAACATTTCTTAAAACCTAAGCCCCGCAACTCACGCTAACTTGAAAAACACCAAAAGTGAACATGTGAAGGGGTGAGCCATTGGTATTTTGTTGATCTTTTTTTTTAAGAACCAAAAAAAAACGCGGGGGTGGAGGGAAAGAAAGATTCTGGAAAAGGGGGGGGGATGGGGGGCAACTTTTTTTTTTCACGCAAGTAAGAAAAGAGAAATCATTTCTCCTTGAGTTCCTTACATATAGATGGATGATCGGCTTTTTCTAAACTACGTAAGAATTCACTTCAATTGTTTGGCTTGGTGTGTGTGTGTGTCATTAAATATATTGGTGTGCAACTGTTTTGTTAGCTGTGCAAATCAATTATATTTTTTTTCAAATCTCTGATTCAGGATAAATTAAAATTTCAGCTTCAGAATTTAAGATTTAGATATTATATTATATTATATTACTTAAAAACAACGCATTAAAATAAAAGTCTGTCGTTAAGGTGGCTATAAAATATTTGACTTGAGTTTTGATATTTATTTCACCGCGACTTTCATCAAATTATTCATTGGACTATACCATGTATATAGTTATTACCTCGAACAGTTAAACTTGTGAGATTCAGTACCAAGTATGTAGCCTACAATGTTATGTGTATTTTTTTTATATTATTCTTATTTATTTATTTATTTTATTTTTATTTATTTATTGCTTTGTATTTTGCAAGTTTGTCCTCACAGATATAGTTCAGGTATCGCGTTTTCTGGTGTGTGAAGTTCAGAATTAGCCCGAAGAGAGAGAGAGAGAAAGAGAGAGATAGACAGACAGACAGACAGACAGACAGACAGAGAGATTGTAAAATTTACTTAAGTTTGAAATTTTAGCCTTCTAAGCTCTGACTTAAGCTCTGAAAGATAACTTAGTCTTCAGAACTCGGGCCTCAGACCTTACACCTAAGTGTGACCTAAGCCACAAGAACTTTGTCTTTAGACCTTGGACATTCGTTTCAAGAACACATTCTTTAGACCTTAGTTCTAACAAAACTCTTGTGTGCCTTATTTTGATTTCTTTTTCTTAATCGTATAGTTAAAAAAAAAACAACACTAAAATAAAAGTGAATATACCCCGACTATGCTCATCTTCTTTATCCTGTTGACTTTTTGTGTTTACAGTGATAACTATTTTCTTCAACATTGTTCTAAAAATAGCTTACAGCATGAAATGTTTTCGAATAACTATGTTTATTCTAAAAATGTATTACCGAAATTAAAATTGTATGTATCCTCCTTACTTAATGATCATTACTTGCCTAAATTTGTCCTAGACTGTTTTGCTGCAATATTCATTTCAATTGTCACTTCACTATTGTGCAGATCAAGAGATATTCGGAATATAAGTTATATATAATAATCACTTTCTTACTTCTGTCCTTTTGTAAATAAACACTTTTAATTTACAAGCTATATGACTCAAAACAAAACACTAAGAAACCTTTGGCTTAAGACCATTTTTTTTGTTACAATAAGTCATAAATTTTTTTTTTATATTTTTTTGTATGTTTGTGGAGTCACATTTCCACTAAACAACTCTACTTTTTCTGTTCCCCCCCCCCCCCTTTTTTTTTGTGTGCGTGTTTCTCTGTGATTCATTGTTAACTCTGAAAGAGTTAACGGCCTTGCACTGAAATGTAAAAATAGCCTCCGAACTAAAACAGTCAACTTCTGTTTCTAGGTTTACAATTATATCGGACCACCTTTTGCCAGTACTTATTTATAAGAGAGGGAGATGAGAGAGATAATTTTAACATGTTTCGCAAAAATTGGAAGGGACAATAATTGTGTAAATAACTCATCTTACAACATGTTTAAGAAGGGCAATAGTTGTAGAATAGCAACATTTTCAACTTGCTAAATGAGGACATTAAACTACGCTATTCTCATAGGACTTGATAGAGCTGACTGTGTAGCTACCCCGATATGACAAGTTTGTCATTTCTTCGAAATTGTGGTATTAGGTCTAAATGCATAATGGACATAATATTTTAAATTGCTTACCAAGTACACTTTATTAAATAAGAGGTGTCGCGGGAGAATATAGAATATGATGTGCTGCGAGGTGTGAACACGTATTTAGCGAGAGTGATGATTTCTCTCCTATAAAACATTTTTTGTCATTTCCCTTGAAAGTGTAACCTGTTACATACGATCTTGGGAATGTTTTCATCAGTCCCATATTGAGTTTTATGTTTGACCACAGCTTCCAAATGTTATAAAATAGAGAGAATTTATTACACTCTGTTGAAGTCCACGTAAGCTAGATGAAGAATTTAACATTTCTTAAACGTTGAATGTATTACAGAGAGATAATGTATGGTGCAGTGTGTGATCAGGGGAGATTAAACCATCCAGACATCCACAATAGTTAAATTGTTCATGTTTTGGTATTTAATGTAACCGTGGAAGCGAAGGCTCTGGTTCTGGATATAGATATTAAGGTAAACTCATTCTATTGCCCCACTCACACACACACACGAGAAAAAAATCCTGGTTAAGCCAATGTATAGATCTCCTACACTTAATAAAATTCCAATGGTAGGGCTTTAGGTCTAGCAGACGATGCTCGAAATATTCCTGGTCCTGAACATTAATTTATTAAACTCTTGAATAATATAATACTAACATACGGCAATACGTGAAGATGTATAGTCCGTTTAAGATCGATATTTTCTGTTTCTCTAGCCAAACTTAAAGTAATGTCTTTTTATAGTTTGAAAAATTATAACGGCCAAACAAGAGTTTTTCCAGTGTGACTAATGAGCTAGTAATTCTTTTTTCAAACGATATACAGCCACAATTAAATTTCTAGGAAAATCGTTAGAGCCGTTTTCGATATCCGTGTCCAGGTTCTGTAAAATGTTTTGTAAAATGTTTTACATATTTCGGATGTTCCTTCAGAGTTGAAGATAGTTTACTTCCTAGTCCAAACCTCCCGCAGGACGACGGGTTATGGGAGCGGGCAGGGTTTGAACCCGGGACCATTGATAAATCCAAACGCCCGGAAGGTTTCTGTTTCGACGAAGTTGTGAATTGAACTGAGTAATAACAAAATCTTTTTAGAGTCTCTTCTAACGAAGTCAAGGCGAGAGGTGAAGGTTCAAAGGTCAGAGTGTTTGGCGTGAGAGAAACATAAGTACAAACAAAAGTGTCAAAATAAATGCATGTATGCCAGTGACAAAAGTACAAAAAACAAAGCTGGCATTAGTACTTCATACGCACTTACCCTCAGCCTCGGTTCAAAGCTAATCACCTTCCCATAGTTTCTTGTATTTTTTTTTCATTTATCTCCCTTTCCATAAGTAACAGGAGGAGATAATTAACTTTTTTTTTCTTTCTCACCTGCAATATTAATAGAGGCAGAAAACTTTTTTCAACTGTAACAGCTTGCTTAAGGAAATTTAAAAAAAAAAAGGGGGGGGGTATTAAACATGCCTACCATATCTTCTGTTTTTTAAGCCTGACCTACTTTTATATTTTATGGGCGATTCCGCAGTTATCAGGTCCCTACGTGTTCTTTTGACCTTCAGCCTCGGTCTTCTTTCCTTTTTTTTTTTGTCTCCTCCATGTCCGACAACTCTTGGTGTCATTATTAACTTTGAATCTTCACTGAAGCGTGGAGACAAGATGTATGTTATGTTTATACCGCACATCTGATACATGGAGTGGTATATAATGACTCCTGAAGGCCGCGGCCCCGACATTATACGTCTGTTTCAGAGAATATATAATGAGAGTGTTTGTATCTATGTGGCTACTGTTATCCGTAACAAAACGGGTTGCCTAGCCAGCAAGGGAATGAAGGCAAGTGACGCAGGTAGGGCACTTTGAGTTAAAAAATTAGTTGATTCTGTTTAATTTTAATTGTGCTTATACGTCTGAGACACGGTGCACCATTGCGCAGAAGTGCTAATGTATTACATTGTCTGGAAGTGTCTTGTGTGCCCCCCCCCCCCACATCCGCATCTAATGTAGTCATAGATTCATTGAAGTGTGGTATTATGTTTCAATGATGATTATGATATATATATATATAATCTCTATATGTCGGAATATCGACGTGGGAGATGAAACTTTAGAGAGCGGCAGAGGGAGATAGAGGGGACAGAGTTGGAGGGAGAGGGGAGAGAGAGGTAGAGAGAGGAAGAGAGAGGTAGAGAGATGTAGAGAGAGGAAAAGAGAAGTAGAGAGAGGTAGAGAGAGGAAAAGAGAGGTAGAGAGAGGTAGAGAGAGGAAGAGAGGTAGAGAGAGCAAAAGAGAAGTAGAGAGAGATAGAGAGATGTAGAGAACGATAGGAAAGGTAGAGGGGGAGGGGGAGAGAGAGAGGGAGGGAGAGAGAGGGAGGGAGAGAGAGGGAGGGAGAGATTAATATTTTCTTTATTCTGTATGTCCAAAATAATAATTAACTCTTTATTGTAATTGACAATTATTACAATCATTGTTTGCATTACTGGAGTTCTCTTTTTAGTGGCTTTGAAATTTCATCTGTCATAATAATTCCTTTAGTTATAAAAGTCATTCTCTCCAAAAATGAAATCTTCTTATTGTTTAATCTCTAAGTAAGTGATTAGATGTGCATACTTTGGTTTCTTATAGTTATAATGTTTTTTGTTTGGTGTAATGCACAAATTGTAAGACAAATTTCCTTACGGATAATAAAGATTATTATTATTATTATTATTATACTTAATCTCTAAACATATTGTTTAATCTCCGAGTAAGTGATTAGATGTACATAGTACTTAATCTCTTAACATATTGTTTAATCTCTAAGTAAATGATACATAATACTTAATCTCTAAACTTATTGTTTAATCTCTAAGTAAGTGATTAGATGTAGGCCTACATAATACTTAATCTCTAAACATTTTGTTTAATCTCTAAGTGATACATAATATTTAATCTCTATTGTTTAATCTCTAAGTAAGTGATTATATGTACATAATACTTAATCTCTAAACATATTGTTTAATCTCTGAGCCTATATAATTAGATCTACATATTATTCAATATTTATGCCTGTGATCAGATTTGCATATTGTCTAAAACTATTTAATTTCTAACTTGACTCTAAGCCTGTCTTTAGGTCTGGATCTACTGACTACATATTGTTATTTTCTAAGCCAATGACTAGAGCTTCATGTTATTACCACCATGCATGATTTGTTTATCAAATTAAAATTTCCTGTTTATTAACTTTATGGATTCAATCTGGAAGTTGACCCCCAATGGAAATATAGTGAACTTGTACATTCTGACACCTGATGTTACAGTCATCTTGTTCTTAACATTGACTCATCAAGGAAGACTCACCTGTCAGGTGAAAAAAAAATTAAAGTCTAACACACTACCTTACAGATACAACACACACTGCTGGTGAAAATGAAGAGTTGTCTGGCCCTGAATTTATTGGTTATCTTTCGTATAGGAATATTAGATTTGACCATTTTGAACTGTTACAATGTTAGGCTATTGTAAAGGTCAGTGTTACTGCTCCTAACTAGATAGCCACGACGTTAATTGATAGATAAACAATCAAAAATTAAAATTTAAAAATTTTAAAAAAGTTTATCTAAGGGAAAGAACTCCACACTTACAACTACATCTCTTTGAAATGTTGAAGCTATTTCCTTTTTTAAATCAAACAAAATAATTAATTACCAATGATTAATTGACTAATTGATTAATTTTTTTATTGATTCATGTTTAGGTACAATAATCAATTGTATAAACTTTTAACTTAATCCAACAATGGGTGTGGAAGAAATAGCCTGTCAAAAACCCAAAAGTTTTTAGCCATGTATGTTAATACTGAAGAATTAATTTCCCTTGTTGGAATCAAACAAAATAATTTATTACCAGTAATTAATTGACTAATTGTTAAGTTATTTTTATTGATTCATGTCTTGTCTGTCCCAATGAATAATTCTGCAAAGTTTCAACTTGATCCGAGAACGGATGTAGGAGAAATAACGTGTTCAAACTTTTTACTGACAGACAAACAGACAGGTAGAGAGTTAGTTTATCAATGCTTTGTAAGAACAAAATCGCTTCTTCTAAATAAATCGTATTCATCTTTCTATTTTCACACAGTGGTTAGTGGTATTGATTTATATTTATAATCGCACAGATTTATTATTGTTAGTCTAGATCTATTACAAATTTAATTACATGACTGATCCAAACTAATTGTACAACTACTGTTAAAATAAGACTCGTTTTTTTACATATTTTTATGTTTTTTCTTCTTTTTAATTGTGTAAGTATATTAAATGTAAAATAATTAAGTTTATAATTATCTTTAAGACTTTGAAAGTAGAGCATTAGTCTTGAAATTTAAAAAATCTGGCTATGTCATTGGCTAGTTAGGCTACTAAAAAGGAGTCAAAATATTTGGGACGCTGAGCTTTACGATTACCCATTGTTTTCTCTGGTGTTAATGTTATTTAGCCATTTTAAAAACTTAGCTAAAAAAAAAAAAAAGAAACATGAAGGCGAACCCAAAGATATTTTTTCATTCTTTTCTTCAATTTTAACTATAAAGCCAATGCTATTGAACTGTCTTATACGTTTATGGTTCTGTTGTTGAAGAGTTCTCATTTTCTCAGCCTTCAAGAGCCGTGCGTGTCAGAATCTAAAGGCTATTAACAGTGTTGATAAAGTGAAAGAATGTATTGTAAACCAACGACCCCGAGCCGATTTGTTATGAACGATTATGCCAACGCAATGTTTATATAGGTGTGGAATACTAATGTGCGTTACCTGCGTTAAGGTGGTGCTGTAAACTTAGGGAGGCACACACTACCCCCCACAAGTTCACACACACCACCTTAATGTTGTCTGCTTTAAAAGTGTAAATTCGCTAACAGAGCACAGATCCTTATCTTAATTATCATATCTTAATTACTCCACATGTTGATGAGAGTCATAAAACATAAGACACACAGAGATGGGTAACCGAGACAGGCGGCCACTACTGTTGTGCTGACCATACAATTAAATTTAGAGTATAGCAATTGAATGGACTCTATAGAGTAAAAAAAGATAGATAGATAGATAGATAGATAGATAGATAGATAGATAGATAGATAGATAGATAGATAGATAGATAGATAGATAGATAGATAGATAGATAGACGGACAGACGGACGGACAGATAGATAGATAGATAGATAGATAGATAGATAGATAGATAGATAGATAGATAGATAGATAGATAGATAGATAGATAGATAGATAGATAGATAGATAGATAGATAGATAGATAGATATTTGATTGATTGAGAAAGCAAGAGAAGAAGAGAGAGATAGTGAAATAGAAAGCTACAGATAGTGAAATAGAAAGCTACAGATAGTGAGCCTGTCCCATAGTCTGGGATCGTTGGAGAACCACACAGAATGTCGGTTGTCTCTTTCCATTCCTCTCTGTCTTTTGTCAATAGTAGTCTTCCTCTGTGACAGGATGTTCCGTTCCATTCCTCTCTGTCTTTTGTCAATAGTAGTCTTCCTCTGTGACAGGATGTTCCATTCCCTGATGTTGTCTTCCCATGACCTCTCTGGTGTCCCTCTCTTTCTTAAACCTGCTACACTCCCACCGATAACAGGACGAGGACAGGCCAACCAAAATTCCCAGGCCCTGCCTCATGTCTCCCAGCCAGGTTACCTAGCAGCTCCGATTACTCTTGCAAGACACGCACCACTATTGACAAGGAGCTCAAAGTTTGACCGGAACCAGGCATAGTATGCACCTATATGCAGAACGGGACATCATTGATTATTTGTCCACTTGATGTCCACCGCATCTGGCAGATTCAAAGGATGTCCAGCCGGTAATTGTCAAACACTTTTAAGAGTTGAGCCAGTTTACCGCATTGGTTCATGCTCTTACGCTGCAGGTCCCAAGCCCGGGTGAGAAGGAGGAGGGTTTGGCGTGGGGCTAGCGACCTGTAAAACCACAATTGCTACAGAAACGGCTAACTTGACACATACTTGCGGCAAGGTCCCGTTCTGCACCGCGCTATCATTATTTGTTCCGACCTTTTTATCCTCGTCATGGACTGTCTCCATGCATATGCTGCCAGACACTCTCGGCTTTATCCTCGTCATGGACTGTCTCCATGCATATGCTGCCAGACACTCTCGGCTTTATCCTCGTCATGGACTGTCTCCATGCATATGCTGCCAGACACTCTCGGCTTTATCCTCGTCATGGACTGTCTCCATGCATATGCTGCCAGACACTCTCGGCTTTATCCTCGTCATGGACTGTCTCCATGCATATGCTGCCAGACACTCTCGGCTTTATCCTCGTCATGGACTGTCTCCATGCATATGCTGCCAGACACTCTCGGCTTTATCCTCGTCATGGACTGTCTCCATGCATATGCTGCCAGACACTCTCGGCTTTATCCTCCGTCATGGACTGTCTCCATGCATATGCTGCCAGACACTCTCGGCTTTATCCTCGTCATGGACTGTCTCCATGCATATGCTACCAGACACTCTCGGCTTTATCCCAGACCAATCGTCACAGAAGGCCTGTACACTGACCTGCAACGTCATAACCTGTGGGCAGCTTAGACCAATAGCTCGTTGCCACGTCGCAGTTCTGTGCGATTTATACGGCAGATGATGTAAAGGTCAACTGTATCTGTGACCCACGGTCAACGAGAGTGTCGTGTGGCCAGCACAACGACCAACCTCTTTACTTTTCCCCAACTAATGTCAGTTACCCTTTAGAGATGGGTTTACTCAGAGGCACCCTTAATATCCCGAAATATTTAAAAAATCCCAGTCTTCACCGGGATTCGAACCCGAGGGTATCACTACTACTGATACATGGGTATCACTACTACTGTTACATGGGTATCACTACTACTGATACATGGGTATCACTACTACACCTTGAAAAGATTGGAAAAAAAATTAATTGGTTTCGATTTAAAATTCAAAATGTGCAAGCTCAACAGATATAGAGAGATATGTAGCTAGCACATCTGGCATTTAAAAGGAATCGAACGTGTTTTGGAATTGGCATTATTAACCAGGACAGACCTGAAACATTTTAAACTTCTGGCAAACTTTCAAAAAGAATAGGAACAAAGTGGGGGAGGAACAAAGTGGGGGAGGAACAAAGTGGGGGAGGAACAAAGTGGGGGAGGAACATAGAGATGTGATTGACGTGATGAAATCTGCATCCAAAACTTACACTTAGATAAAGAAACAAAATATGTTCCAAATACGTGATACTTGATGTTTGATACTTGTTTCTTCTACTTTAACTTGGAATTGAAATAGTTGAAATAGATAGAGGCGGCCTTAGCAGTGCGCGGGGCCCTGGGCGAGTGTCATGTCAATCAGGGCCACGAAAATTGTATGATGGGTGACAAAAGATTCTTTTTCCGTAATCGTGGGGACCCCCTAAGATGCGGGCCTGAGGCGGTTACCTCACTCGCCACCTCGCTAAAACCGCATCTGAAATAGCGTTCACTCCTTATATCGTTCAATTGCAGACACTTTACCACATCAAATACATTGATGACATGACCTATCGAATACATCAATACCGGTGATAATGGTCACGACTGCACGCTCGATGGAGGGCTGTCTGGTCTAGTTGTATCAAGACCAATTGCCATAAAAGGCCTGAACACAGACCTGCAACGTCGCAACCTGTGGGCAGTGGAGACCAATAGCTCGCTGCCACGTCACAGATCTGTACGAAGTGACAACTATAACAAATGGTCTCGGTTGTTTGTGCCCGACTGTGGTCACGACCCTGCCCGTAGGGTTACCAGACGTCCGACAAAGGGGGGTAGTATCCTCCGCCGGCCGGCATTAGCTTAAAGTGTCAAAATGTCCGGCTTTTTCACAGTTGTTGAATGGCATACAATCTAACTAGAGAATTTAATAATTAATATCTTCTGTTTTGAATATAAAGATGAAAAAAATAAAGAATGTGAGTTGAAAACTGACTTTAAGACGCCGCTTGTTGACGTAAAAGTAAAAGTAAAGTTCCCCTTTCAGACCTTGTGGTCTATAGGGCATGTGGCCAGCATAACGACCAACCGCCTTTAATTTTCCCCAACTAACGTACCCATTAGAGCTGGGTGGACTCAGAGGCGCCAGAATTAAAATTAAAATTCCCAGTCTTCACCAGGATTCGAACCCCGGTCCTCGGTTTGGAAGCCAAGCGCTTTACCGACCAGCCACCGTGCAACAGACAATCCCATTCTTCACAACTGTACACATCATGGTGCAGAGTTGCTACTTTTAGACGCTAAACAATTTTTCTGTTTCTGCTGTGTGTACGAAGACTCTGAAAGACTTCTGTCAATTTGTGGACATAGAAGAAAATGTCCTGCATGGTGTTCCGCGCAGTGCGAATGATGATCTACTGCGAAATGTCCTTTCTTCTGAGAAATATGATAAGCAATAATGTTGCATTACAGCCAACGATTTATGTTTAACTAATAAATTTGTCCAGTTTGGTTTGTCATTTTTGTCCTCCTTTTTAAGGCTTAAGTCTAGATTAAAGAAATAGCCATCGTGTTTCCTTGTTCTAGACAAGTGTTTCCCAAACTGTGTTCCGCGGAACCCTATTTTTCCGCGATGCCTGAATAGGTGTTCCACGAACTACTGGAATAATTAACTAGTAGGCCATCGCGTGAATTAATTTCTCTCTAAAAAAAAAAAAAGGAGCGTCCCGATTAATAAACAGAATGTGCGAAGTGTTCCGTTAGAGAAACAGTTTGGGAACCACTGTTCTAGCCCATTCAATAAATATGTACAAATATAGGAACGCATTATGTTGAACTGAAACATCTTTTTTTTGTTCTCACTTTATCTTTATATGCGCATATACAAATGTACAAAACACATACAAGCTCATTTAGTGCTTTACGACACATACGCATGTACAATTCAACACATAAAAAATGTATGCATAAACAAACACACACACACACACAAACATGTAAGAAGAGGAAATAAATACATTGTTAAAAAAACGTCTTCAAAACTGACCTATAAAACGATGTAAAGTGAATGCTGGGTTACACATAGGCTACAAAAAAGATTTTGGAAAAAAAACATACATAAGTGATATGTCAGACATGTTAACCTGGACTTATTGAAAGGATATAACAAACTTACTGACCTAGATTAGAAACACATTAAATACAGGACGCACACGGTGACACGCAGGCCGCTACATTTAACTCCAGGGGCGGGCTGGGTGTTAAACTTGGCCCCGGCATTACCAAACGGTCCGCCCCACATATTGACTGCCATATAATGTAGCCTACATTATCTGTTACATGCTTTTATAATAATTACAGTTTTGATGATGTACCGCAAACTGAATGTAAGCAGCACACGATGGTATTTGTAGGCCCGGAGTAGACCGATGATGCCGCACTAATATCTCATTCACAAGAAAGATTACAGAGGCTTGTGAATGCTCTGGCAGCTGCTTGTCAAGAGTTTAGCCTTACAATGAGCCTCTCCAAGACCGAAATCCTGGCACAAGATGTCGCAGAAATACCAGCGATACATATTGGAAATCACACACTTACAGTGGTGCAGGAATTCACTTACTTGGGAACAACAATAGCCAGCAACCTAGATTTAGACACTGAGCTGACAAAAAGAATAGGAAAGGCTTCTGCAGCATTGGCAAAACTCTCTAAGCGCGTCTGGGAAAATACCAAATTGACTATGGCAACAAAAATCCTGGTCTACAATGCCTGCGTTCTGAGCACACTTCTTTATGGCAGTGAGAGTTGGGCAACTTACATGCGTCAAGAACACAGATTAAATAGTTTCCACCTACGCTGCCATTGACGCATAATGTGCATCTCCTGGAGGGATCGTGTCATCAACCAAGAAGTTTTGAAACGGGCCAATATGCACACACAGCATCTATGATCTCCTTCAACAGAGAAGACTACGCTGGCTCGGTCATGTCACTCGCATGACAGATGAAAGATTCCTTAAAGACATCCTATACGCTGAGCTTGCAGAGGGAGTCAGACCCAAGGGCCGCCCAAGACTAACCTACAGAGATGTCTGCAAGCGAGACATGAGAGCCACCGGCATTGACCAAAGTGTGTGGGAGGAGATAGCCCAAGACCGGACAACATGGAGACAGACTGTACATGCTGGTACGAAATTTGCCGAATGCAAAAGAAACGAAGAGAAGAAGAGAAAAAAAAAAGAAAGCTGCCTTGTCAGCTAGCCCCCTAGCACAGATGCATACACATGCACGAACTGTGGCAAACTCTGCCGCTCCAGAATTGGCTTCATCAGTCACTCCAGATTCTGCACCATCTCAAGACGTAACCAAAGCCAGTGGCTCATCTGGGCTCATCCATTGTCTTCCGAAGCAGAAGGAGCCGTACAATTTAACTTATTGTATTTCTACATCTACACAATTGTACAAACAATTGCGACGTTAATTCGTTTGAATACTTTATTTCATGATTTTGAAACGTCGTGATAGTATTAAAAGCGTGCAAATGGAAGCAACATGAAACATGAGTCAATTTTGGTGATCTATATAAACTATAGATTACTTAATACAATACACTCCATAATATCGTGAAAGTCGCAACTAGTTCATACGCTCGATTCACCCGAGTATATTCATTTCAACGTAACTTCTACAGGACAATAGAAAATATAAACCCTATGTTCTTTGTTAAAATCGCTCAGTGTATAGATATAGGATTGTAAATCACCAGAAGTATAGTATATGGATACAGGAGATTTCTTTATTATGAGAGTGTATCGTATAGCATAGTATTGCTCAGTAAAGTATGTAGAGGTCTTTTATGGAAGGTAAGGCTCCAATCACATTTACGGTACTTACTGTCACTTAAAGTGGCCCATTCGGCGGCCCCACCGGCCCACCTTTGGGTACCGGCCCACAGGGAATTGGCCCGAAAGCCCATATAGCCAGTCTGCCCCTGCTCAACCCTCCACTGAGTCTGAGTCCATTCCTTAATAAGCCTTAATTCATTTTTATCGCTAAGCGTATTTGTGGAATTCTGGGAACTAATTCGATGACGTAGAGGGGGGGGGGGGAGTGGCGCTGACGCTTGTTTTAAAACTGTGAGCCAGCTCCTGATACCAAAAGTTTACGCAGATATAAACAAAGATGTCTATTTTAACCCGTCTCTCCCCCACCTCCCCACCTGTTTTCTTTCCCCCCTTTTCTTTTATTCTTTTGTGCGTCCCTTGATGTCAAGATTTATTTTTTTCTTATATCTCTATTAATGCGATAACCTGCTCCTTGACAGGCTCTGATGCGTCACTATGACAACCGCGTAAAACTGGACTCTGTGTCCTAATTGTTTCGTAAATATTTATCTTTGAGAGAAAAAAAAAAGTCTCTATTTTTAGAGCGAGTGTGTATGCCAATTAGACGGAGGGCTCTTATCCTTGTCTGAGAAATCTGGCCATTAAAATGAAGCCATTAAATAAACACGATGGGATATATTTGAATTTTTATTTTTATCTTGCGAGGAGACCAAGCCCGTCAGCAGATTCCTTTAGAGTGCATCTACAGCAGTGATGAGAATATTTATTTCTTTAAAAGTATTCTGTGGTGTTATGGGGTGTGTGTGTTTCTATGGTGACGGTGAGAAGTTAGCGATTGGTTGGGGGGTTATGCAGTGTGAATGATGCAAGATAAAAGACACTGTATAGGAGAGCCCAGAATGCCAGAGTGAAAAGACGTGTATTTAGCGGCCCCCGTAAAGGGAAAAGGCGCTATTAGGTTTGTGCAAAATGTCCGTCTGTCCGTCTATCAACAACAAAGAAAGACAATTTTTTGTGTATTTTCAGTATCACCAAGTCAAACATATTTATAAAATGTACAAGTAGTGTTCACCACAAATATAAATACTAATGAAAGCTGTTTTTTTCTGGTCAACTAGCTGCTATAATTAAAAGAAAACATTTATGTTTGTTTATAAAGGCTAAGAATGCACTTTGTATGTAAATATCAGGCACATTTTTTAAAATGGACTCTTTATACAGCGAGTTTCCTGCAGTAGTGTAACAAGCAGCGGCAAAACATTGTACTAATCAGTTTCCTCAAAATTTTTAAAATAATCAGATTTTATTTATTTTTTGTTTAGTGCCTACATCAGGATAAAACACGCTTATTTTGTGCGTTTTGTTTGCCGGTCGGTCTGTCTGTCACGTTTAGATAACAAAAACAACAACTCTAAAAGCTATTGAAAATCTGATTTAACCTTTAATGTTCCTTCCGAAACATCTCAAAAGTTTTAAGTATCTATAATAATAGATTGTTCCGGATGTTTTTGTGAAAAGAAAAATCAATACCAACCAATATTTGTTTCTTCTTCTCACTTATATTACATTTAATTTCCATGTTTGAACGTTGCAAAAACACGTGGTCAATAATATGTTGTTCCGGTTTTTTTTAATGTAAATAGCATATGAATGCTAAATTCGAGCAGACGTTGCCGAAGTACAAGCTCGATGCCTTGTTCTTTTTTTTTTCAATTACAAATCAATACCAAAAGATTATCTTTGAAACATGATTACTTTTGGCAATCAAAACAAAATAACGTTTTAAATATTCCTTGCGACGGGGGCCGCCTCTGAGCTTGTGTGACAACACAAATTCTCTATGTAATCTTGTGTTGTTTTTTTTTTTTTGTTTGTTTTAGTGAGTTCGATTTTATTTAAAAAAATTATATATATTATTATTACTACAGTCTACTACATTGATTTCAGTTTATCTCATATTGAATTAGTTTATATTGTAATAAAAGTTCTATTTAGTTTTATCCACAAAGAAGTTATTAAAGTTATTTAAAGTTTTTACAAGTTAAAATATAATACGCCTACAGCGCTTGTTGTCTACCATCAGTATTGGGCTTCAAGTCAACGACCGTCCACAACATGTGGGTCTTGTAGTGTCTGTACTCTTATAAGATTGCGACAACTGAATGCCAAAACTGAAAGATGTATTTTTGTGTTGGATGGAGTCAATGTTAAATGCAGAATTGTGAGATCTTCCCATCTCAAGCTAAAATTGTGAATACCTCCCTACTATCTAAAGCCCACATCACTCCCCCAAAAAAGCCACAAGTTTAAGAACTCTTCAACAAAAGTCAAAATTCTTAGAAATGTCCACCTCAAGCCACGAGTTTGAAAGCAAAGCATTAGGAACTTTCCATCTTAAAGCAAAAATTTGAGAACTACCCATCTAAAGATCCAAGTTTGAGACCTTTCCACATGAAGCCAAAATTGTGAGGACTCCCCGATTCCAAAAACGTCTAAGTCTACTTCTGATCTGTTGTATAGACATCAAAAGTTAGAAAGAGATACAGTACATACTAATATTTCCAACATCTAAAACAAAGAAACAAAGAAACAGAACCCAGAGCCAGAGAAAAACATATTACTTTATCCGAGGCATCATCTCCCAGGTACGTAAAAACAAATCTAATCGCAAGACAGATTATCGTTCTTTCTGAACAAAAAAAAATCTGCCAGGAAAGAAATTTTTCCTCCTCAGACTTTTGTTAAGTTCTGATCATATGTAAACAATGTTGAAACGAGAGAGATTCGCCAGGAATCGGTTCTTTTCGGAAAATATTGTTTTTGTAAGTCGGAAGTCTACACAAAGTTACATTAGAACTCGAATGCAACAATTCCCCACCTATTGCGTGATAAGATCAAGAAGATCTGGGAAGCAAGAATTTAAGATGAAAAGAATGCTGGCATAACCTAAGGTCATAAATGAGTTCAGGAGACTGAAAGAGTGTGCAAACCATTTTTTTTTAGTGTACATTTAATAGATTTTGTTTATGTCTGTGTGTGAAAAAAAACTATTTTTATACTCTTGTTGTTTTGATTGTTCTGCGATAAATCAGAAACAGAGGATGTCAGTTGAACGTAATGCGTCTAAACAAATGAGGGCAAAACTACTTCCTGCGGGCCATATAATAGACTAGGCCTTAGAAGTGCTGGCTTAACTAATAGATTAAACCGTAGGTCTGCTGGTCTAACTTATAGATTAGACTGTAGGCCTCCTGGTCTAACTAATAGATTAGGCCTTAGGCCTGCTGGTCTAAACTAATAAATTGGACCTTATACTTGCTGGTCTAAAACTAATACATTGGACCTTACACCTGGTCTACAACTTATAGAATGGACATTAGGCCTGCTGATCTAAACTAATAGATTGGGCATTAGGCCCGCTGGTCTAAAATAATAGATTGGATATTAGGCCTGCTGGTCTAAAATTAATTAATTCGGCATTAGGCCTGTGGTATAAAACTAATAGATTGGTCATTAGGCCAACTGGTCTACAACTAATAATTATAGATTGCACCTTAGATCTGCAGGTCTAAACTAATAGATTGGGGATTTTAGCCTGCTGGTCTAAAACTAATAGATTGGACATTAGGCCAGCTGGTCTAAAACTAATAGATTGGACATTAGGCTTGCTGGTCTAAAACTAATAGAATGGACATTAGGTTTGCTGGTCTAAAACTAATAGAATGGACATTAGGCTTGCTGGTCTAAAACTAATAGATTGGACATTAGGCTTGCTGGTCTAAAACTAATAGAATGGACATTAGGCCAGCTGGTCTAAACTAGATTATAAAACTTGATCTCTATGCTGAAACTCTCAACTTTTAAAGAAACGCAAAAATTTTATTAGGAAGTGCCCCCCCCCCTCCGGGTGTAATATTTCTTTCCAAAAAAGATCGTAACTTAAAATCGTAGCTGCATTAAAACAATAAAAGGTTTTCAAAGCTATTGCTTAAATTTTGTTTATTTTTTTTTTTTTTGTTTAAGGTATTGCTAAGAAAATGTTTACCTTGAAATGTGTTTGCAACATAATATCAGAGGGGTAAAAAAATATTATCACACCGCTTTTGGCATTAACGTAAATATCTGAGCTCAATTCTGACAGGATCTTCCCAGTCCATCATTGGAACGTATATCTTCGATGCTGCTCTCTAGATATCTAGGATTACAGGACGTCCGGCAAAAAGAGGATATGCCTTCCGTTTTGGGGGCAGTGTCCTCCGTCCGGCAGGCGTTAGCCTGAATTGTGAAAATTCCCGGCTTTTTTTTTTTGTTGTTTACTGCGATGACATATTATTCAATTTCAAAAATCCCTCTTATAGTCTAGCTTAAACTCTTGCATTAAAGAAAAATTGATAATATTTTTTTTTGATAATCGACTATTAATCAAGTGCTCGTACTTTGGAGACTTCAAAACAAACTCAAAGCTCCTGAAGATCTGTGAATCTCTTTTTTCGTTCTCATTCCCGGGTACACAGTGCTATGTGTACTTTCTCTTCTTTGACCCATTAAGAATGTGTTTTTTTTTATTTGTACAAAGTACACAGTACAATTGCTTTTTCATGATGTTAGCACTAATGTTGAAGTACAGGTACTGAGAAAAGTCACTTTGTCTGAGTTCTAAGCCTTGTATTCGAGTCGGAAGATTAATGAGGAATGCAGTATTTCCCGGGGCTACGCAGCCCCAACAGCGATCTACATATTTTTGCCACATCCGGTGCAGACATAACCATTGTCCGCCGTTGGTCGATTTAGATTTTCTCTCGCCGTCTACGTCTGTCCTCGGCAGCGAATTTCGTTTTGGTCTCAAATGTGTATCCCGCTGCCTTTGTAAGTGACCTCCAGCTGTCTGAGTAATACATTAGCTAATGATGTTATAACACAGCTTTTAATTTACTGACATGTTTTATCAAATACAATCTGTCCTCTTTTGTAAGGGTTTGACGTCCTTTTTGTCCTCCTGTGGATATGTCTGGTAACCCTGTAGATGTCTTCATTTCTTTTCTTTTCTTTTTTTTTTGGGGGGGGGGGATGTGGAGGCTCTCTTGAATGCAAAGGACATGATCTGTCCAGTATTACTTATTTCACGTTTTAAAGGCAAACCCTGAACAGTAGATGACTAGATTATATTATATAATCAAAAAACTAGCCCTAAGTCCGACAACGAAAAAAAAATAATTAGAATTCCTTTAATTATGCTTTCAACACCATACATCATGCTAATCCATTTATTTTGGTGATGAAAAAAAACAACCTTAGCGATTCATTAATTAAGCTCTCATTAACCATGTGTTCTCGCTTGCTCCTCACAATATTTACCTATCAAACTCTTCTGACACCAATGGTTACTATTGTCTTTCACGAGCTGCTCCCTCTTTCATGATATTCTAGAAGCTAAATTACCTGCTCGTGAGTCACCAAGCCTGTTATGGGAACCACTACAAATGCGTTTCAATCATAAACAATTACATACGGTACAGAGAAAGGATTCTCACGTTATCTCCGGGAATTCTAATTTGGATGTTCGTGAAATTAATAGATAACCGAATGAGCTTAAGACAGTGAATCATCTGTCTTGCCCTTGACATCTGCAGAGTGAAGTTTGAATTCCTTTCTATAGACTTTGCGATGTATGCTTAGTGGCTATGGCGCTTAATGAATATATAATGAGTTTGCTTAGTATTTAGCGGTGTAGCCTGAGTATCTGGTGGTGTGTCATGAATAACTGGTGGTGTATCCTGAGTATCTGGTGGTGTATACTGAGTTTCTGCTCATGTATGTTGATTATCTGGTGGTGTGTCCTGAGAAAAGCCGGCATTAGGTAACTGCAACCTATGCGACCGCAGTTGGCCCCGCTCTTTCATAGGCCCCGCGCTAAGTCAAAGTTTAAATTATTAAAGTTAACCATTATAACTTATATTCCCGAGGCTTCAAGATTTTCAATATTAAAATCTGAAAAATCAAAAAAATCTCCTCAAATATAGACAAAATCGTCATTTTGGGGTGGCATCCAAAATGAAAAACGCAAATCTACACGCGATAAAAAAAAAATCGGCATTATACAATACCCGTCACTGTGGCATCTAGTGAAAGAAGTTTTTCACGCCTCAAACTAATTGAGATAAACAATTTACGAAGATAAATTTAACAATTTGATAATCGTTGCTATTGAGCGTGATCTATGTAGGAAACACAATTTTGGTGATATGACTTCGCTATAAGCAAGGATCTTAAAGTAAAGTTTATTTGATTGTGATTTTGTACTTAAAGAATGAATAGTGCGCAAAGACGAATTTATTTTCTAAATCTTAATTTTCACTTATTACCCTTATTCCGACCCAGACTAGGCCCCGCACACTCCGTTTCGCCCCGCCATTGTTAGGACCGGTCCTGGTCCTGGGTATCTGGGGCTGTATGTAGATTACTTGGTGACGTATACTGAGTTTCTGCTGATCTATGCCGAGTTTCTGATGATGTTTGCTGAGCTTTAATATAAAAAAAAAATCATGGTATAATGGCCCGATTGATTCCATAAATCAAAGAAAAGATTATTGTTTTGTTTAGCTGTTGAATTGACTGGATGAGGGGAACAAAACAGTTGAAGTGAGAATCACTGGTGTATGGAATGCTACAAAATCATAGGTTGAAGCGACCTAGACAGACAAAAAGTCATTAAGATAAATTAATCTCTGAGGTTTGATTTTTACCTTCTGGACATCTTTTTGGTTGAAAATCAGACGGTAATGTAATGTTAAAATGTGCATGTATCCTACTCATTACCATTTAATCTGATTGAGTCTCAGACACTGTTTGGTTTTTCTTGACTTCTGCTTTGTCATTTACACTTAGTCTCTCTCTCGCTTTCTTTTTTTTTTCTTCTCTCTCTCTCTCTCTCTCTCTCTCTCTCACACACACACACACACTCTCTCTCTGACTTTCACTCTCTTCTGTTTTCTTTCCTTTATTCCTCCATATTTTCTTTCCTCTCTTATTTTTCTTTCTTTTCTTATTCTCTTCATTATTAGTTTTTTTTTTATTGTTTTGTTTCTTTTCCACTCGGCGCTTTATTAGACTGGAAGAATTTCTTTTTTTTTTAATTCTATTTTGACTCTCTTTCTCTCTCGCTCTCTTTCTTCTTCCTTCTCTCTTTACCCTTTTTTTTTTTATTTCTCCCTTTCACTGTTTCACTGTTTTTTTTTCTCTCTCTTTCCATCTTTCTTTCTCTCTCTCTCTCTCTTTCTCTATCTCAATCTGGTAAGCAATGTATATTTTAAAATTAATAATAATTTTTGTGCAGCACTGCAGAATCTAATGTCTAAGCTCTACCAGTTGCTTCCCTAAAGTGATACACTGACCTATACATACCATATACACTGACCTATACATACCATGTACATACAATATATGTAGGGCTGTGATAATATCATTATGGAGGAATTTTATTTTTTTTAATTAAATTTAAATGAAGCTTAATGGTGAACCAATGATAAAATAAACATAACTGGTAACTTAAAATGGCTGCATCAGTAAACTTTAGCTATTACAGGAAAACGGTGAAGAGTATAGGCCTACACTTTTTTTCTTTCAATAGGTCTAACTTTTGTACTGTAGTGGGGCTCTTATTTGTTACATTTTGTTATTATTTGGCAATATAGTGTCCTGAAAAAAAAAAGTAAAGTTACCCATTCAGACCTTGCGGTCTAAAGAGCAGATGATGTAAAGGTCACCTGTTACTGTGGCCTACCGCCTTTACTTTTTCCCCAACTAGTGTCATTAGAATAGAATAGAATAGAATAGAATAGATAGATAGATAGATAGATAGATAGATAGATAGATAGATAGATAGATAGATAGATAGATAGATAGATAGATAGATGTTAAACAAGAAAATGTTCTCTCTTAAAAGGTATTTTAGAAAAAAAAAAACAGGAAGTTGTCTCTCCACATCTAATTTGTTTTCATTGACACACGAGTTACAAAAATCTTTAGAATATTTTACGTCCCACTTTGAAGATCTCTCCCTTTAACTTGACAACTATGCCCTACAAAGTCAGTGCCCTACAAAGTCAGTGCCCTATATAGTCAATGCATTACAAACTCAGTGGATTACATAATAAGTACCCTACAAAGTCAGTGCTTTACAAAGTCAATACATTATAAAGTCAGTGCCCTACAAAGTCGGTGCATTACAATGTCAATGGATTACAAAGTCAGTGCCCATCAAAATCAGTGCATTACAAAGACAGTGTCTTACAAAGACAGTACTTATATACGCCTTACATTCTGCTTTACATATTATATATGCATATTAATTATACTAATATTGTGTATTAAATTTATTGAAATGCTCTTATTCACAGATGACCAACTGAATTTCCAAATACCCAAATCAGAGTTAATTTTCGTTCACCCATGAATTAGCACAAGCTGACTCCGGGTAAGCACAGAGAGTGGTAGCAAACATCCTCTGACCACCAGTCATTCCATCTGACACCCTTTGGATTTCTTTCTGCTAGAGAGAAACACGCAGCAGCCAAAGGAAACCATGAAGCCAGATCACCACGCCAAGATGGCCGCCCAGATGAAGGAGCGTCTGAAGGTAGAAGAGCTGGCCGAGAACATCGACGAACTGGAAGATGTCGTGGAGAATGCCTTCCCTGTCCTGCTGGTCACTGTCCTTGTGTCCATTTTCCTGCTGGCTATCTTCCTTGTACGCATGTACATCAGATACACTGTAGAGAACCCGAGCAAGAATAGAATGGATGGGAAAACAGTTTTAATTACTGGTGAGTAGAATGGGGCTAGCTGTATAAGTCATGTACAATGTAAGTCATCTACGATGTAAGTCATCTACGATGTAAGTCATCTACGTTGTAAGTCATGTACGATGTAAGTCACCATGTTTCAAATGGCATCTGAGAGCCAGTTGTACATTTAATACCTTGTCACCCTGATATGTCGCTCATCAATGGAATAAATTTCACGCTATGAAGAACAGGGCGGGCTTTAGATTATCGGAGGCCCTAGGCGAAGAGAGTTTGGTCGCCCCAAATGGAATAGAAAATAATATAAAAAACAGCGAAAAAATAATATTACGTATTTTTTTAAACCTAGTGTACTCAATAAGATAGGGGACAAGTTTCGCTATGTCTTCTCTTACAAAAAAAAATGTTTTTTTAGGCCCTCTACTAATCGAAAGCACTAGGCGGCAGCCTAGTTTGACTATGTCTAAATCCGGCCCTGCTCTATTGCCTCCTTCAGTTGTGAAGTGACTATAGATTATCTTATGGAAAGGAATGTTTGGCCACTAGCTATAGTCTGAAAGATGTCGTTCATACAGCAGTGTCCCCTTCATCTCCATGCAGCTAATGTGTCCTAATGAATGGCAGGTGACGTCACAGTTTGGCGTCGTCATGTTCTACCAGGATGTAACACTGTGAGATGCAAAGCTGCCTAAGGTCATCAGCTCCTGATTTTTCCTTAGAGTTGATTCCTGAAGCCTTTCCCATGTTTTTGGTATAGCCGAGAGCTGCGGCGAATTTGGATTCAAAGTTTTAGTTCTACCAGGTGTGGAGCCAACAAGTCTTTCTTGCCCAAAGATGACTACTTTAGCAGCACGTGAAGGCAAGGACAACAGTATAGTGTAACTGGTGGTTGTGTGTAATGTCTAAAATGTTGATAGTTGAATGTAGTTATTAGAATTTAATCGGAAGAAAAATTAAAAAAACAAACTCTTACCTAGATGTCACATTGGGCTGCGCTTATTAAAATACAGAATATTTATAAGAGAGAGACAGAGACAGACAGACAAATAGATAGATAGATAGATAGATAGATAGATAGATAGATAGATAGATAGATAGATAGGACAGGGCAGAGACTTTATACAAATATTTTCATCAAAGGGCATCATACTACAAAATAAAAACCAAACAACACCTTGCTCTTTGTGTGTGTGTGTGTGTGTGTTTGCTTATGCAGATGTATATAATGTGTGTCAGTGTTATAGAATTATACAGATATATGTGAAGGGTGTATTTAATAGAATTTTCTATGTGTCGTTCTATTCCTGTTCAATTCGGGTGCCCATCTTTTCAACTGAATTTTGTGTTTCAAAGACACTCTCACTGAAATCTGGCTTCTTTCTTCTTCTGCCTGGCACAGACGTTCAAGTAGAAAACGCGCTACATACACAACTTACACGATGCTGCATGTGCCAGTTAGGCTTGCCAAAAGGGAGAAAAAAAATAATTTGGGCCCTGGAACCCTCCAGCACATTACAGACAAGAGGAAGGACATCCCGAGGTATAAGCCTAGAAGGTGCCCGTAGATCTGCTCTCCCCTCCCCTCCCCTTACTCAAGGACCCCCAGAAACGCTCACGTGCATACCATCAGGAGGGTAAAAGGGAAAGGTCTTTTGCTGTGTGTACCCGAGAGATAAGGAGACTTAGGCTGGTTGCCTCTGTGTTGAGTGTGTGTGTGTGTTTGTTACTTGCGCTTTCTTTAAGAAGTACCAGTGTGTGTGTGTGTGTGTGTGTGTGTGTGTGTGTTTAGGCGTTTGTGTTGAGCTGGGCAGCCCTGTGTGTGAATGTGTTGTTTGCCTCTGCATCTTGTTGGTTGGACGCCTAAGACTGAGAGTGTGTGTTCGTCTGTACGTGGTCGACAAATGACTGTATGAAGGTGTTTAATGTACGATTGTGCACTAATGCTTCTGCATGTAAACTACGACCCGCGGGTCACATCCGCACCTAAAGCAGTGTTCTCTGGCTCCACGAAACCTCTGCCTACTGTAAATAATGAAACCTCAGTGTCTATTCTATTATTCTCGGCCTTTTTTTTTTTTGCCCTAAAAATAGACAAAAAATACCTAATTGTATCTTTTTTACAGAACGAAACTTTTTCACAAATCGGGTAAAACTATTTTCAAAAGTTTTTTTTATAGTAGATATGAACAGTCCTTAGATCATGGTGGAGACCTTAGTGTATGTTTAATGGCCTACCCACAATCGGAAGGCCCTAAAAATAAAATAAAATACCTAAATTCATATCTATTAAAGAACGAAACTTTTTAGCGAATTCGGCTTATGTAGGTTACAGCATCTAGATCTATATATATTTTTTTTTTACGAGCTATGAATGTGTCGCTAAACGGGTCGACTGTATTTCCATAGTGTGCTTTTATTTTCATTTGAAAATTAAAAAGTGTTAAGGGAACATCTCTCCATCCATGTTTGACGGATGAATGCACTAGATCAGCGATACAAAAACTAAGACCCACGGACCGCAGGTCATATCCGGCTAGTTAAACATATAAATAAATTGGTGACTGACGTTGCTATTTCCCATCTTGGCCATTATGTTCGTGTAATCATTTGGACCACGTTGCATCATTAGCCTATGTTCTATGTCAAACGACACTGCGGGGTGCAACTATGGTGTGCAATATTGCAATATGTCGCATTCAGGCTGGTAACTAAATGACATTTACGATTCTGTTGATGGTGGAAAAGCTGACAGCTAAGTCAACATTAAATTACACATTAACTAATAATGTACTTTACCTCCCTTTAAAAGGGATCATCTTTTTGTTGTTATGCCTAGCCGGCACCTACAAAATGTGTTTGCAATCACTGCCATAGAAATGCTTACGAATTATCGTCTTATTTCTGTACCTGTACAGACAGATTATCTTGCAATGGCATGCAGGTACTTCAGATATTGTTTATAAATGTTAGCTTTGAAATCTTTGAAGTATATATATAACTCTTGGAAAAGAATGGATTCTTAATTATAGAAATCGTCTTTTAACATAGGACAAGCTCGTCTGACGGTGTAACCTGTCCTGCCAGTTATTGGGACCAAATTTTTTCGCGTTCTAACGTAATGCGATTAAGAGAAAATAGACAATTGCAACACTGAAATTTAGGAGTATTAATGTGTGTTGTATTATGAAATGAGGTTTCGGATCTTACTTATGTCTAAATTCTAAATTCTAAATTTGGTTTGCTAGTTCATGTTAAACATTGCATTTATCCTTAATCTTTGGAATTGACGACATTGCCATTCTTGCATATGTCCTTGTGATCCTTGGAGGATGTATCTTAAATATCTAATTAATTTTGGTGGCCAAGGAAGAAATTTCTTGGCTTTCCAACAGGGGATTTGAGTTTGGATCCTGATGAGGACTTGGACGTTGACCTTCGGGATTTTTTTTAGGACGTCTCTGAGTCCTATCAAACTCTAAAGGATACCTGACATTAGTTGGACAAATTATAGGCGGTTGGTCGTTGTACAAGCCTCATGCCACCCCCTTTAACCGTCGACCTTATAAATAGATTACCTTGCATCCTCTTTCACATGGAGCGAAAATGTGAACAAGAAAAACATTTTTTTAAAATAATTAAACAAAAAAAGTTTATACGAAGTGTAATTGTATCTATTAGTTTGGATCAGTCATGTAATTAAATTTGAAATAGATCTAAACCGATGTTTTGTACTGTAACTTGAGATCCTTGGCAGGACAAAAAATGACAAACTTTTTGACCTATTTGTACCCCGTCTAGAATTTTCATGACGATAAGTACCCCGCCTCACCCCCACCCCGTGGATCTATTTTAATAACAATCTTTTTTTTTAGGTAGGCCTAGATACAAAAAAATAATAATAAACAAAACATAAAATTGTGAATAAAATAAATGCAAGTTATATTATAAATAACATTGATTTGGATCGAAGGATGATATTCTGGTTAGATGACAAATCATCAGAATTCGGTTCCCTGGTTGCTAGTTTTAATCTGAGAAGCGATTTTTTTCGACTTACAACTCGTACCCCCTTTAAACTCTTCCCGTACCCCTGGGGGTTCGATTACCCACTTTGGGAAACACTCATCTAGGTACATCTAGGCCCGACAGACTTCGCGACCTAAACAGGGGAGAACATGTCCTCTTTTCGGAGGTCTGATATTCCTATAGAATTAGAAATACAGCCTTGAATGTATCAGGGAAGCTCCACTCCAAGTGGAGTTTGCTTGTTGTCAGTAATCTTACTTGAAGCATTTAGAAGATTTCATTAATTGTATTTTGTTGTTAGTGTTCTGATTGCCAAACCAGCCACAGATAGTAAAACTTAAAAATACGGCAGGTGTAAGCATACGAAAACATTGACTAGGCTTTTTCACTAGTAGGCCTACTAAAGGAAGACATCTTTTGTAACCTTAATGATTATTCTCTTTATTTTAATGCCCTGGAGAAGTAGATGTTTTTTTCTTTCTGAAGTCGACCTTTAAATTCGCTGTACAGGTAACGATCTAGAGGACAATGAAAGTATTGTCTATAATTTTTGTTCTCCTAAAAATGTTCTCACCTTCTCTAAGTACAAGTTACACTTATTTTTAGCTTCTTCACAATCATTTTTTTTTCTCTCTCTTCAAATTTGAGAAATGCTTGCTTCAGGTAAAAACCTGGCCTACATGTTACTTGGAATAGAACACGTCGCGGCTGAGTTGTAGTTTGGCATTGGGTTAGAATGTATTTTTTTGTGAGTGACTAAAGATTATGGAGGGAAAAATAAATAAATAAAAAATATCTCCTCGTAATTTAAAAAGATATGATTACAATGATGGAGGCACGAAGGCTGAGCGAACCGGGGTACCGGTTCGAATCCTGGTGAAGACTGGAATTTTTAATTTCTGGATCCTATGCGCCTCTGAGTCTACCCAGCTCTAATGAGTACATGACGTTAGTTGGGGAAAAGTAAAGGCGGTTGATCGTTGTGCTGACCACATGACATCCTCGTTAACCGTGGACCATAGTGGCTATGTGGAGGTGTTTGTATAAATAAAATCTGATGACGCCATGTCCATCTCTCAGCTACTAGAGTGCAAGACTATGCAGCTGCTAGGTCCTCACATAAGACAGAGGAATCTAGTCTACGTAAAGAACTTGCAGTATTCCTCTTGACGAACACGTAGAGATCAAGCGCAAATTTATATATATACAGTCCAACAGGCTAAGGGATAGGAATGAGGGATGGAATAATATATATATAATCGCAGGTTAAGGCAGCTTTCGCTTGGTGGTAGAGGAGCCAACAATTTTTGTTTTTGTATGGCAGCTTTTCTTCCAGAGCCGAGGCCCATGTTTTTTAGCTGTTCTGAGCTTTCTTAGTCACCATCTTTCTCCACGTAGTGCGGTCTAAGGCTATGTCTTCCCAATGGTCAGTATCAATGTGCATTGCCTGTAAAAAAAATACTTTCGGGATGCGATTGTCTTCACTCTGTCGAACATGACCGGCAGTGCAAAAATTACCACACAAAATTATTGAATCTCAATAATACATTCACAAAAGTAGACTTAACATGATGCTTAAAACTTACTGACTCATCCTAAGTATTGTTTTTCCTTGTTTATATCCTCTCGAAAATTAGCGTCTTTTGGAAAGATCCATGCGTATTTTTAACTCTCTTTGATTATTGTTTAGTTCTGTTGGAAAATTACTGATATTTCTCGAAATGTAAAAATTTTTATTGTTTAAACAATTAAAATAACCTTGACATTGACACGTATATCATTATGTGTCAAACAAATTAGTTTTCATAATATAGGGATACAAAACGTCCGGCAAAAGACATGTCCTCCTTTTTTTAGGTCGTGTCCTCTGTCCCGCAGACATTGGCCTAAAGGGAGAGAATGTTTTCACCGTGTTGATTACTGTAGTGCTATATTATCCTGCTATCGAATTCAAATATTGATATATTCCGGTTTAAACACAGAAACTCACTCTTAAAAAATGTTTTATTATGCATAAACTACTTCAAGGAATGTATTGGTGTTAATGTTCTGTACTGTAACTTGAGATCCTTGGCAGGACAGAAAATGACAAACTCTTGAGCAGCTTCTGTGCTGATCAGAGAAGTTTGTGTGTTCAAAACTGTTCATGTGAACCATCTCACAACTCATCAAGATCTCAGAAATGTTATTTTCACTTTTTAACACACAGTCGCGGCACAGTGGAGTAACTAGAGAAATAGACTATCCATAATCCACGGAATCATTTTTATTTTACAAAGCATAGTCTGAAGAAAAAAAAATTTTTATGACAAATAATATACTCAATATAGTAGTTCTAGAAACTATGATTTATCAATAAAATTTGAAGAAAAGTTTTTTTTTAAGTTTAATTTTTTTTTTTTTTTTGTATTTGTTGTTTGTTTGTTTTTTTTTTTGTTTTTTTTTTTTGTTGTTGTTGTTTTTTTTTTTGTCTTTTTTTGTAAAATTTTGTCCTCCTTTCTGTCCTACTTTGCGTGCAGGTGTGTAGTAATCTCAAATAATATAAAAATATTAATATTTAATACAAAAAATCAACGCGTATATGAAATCTTCAAATCTCTTTGCATTTTTATAGCATACTGATTACATCTGCAATATCGAAACCTTCTTTAGATAATTAAGATTTAATGTTGCCAACAAAGATAGGAAATCCTCAATAAAAACTCCCACTTATTGAGCCAAACATGATCTGGGTATATTTTGTGCCACGTGCTAGGTTTAACGAAGGCTTAACTTTGTGTTTTAAAACAATAAAACTAGCTCTGGCAGGAGTATTAGATCTATTGTGCTCCCTTCGTGTGCTGCAGATGTTTGAAATGGAGATAAATTAATATGCTTTGTAAGCAACGTTTTGTCTGGGGTTCTTTTGTTCCTCATGTGTCACGAGAAAGAGCTTTAAACGAAGGATAAACATCTCATTTAATAATTAATCTTTTTTTTTAGCATTTCGACACCACTTCCAACCTCCACCCCCCCCCCCATTAGACTATTTTCACAACATTACGGGATGGAACAAGGTGTCTTCCTTTGTATTAACATATTTGGTCCAGACTTTCCCCCCTATCAAGCGCATTACCTCGCTTCTGCCAACTTCCAAAAACAACACCTAAAGTGATGACGTCATTGACCTTACTAAAAGAACTAAAGAAAATCTCAGTATCACCAAGATGTCTTTCCTCGCCCGTGTTCTTCTAATAATAGATCCTATTGCCAGCTTGGTTCGTTTGTGTTATTTCAGCCTTTTCTTTTTTTAAATCACACACCTTTCTCCTGGCCAATACGTTTTGTCCTTCTCCTATTCCCCCCTCTCTTTCTCCCCTTTCCCCTGGTTTTGATCATTTTGACGTGAACAAAAGTGAATATCAAACTTATCATATAAACAGCACGTGCCTCTGGCTTAGGTGCCACCATTGTGTCTGTAGAGTGAGAGTAGTGTTGGAATGTGCTCGATTTTACCTAAATAGGTTTTAACCGATCATCATTTACCAATACATGTCTTCCTATGCCAATTAACACAAAGAGAGAGAGAGAGAGAGAGAGAGAGATTAATTTATTATTTCCACAGCGTACGGAGAAGATTAATAATGCAGTTTTCTAAACGAAAAAAAAAAAAGAATGGGATCGTTTATTGTATTTTGAGAAGATAGAGGGATCGTTCATTATATTTTGACAAGAAAGGGGGTCATTCATTAAATTTTACGTACAGAGAGGGGTTGTTCGTTGTATTTTAAGAATATATTAACTTGCATTCTTGTTCTAATATAATTCTTCACTGTTTTTCTAAACATACAAAAATAGTTTCTACAATTGTTTAATATTTGCAAGTGATATATTTAGAAAGTTCTGAAACAATTTCTTCAAATGATTTCAGTATTAAATTGAACAGGAGTAAATAATCATTCAGTTCTTAACTATAAATTTCTAACTTTTCTTTTTGGCGTATCCGGTGTGCAGAATAAAGGCAGTGTTCATAAACTTTGACTATAAATATAAACGTTATATAATAATTCGTGTTCACTTTCTAGCATTGCAGAATCAAATTGTAGTTCAAAATTATTTTTTTTTATTTAGTTTGCAAAATGGAAATATAATTTAGCGAAATTTACATTGTTTAGTTTAGCATGAAAATCGCTACTAAGAAGTAAGAATGCTAAACTACATATTTTGTTTTCGTCCAAATGTTGCCAAATGTTGGAATCTTATAATTAACGAGGTTGTTTTCTATCTCGTGTGCAGGAGCCACTAGTGGTTTGGGGAAAGCCACAGCCATCGAGCTGGCCAGGAAGAACGCAAGGGTTCTTATCACTGGACGAGACAAAATCAAGGTGGAAGCCGTGGCCAGGAACATCAGGTAGAAAACGGATATGACGTAGATGACTGTTGTTTCGGCCGCTGTGAAACCTGGGTAACAAAAAAATCAAAAGTTCACCCTAGCTCGTGATGGCGGTATGCTGTCTGGATCTCGTTTTGGGACCCCCTAGCCTGCCCCTTTCCTTCAAATATCGAGTAGCATATTAAGAGAAAGCCCTAAGTATGGTGCCGAGATTATAAGAACAAAGAGAAACAATGCATCGAATTAAGGCTCTATTAACAGGACAGTCAGCTACCTCATATTAGCTAGAACTAGATGCATATATGATAAGGTTTAAACAAATATTGCTATAAATCGGGTGTTTCCTACAATTTTGTTACTTGTGATGATAGATATTTGATATAGACTAGTGCAATGTTTCCCAAACCTTTTCCTTAACGGAATACTTCTCTCGGTCTGGGTATTTAACGGGACACTTTGCTTATTTTAACTCTTTCTCTCCGTAATTTGTTTTGCACATTCAGACGGAGTTCTTCATTTTGCTCATTACTATTTCACTACCATATTATGATTACGTTTCAATAGCTTTGTTCGTTGTGATCAGAAAATGTTGTATTTGGTCTAGGATTAAAGGGGAATGCACGCTCCTTCTAATTAACATAAAGTAAAGTTCTTTAAATTAAACATTAATTTAATTTAATGAGGTCAAATCAACGATGGTATCGTCGATTAGGTGAGAAAGAGTTAAGAGAGATTAATTCACGTGGTGCCCTACTAGCTAATTATTCTCGTAGTTCATTGAAAACTCATTCAGGCATCGCGGAACACTAGGATTCCGCGTAACACAGTTTGAAAAACACTGGCTTAGTGCAGTTGAATGTGTAAAGCCAATGGACAACTTGACACTATCGATTGAACAACGTAAAGACATACACAGTGACAATAACAAACTCACAACAGAGTTACTTGTTGACACCTTGAATCTTTTTGTATCGCTCATCTTAATGCGACTAGATCTACATCTCAGCTACTAGAGTGCAAGACTATGCAGCTGCCTGGTCCTCACATAAATATAAGAAAGTATATAAGAAAGTAAAGGAAACCAGGTTAAATGTAAAAGTGATCTATTGATTTCATCTTAAATATGACATACTTTTAGATGTATTAAATATTATTAAGTGGTTTTATATTTATTCTCGATGGGGGTAAGGGCTTTCGATAAAAATTCACTTTTAAAAATCGGGCGCTGATCTCATCATAAACATCGTCTTCTGTTCTGTCTACTTTCTATCAAGATAAGATAATATAAGATAATATAAGATAAGATACGATACTGCTTCAACTATAAATCCTTAATTACGAGAACAGTTATCGAATAAATCAAATACACTGTATCTCAGTCTATAGCGTATTCACCTATCCCTTAGGCTGTTGCAGGGCCGGCCTTACCAATTACGAGGCCCAATTTAATGGATGCTTGCGAGGCCCCTTTTCTAAACTTTTTTTTTATAGTAACAACTATTACTGTAATTTAGATCAGTATATCATCATTAATTATATAAAACGCATAGGGAGCAACTCAAACACACTAGGCACAGTACAAGATCTATTGCTCGTCCTTCTCCATTTCTCTCTGTCTTTTGTCTTGGATAGAACCTCTTTCAATGGCAGGCCCGTCAATACTTTGATGTGATGTTGTCTTCCCATCACTTTCTCTGTCTGCCTCTTTTTCTTTTCTCCTGGTACTGTTCCCTGAACGTCCTGAAGGAAGGTCTTTGCGAGCCCTGAGGACCCTGTGATATGGCCATAGATTTTAAGTTTGCGTATTTTGAAGTATTTAGCAGGTCATTGTGCGTTCCGATTGCTTTATTAATCCTGTCTCTAATTTGTGATGTGGTCATTGTATATTATACCTAGGATATTTCTGTAGCATCTCAACTCCATTGCTTGGATCCTACTCTCTAGTTCTGCAGTCAGCCTCCAAGATTCTCAAGCATACAGGAACGTGGCCGTAACCAGGGAGCGCATCTGACTTTAGTGTCGAGACTAAGCCTTTGTTTTTCCAATTTGTTTTGCATGCGTCACAGTGCCCGAATGTTTGCATGATGGTGACAAAACAAACTACTTATCGTGGGGCCATGAGCGGTCGCTTTTGTACGCCACTCCAAATGGCCGCCTCTGATTGGTACAGTAGGCTACCACATAATATATATATAATTAACCTGTTAAGGTCTTTGATCATATGAATAGATAGCAAAGGATTATCATGGGTCAAGAAAGTTGAATAAATTATACTGAGACCTACTCCTTCAATCATCGTGTGTACATTGTTCAAGTATTCTTGTACCTATCCTCCCCAGAAAGAAGACGGGCAATCAACATGTCAATGCTCTCGTCCTTGACCTTGCCAATCTCAGAGGCATCCGAGAATTCTGTGAAGCCTTCTGCAAAGATGAGAAGTACCTGCACGTGCTTATCAACAACGCAGGTGAGTGGAAACAAACTAGCGCCACTTCGTGTCTTGGCCGTACAGACGTTTGTCGAGTCCAGCGCCCAGCAGTCAGTCAGTTGGACAGAAAGCCTTGATCATACCTTAATGGGTTTTTGGTGGAGTAGATACACAGAAAATACACATGCACATATAGATGTGTGCTACACACTGTGCAGGGATAAATGTTTAAGCCAAACATTAAACAATTGATGATAACGTACGCTGTGAGCAGGTGGGCGCTAATAACCCAAACATGAGCTATGCAGGTGGGCGCTAATAACCCAAAAATGAGCTATGCAGGTGGGTGCTAATAACCCAAACATGAGCTATGCAGGTGGGCGCTAATAACCCAAACATGAGCTATGCAGGTGGGCGCTAATAACCCAAACATGAGCTATGCAGGTAGGCGCTAATAACCCAAACATGAGCTATGTAGGTAGGTGCTAATAACCCAAACATGAGCTATGCAGGTAGGTGCTAATAACCCAAACATGAGCTATGCAGGTGGGTGCTAATAACCCAAACATGAGCTATGCAAACAAATGTAATCCATGAAATCATGAATAAGCATTCGAATTGAAGCCGATATTTATTTTAAAAATTAAACGTTTCTTTTAATAATGAATTGATAATTAAAAATCATTAGTTATTGTTAAAATGAAAAAAAACTCCAAAGGAATTTGTTATAAACTCTCTCTATGCTAATTTCTTTAACCTCAGTAGCAACATTTGGAGATTTGAATTTTTACATGACCAACTTGAAGACACACAATTGTACAAGTGTAAAGTTGTAATCCTTTAAACATATATATAAGTAAAAAGTTATTTTTTAAAAATAAAGTATCCCTTTTAGACCTTGCGATCAGAAGATGTAAAAGTCGTCTGTTTCTATGGTCAACGGTAAACGAGGGTATCATGTGGCCAGCACATCGACCAACAGCCTTTACTTTGCTTAAATAATGTCAAGCATCCATTAGAGGTGGGTGGACTCGGGGCCTCCTTAAAACCCCTAAGTTCATTTTCCGTCTCCACTGAGATTTGAACCCGAGCATTTTAAAACTCAGCCACCACTCCCCATTGAAATTTATACAAAGTAGGAAAATCACCAACCTAGATAATATCGTTATGAGAGTGAAGATCGATTCGAAATTATGTGACTACGTTGTTCTGTTATCAATATTATATTGAGTTTTTTAATTATTTATTTTTATCATATATTCTTAATGGAATAGGGACAGGAGGTGAGTTAAAAATGTGTACATAATTAAGATAGTTTTTTAAATACGTTGTTGTTTTTTTCCCAAAAAATATTTCTAACCTTGATTATAGTTCAAATTTGATTCTCTCCCTTTCATCTCCAAATAAGTTCATCAACCTGCGCTAATTAAGAGCTGGCAATGAGGAGTGCTGTCCACTTTGATGTAGAAGGAGGAAGGTACAGATACATGAAAAGAGTTTGAGAGAGGGGAAGACTGACCTAATGGGGCAAACCAGAGGGTTGTGTTGGTCTAGGAGTGTGTGTGTGTGTGTGGAAAGGGGGGGGGGGGGGGTAACGGGGGTCCAGATGAAGCCAGCATGTTAGTGACACGTCATGTTTATCTTGGAAAGATAAGTCTGCACAGATAGTTCTTATTTCTTATGACCTGGGAACAGCCGCTTATATTTAAAGAATGCTCTGCCTCTATACGTAGTTCCTGAACGTTTCCTTTGCTTAACTCTTTCACTCCGTAATTATTTACCACATTCTGATGGAGTCAACGTTTGTATCTTCGGTTAGGAGAGAAAGAGTTAAAGTAGCCAGAAGTAATTAAAAACTTTTGACTCTTGATGCTTTGATCCTGATCAATCGTTCAATTATCGAAGATGAAGCAAAAAAGAAATATCGATTTCTGAGGAACTAATGGGAGCAGTATGAATGACAAAGAAAAAAAAAACGATGTCCTCTATAGAGTACCAGGGGCCTGGTGGCTGAGTGGTCAAGCTCTTAGCTTTCGAACCGATGGGTGTCGGGTTCCAATCTGGGTGAAGACTGGAATTTCGAATTTCGCGATTTTTAGGACGTCCCAACTTTAATGGGTACTTGATATTAGTTGTAAAGGCGGTTGGTCTTTATGCTGGCCACGTGACACCTTCGTTAACCTTTGGGCATAGAAGAGGGTGACTTTTTCATCATCTACCCCAATAGATCGCAAAGTCTGAAAGGGATAGTCTTTTCATGAGAGCGATTTACTCTTTCCTTTAAATAACCGCGCTGACACATTGGAGACGGATCTAGGACACATCAAAAGTCACGTGTAAATAATAAAGAGAAATAACGAAACAAACAACCAAAATACAAAGTTCTACATTTTGTTTTTGTGTATTCACTTTTTTCAATGAATATTACTATTGTTTTATTGTAGTGAAGAGATTAAATTTTTACATTTTAATTATTATAAAGTCTAATATGTTTGGTTAATACCAATAGACGTTTAACTTTCCCAGTTACTTTGAAATATATTTTAGTTGTTATTTTTTAAAACCATTAAAACTATCCTGCATACATACAGTTAGCTACGTAACCACATCTAGCACCATGTTTCAACACATTGAGATACAACGTCATGTTTTGCTAGCTCGTGTGCTATATCAAATACATGCAATAGTTTCCCACGCCTAACCATTCATCATAATTCATTCACACCGCCCCTTTTCCTTTTTCTTTCCTTGTCTGCCCCCTGTTACTTACTGTTCTCGACTTTGTAGTCAGTGTCGTAGCTAGGGTGGGTGAGGGAGGGGAAGAATTTGAAAATCCTTTGTGCCCCCACTTGAGGCGTGCCCCCAAATTAGCGTTTTTTACATTGAATATTAAATATTACACAAAATGCAAGGGCCCCCAATGAGGTCAAGCCCCCGGGCCCCCAAATGATGGCATATTCCTAGCTACGCCCATGCTTGTAGTTCTGTTTAATTTTTATCAATACTTTCAATTGTGTTATTTATTATAATAATAATTTAGCATAATTTAGTAACAAAAATTTACATAAACAGAATTTGTACGCTGATCACCTCGTACAATGAATGTATTTGGTGTTAGACACCTTATTTATATAGGTTAGTTATTTTAGTTATTTAGCGACGCACCATAGTAGACGCATATTGAACGGGACTAGTGACGTTTGGGATATGTTGGGTTAGAGACCGGAAAATCAGTTAGCGTTAGAACATTCCAGGGTAACGACGTGTTTAGTGACAGAGACTTCTACTGTGGCCTTTTATCATAATAAATATATATTAACTTGTTCATCATCGTTGACTACATCTCTTCACCTGTTACAATCGATGTGCCAGTTCTTGTTTGTGTTGTTGGTCAACTACACGTAATACACCCGAACAATTACACCCAAACGATTGCAGAGTAATTGGTTGACTTCAAGACAGCCTGAACTAGCAACATCACAGTGGCGACCCCGACGCCCGAAGCCCGAACCTCGAAGCCCGACGAACATCGAACCGGACCTCGAAGCAGAACGTTTACTCAGGTGAGGGTCGTGCACTCGAAGATATAAGATTTCATCGGAGTACGGCTGAACACAGCAGTATCGCAGAGTGACTTTGTTCTAGATCTACATACAGTCATCGCCTGTTTGATCGCACGTTCAACGAGCCGTTAACTCAGGGTGACCTTCGTCAGGACCGTAATCATCGCAACGCCTGATCTTCATATGCTGAACCGACCTACAACCAGAGAAACCGTTCATTCATAACGGGTGAGAGATCGTTAGTGAACCTGTTGGACATATTTTTTCTTCGTCATAGGAGCCACATTGAGTATCAAGTTTTACCTCGTCAGTTTCGAGAAGGACAGTTTGCCCGCTGTCAGAAGTATTGTGAGTACTACAAGTTTGGTAGCTAACTAAATCGAAATCGCTCTGTCGTCTTACCCTTGGAGAGATTCTTGTGGAGCAGTTTGCTCATTGAACCGGTTGCTTGCCACGTTTATAACGGTCACTGTGTTTAACCTTTGGAAGGTTAGTGAAGTAATCTTTATCAGTACTGAACATTGATCTATCTAGTATTCGTCGGTCTAGACCATACCTAGACTTGTTAGCAGTGAAGTTGTGGAAACAGCTACATCCACTTAATTTCGTTGAAAACCGTTAGTCGTATAACGGAACGTCGTCGGAGGTGACCTTGGTCTCACCTAGTCTACATTGGACAGTTTGGTCTAGTGAAGCAGAGTACAACAGCAAACTTCGTCGTACTACCAGAGTAGCAGCAGAAGCAGTGAACTATTTTAGAGAACCGTTATTCGTCAGCCCAGATCAAGTCATCGTCGAGAAAGTCGTTATTCGTCAGCCCAGATCAAGTCATCGTCAAGAAAGCCGTTATTCGTCAGCCCAGATCAAGTCATCGTCAAGAAATTCATTATTCGTCAGTCGTCCAGATCAAGTTGCCGTCAAGAGACTGTTATTTGTCAGTAGTCATCTACACAAGTCAAGTCATCGCCAGAAGAACCGTTAACCTATTCGTCAGTAACTGTGTACACAAAGTCGTCGGAACTACACATACGGTCATCAACAGTCGTCGAAGAAACTGGAACATTTTGCTGTGGCATATCAGGACATCTGTGGCATTACGTGGGATACTGGTAGCACCGGAGAACAGAGTCAGAACTGGAAGAGAGGCAGTGGACTTTGTTGTGATCTAACATATTCGGGAGTCCGAACAAAGGGATCTTTCTTATCAAAAGCTAAGTGCCATTTTTCTTATTAGTATATGTTTAGATTGCCCTTAGAAATAGATTTTGTCTAAATTTGGTACGTTAGCCTGAGTAAAATCAGGTGGTGCGCCTTAAAACCCGTCGGGGTAGAAGACGTAATTTAGATGAAAAGCTATATTATACGTTTAGGGTTGTAATTTGTTTTGTTTGTGTAAACGTCATATCCGTTGTTGCCTGGTTACTTCGTGACGTTATCATTGTGTGCCATATTGTCACATCCCAACCCATAGTGATAGTCTCATTTAATTATTTCATTTGTTTATATTATTTTAAATTATTTATTTTTATTAATTTAATTAGATCTGTATTTTTTTTTTCACTTAATGATAGAAAGTGCGGGTAGGATTCTTTCATTGTGAATCAGACTAAAATAATTTTAGTTTGAGCGGTTAAAATCAAATATGATTTTGCCATGAGAATAATGCCGAAACTGGCTATGTAGTCAAACACTATCGTCTGGCTAAATTTAGATCTGCAAATTGTTGTACATCTCTTTGGTACAATTTAATCATCTAGACTCTAATTTGAAATATTATTAATTGAAAGATGAATGAAGGTAGTACATTCTAGATATATATATCTTGTTGAAGATATATTTGACATTGTATACACATATTTGTTTCGTATGGTTAAATAGAACCATAATCTAATCTAGATCTAGACTCTAGACAGTCCTTGAATTTACTCTAGACACTTCACTGTGACTTCAGTCATACCGGATTTTAAAATTGATCATAGTTATTCATACTAGATCTAAAAGTCATAGTGCTCTTGATAACTATAGATCTAAATAGTATTATTATACATACTATAATATACTAGATTTAAATTTGTGTGTAATACTGGACCTAATATACAGATTTGAATATAACCATAATAACTCAGACTAGATTTACACATTTACTAAATCTATAGATAGAGACATAACACTTAAAACTGGTATAAAAGTGTGTAAAAACTTTTAAAGTATAGCCATAACCAATATAGGCTAAGTAAAAATATATATAAAATATAAAACACAATGGCTACATCATCATATGTGGACCTTAAGGAGGTTAAGGAAACAGCTATGCAGGATGGAAAGGCCATGGAGTTAAAAGGAAAAGACTTAGCCGCTTATGTACAGCAAGTTGTGAGGGAAGAAATGGAACGTCAAGATAAAATAAGAAGGGAAAAAGAAGAGATAGAAAGACAAGAAGAACATCAAAGACAAGAGATAGAGAGGCAAGAAAGGATCAGAAAGGAAGAATATGAAAAGCAAAAAGAAGACCAAGAAAGGCAGAGAGAGCATGAAGCTAAAATGGAGAAGATGAGATTGGACGCAGCACAAGCCAGAGCCCAAACTGAACAAAGAAATAACACAAATAACTCAAATAATTATACCACTCAAAGAGACAACCCTAATTCACAGACATGGCTAAAGAGAAAGATACAAAGTTTTGATGAACAGAAGGATGACATTGGTGATTTCCTGAAAAGATATGAGGCAAAAATGTCTACATTTAATATGCCTGAAGAAGAATGGTCTGAAATACTGATAGACTTTGTTCATGGTCAAGCTCTAACAATATGCCAAAATCATGACCATCATATTGATGATAGCTATCAGGTTTTAAAAAGAGAGTTATTAAATGCATATGGTCATAATGCTACAACTTTTAGAAAGAAATACTTTGACAATATACCATCATTAGGAATAGAACCCCAAACTACCATTAATATGGAAAAGGATTTTTTCAATAAGTGGGTAAAATTAGAAAAAGTGAATAACTCTTATGAAGGATTAAAAAATTTTATTCTAGTGGACAACTTTGTAAATAAATGTGATCCTCAGTTACAATCTTTTATTAGAGAAAGAAACCCAAAAACTATAGATGAAATAACAGAAATAATGAGAGTATACAAAAATGCCTATCCAAATAAACCATTTTCTGATAGGGATAAGAGCAAAGTAGATTTAATAGGATACACCAAAGAAAATGTTGATAGAAGTAGAAATAGAAACAGATCAAATAGTGGAAATAGAAAATATAGTGAAATAACCTGTTTTAAATGTCAAGGAAAAGGTCATATAGCAGCTAACTGTAGAAGAGGGAATAGTAGGTCTGGAAGTAGAAATAGATACAATGAACAAAATAACAATAGATATAGGAGTAGAGATAGGAATGACAAGGGAAATTATAGATATAGGAGTTACAGTAGGGAATACAAAAATAAAGGTACAGATAGGGTATATTTCATGGAAGGAAATAGGAACAATTTTGCAGTGTACCCAGGGTTTGTAGATAGAATTCCGGTGGAACTAATCAGGGATTCAGGTTGTAACACTTTGGCAGTAAAAACTAAATTTGTCAAACCTCATTGGTATAAAGGGTTTACTAAGAAAGTAGAATTAGCAGATGGCACTGTAAGGGAATTTAAAGCTATAAGGGTGTACATTGAAACTCCATTTTTCACTGGTTATTGTGATGGCATTGCAATACCAGAAATGAGATATGATATGTTAGTAGGAAACATAAAAGGAGTTAAAGAATGTTCAAGAAAAGAATTAGAAGACTGGCAAAACAAATACAAAAACATAAGACAAAATCATGGAAACATAGAAACACAAAATATAACAAGTATGGTAATAACAAGATCAATGGATAAAAAAGATGAGAAACAGGAAAATACAATAAATGTAATAAGTAATGATAAAGAAAAAGAAACCAGTAATGTAATACAAATAGAAAATACAGATACTAAGGAAAGAGAGATAGAAAATGAAACACAAAATAGTCTTGAAACACAAATATCTCAAAGTGAAAAAGAAACAATACCCAAATTTGCATTAGAACAAATGAATGACAATATTATTGGGAAAATTTATTCAAGAATATCAGATAAAAACAATAATAATCCAATGGAGAAATTTTGTATAGAGAATAAAATATTATTTAGACAAACAAGTAATGATAACAAGAAAATAAAACAACTTGTCTTACCACAGAAATATTGGAAAGATGTTTTAATCATGACACATGATAATAATTTAGCAGCACATAGGGGAGTAAAGAAATGTTATAGGAATTTGTCAAAACAAGTATTTTGGCCCAAAATGAAAGCAACAATCAACAAATACATAAAATCATGTGACATATGTCAAAAGAGATCTAACAAAAGCCTAGTGAATAAAGCACCTATTCAAGAAATGGATGAACCTACAGCACCATTTCAGAAAGTATCTATTGATTTAATAGGTCCTTTAATTCAAACTGAAAATAATAACAAATACATTTTAACAGTAATAGACATGTTTAGTAGATACCCAGAGGCAATCCCATTATCAAATACAAGTGCAGAAAATATCATTAATGCCATAACTCAAAAAGTAATTACAAGACATGGTATACCTAAAATTATATTGAGTGATCAGGGATCTCAGTTTAAGTCAGAACAATTTAAGAAATGGACTAAACAATACAATATACAACACATATACTCTTCGGTTTACCACCCGGAGAGTAACGGTTTATGTGAACGATATGGTGGATCATTAAAAAGATCACTAACAAAAATAATTCAGAATAATCAGAACAAGTGGGATCATTACATTAACTATGTACTATTTGCTCATAGAAACAACATCCATGAAGCAACACAATTCTCACCATATGAAATAATACATGGAAGAAAACCCAGAGATGAATTAGATGTTTTTAAAGAAAATCTAATAGATAATGAGAATAAATTAAATAATGACAGTGAAACAACAATCACAACAGAATTAAAAGAAATATGGACTCAAGCATATAACAACAATAAGAAGTATAAACAAAGTGCTCATGAGAATCTAAATAAGAAAAGACAATTGATAACACTAGAAGTAGGAAACAATGTATTAATATTGATAAATGACCTGAAAAATAAAATTGGTAAACAATGGAAAGGTCCATTTAAGGTGATAAAACAAATTAGTGATGTGAATTATCAAATTGAAATAAATGGGAAAATTAAAACATATCACATAAATAATTTGAAACTGTATCATGATAGAGAAGATGAGTTGATACAAAACATTCAGGAGGAAATAGAAAATAAATTTTCAGAAAGAGAAGAATGCTTGATGATAATAACAAATGAAAATCATAATGAAAATGATATTAAGGAAATACCTGTAATAGAAACAAAAGAGAATCAAACTTGGCAAAAGATTAATCTTAATAATTTAACTAAGGAAATGTCAAAAGATATAACTAAAATAATACAGGAATACAAAGAAATTTTTTCCAGTATACCAGGAAAAACTAATATTATTAAACATGACATTAAAGTAACAGATCCAAAACCTATCAAGCTTAAGCCATATAGAATACCGCTACATTTACAAGACAAAGTAAAGAGAGAAATAGACAATTTACTAGAATCAGGTATAATTGAACCATCAACATCTCCTTATGCTTCACCAATTGTGATAGCCAAAAAGAAGAATGGAGATATAAGGTTATGTATTGATTATAGGAAACTTAACAACATCACAGAATTTGACCCATATCCAATGCCAAATATAGAGGATATTTTACATAAATTAAATGGAGCAAAATTTTTTTACTAAATTAGATTTAACTAAAGGTTATTGGCAAATACCTTTAACAGAAAATGCAAAACCTTACACAGCATTTGTAACACCATATGGTATTTTTCAATGGAATTATATGAGTTTTGGATTAGTAAATGCACCTGCCACATTTAATAGAATGATGAACATGATAATTGGAAACAAAGAAAATGTTATTTGCTATTTGGATGACATATGTATTTTTAATAATAGTTGGGAGGAACATTTGGTAGATGTAAAAGAAGTATTCAAAATAATAAAAGAAAGTGGACTTACAATTCAAGCAGAAAAAGTAGAAATAGGATTGGAGGAAATAATTTTCTTAGGACATAAAGTAAATAACAACATGATTAGCCCTATTGAAGATAACATAAAGAAAGTACTTAATATTGAAATACCTACAACAAAAAGACAAATTAAAAGCATATTAGGAATAGTAAATTATTACAGAAAGTTTATAAAAAACTTAGCAGAAATAGTGAATCCACTAAATGACTTACTTAAAAAAGGAAAACCTCAAAAAGTAGTTTGTAATGAGGAATGTGTGAAAGCTATTGACAGAATTAAAGATGTTTTTAGTCATGAACTAATATTAAGACTACCTGATAAAGACAAAATATTTTATGTCACAACTGATGCATCTGGTAATGCTATTGGTGGTTGTTTAATGCAGAACTATGATAACTTACATCCTATATTATATGTAAGCAGAAAATTGTCAGAGGCAGAAAAAAAAAAATATAGTGTCATTGAAAGAGAAGCCTTAGCTGTAATATGGGTAATTACTAAGCTAGAGAGCTATTTAATAGGAAGGAAATTCATATTATTAACTGATCATAAACCTATTCAATATATACAGCAAAAGAGCATGAAAAACAGTCGTGTTTATAGATGGTTCTTAGCACTACAGGAATATAAATTTGAAGTGAAAGCTATTAGTGGAGCTGTGAATATTGTAGCTGATTTATTGTCTAGAATGACATTGAAGTGAAACAGTTTTGTAAATAAACTATGATTATATTGATTATGTAATATATATTAATATATTGACACCATTTATATGTTATGAAAAGGGAGATAAGTAAAGTTGATGTTAAGCATTTAAAAGTAAGTATGGATATTTTTTTTTGTGTGAATCATTTCATATATCATTGACGAAAGTTAGTTCTATGGAAAAGGGTGAGTATAAAAGAAAAATGGACAAAAGCGTATAAAAGGGTGGTAAGAAAAAATGTATTGAATGTGTAAATAAAGTCTGTAATTGTTTTTTGAAATATTGTATTTTATCAGATTACTGCCAGTAAAGAACATTTGAGATGTGTAGGACATGCCCATAAGATGCCACATTTTCCTCCATGATGAACTGTGTACCAATGAAGATGATTCTGGAATGTTATGAACTGTTATGAACATTGACATGAATATGAGGAACTGTCAAGATGAAGATGTCAAGATGAAGAGATCAAGATTTTATGTTTGTGGTCTTCCCCTTAAATTGAAAATGCCCTTGTAAGACTTGACAGTAGTGGAAAAATATTGACATATTTTTTTTTCAAGGGGGGGAGGAATCTGTTAGACACCTTATTTATATAGGTTAGTTATTTTAGTTATTTAGCGACGCACCATAGTAGACGCATATTGAACGGGACTAGTGACGTTTGGGATATGTTGGGTTAGAGACCGGAAAATCAGTTAGCGTTAGAACATTCCAGGGTAACGACGTGTTTAGTGACAGAGACTTCTACTGTGGCCTTTTATCATAATAAATATATATTAACTTGTTCATCATCGTTGACTACATCTCTTCACCTGTTACAATCGATGTGCCAGTTCTTGTTTGTGTTGTTGGTCAACTACACGTAATACACCCGAACAATTACACCCAAACGATTGCAGAGTAATTGGTTGACTTCAAGACAGCCTGAACTAGCAACAAGGTCAAGCCCCCGGGCCCCCAAATGATGGCATATTCCTAGCTACGCCCATGCTTGTAGTTCTGTTTAATTTTTATCAATACTTTCAATTGTGTTATTTATTATAATAATAATTTAGCATAATTTAGTAACAAAAATTTACATAAACAGAATTTGTACGCTGATCACCTCGTACAATGAATGTATTTGGATAATTAGTTCCATTTTTTTTCAATTCTAATAATATATTAAAACGCTGACGTAATTTTGCAGTGTTTTTTTTTATTTGGAGGGAATATACACTGTACTTTATTAAATGTGTATATCTACTAATATGGTCTTTGTTTCCTCAATGGTCAGCTTACATGGGCCCTAAAGCAGCGACAGACGACAATTTGGAGAGATGCTTTGGAGTCAATTATCTAGGTCACTTTTACCTGACCTACTTATTGAGTGACAAGGTAAATCTTTTTTTTTTATTTTTAGAAAGCTTATATCAATTCACTCTGACTGACTCTCTGTCTGTCTGTCTGGTAAAAAGTGTGTGCACGTTATGTCTCCCATATCCATTCTCGGGTCAAGCTGAAACTTCGCTCAATGATTCAATGACATAGGCAAGACACGAATCAATTTTAAAAAAGTAACCGATTAGACAATCAAGTAATTACTGGTAATTCATTATTTTGTTTATTAGCAATAATGGAAAGTAATAATTCAGTATACACATATGTGGCTAAATATGTTGGGTTTAGTCCCTTAAAAAAAAAAAAAAAAAAAAAAAAAAAAAAAAAAAAAACGTTAACCCTATTTCTCCCTTGCGCATTCTCCGATCAAGTTGATACTTGAAACAATTATTTATTGTATCTAACAAAAGCATGGATCAATAAACAAATATACTTAATTAGTCATTTAATAAGTAGTAATTGATTATTTTGTTAGATATCGAATAAGGGAAATAACTTGTACATTATTGGTAGTTAGATAAGCTTTGTTTTTTGTTTTTTCTTTAAGGATTTGTTATATTTTGCTTGTTTTATTTTTGGAATGGACATACGTAATCTGTCACAGTTGACTTCACATCGTCTAGTAAGTTTAGAAAACTGTTGAAGTAGTCAGCTAAGATTTTTTAAAAATATAGTTCTAGATCTAGTTTTCCAGTGAAGTTTCGGGTCGAGACCTTGACTTGTTGTTTTATTCTGAAAGAGATAAAGATAATTATGTCCTACGCGTATACATTTGTCAATCTAGTCATCCATATGTATCGGTGACTTAACCTCTGCAAGTCGTTGGATTTCCTGTCTGCTTCAGGCAACTCATGCTCTAATGGCACTATGGAACAAGGAGCATTTGTAGGAATTTATCTTAGCACGTGGAATAAGAAATGTGTTTTACACTTTCTTTGTGTCTTTATGATTATTTTATTAGGTTTTGTTTTTGTAACGTATGGTTCAAATGTTTTATGTATTAAAACTAACCAAAAAAATTTGTATTGGGCAATGTGGGAAACAGAAACAGATGACCTTTACATCATCCGCCCTATAGACCATAACGTCTGAAAGGGAAACTTTTCATCCTGTATCCCTAAGTCAATGTTATTATTTACTTGATATCATAAATCTTTCATTACACTCCAATTTTATGTATTTTTACTTTGTCTACTTATATCAAAGCCTTTCCTCCTTTCTATTTTTTTACGTTTTTCTTTCAGTTTCATTAAATCACTGCTACTTTCAACCAGATCGTTCCCCCCCCCCCTTTTATTTTTATATCATTGTAAATTGTATAACTTAGCAAGCAATAGAAATAAAAAAGATCATCTAAGGGAAGAAACCGCTAAGTAATGCCATTTATCTGAAAATTGCGGGTTTATCTCCCTTTCTGTGATATGAATCTAAATTTAATTAATTAGTACAAAATGATTAACTGATTGGTTAATTTTTGGATTGATTCGTGTATTGTTATGTACTATGAATACTTTAGCAAAATTTCAACTTGATCCGAGAATGGGAAGTGGGAGAAAAAACTGTCCAAACGTAATAAGGGGACTCAATCCATATATGAATTCACATTACTCATTAAGTATCATTTATTTCTCTTATTTCGAAATCAAACAAAATAATTAATAACCAAAAATAATTGACTAATTGTTTAATATTTGGATTGATTCATGTCTTGTCAGGTTTAATGAATAATTGTTCAAAGTTTTAACTTGATCCGAGAATGGGAATTGGGAGAAAAAACATGTTCAAACTTTTTACCAGACAGACATACAGACAGACCGAGTGAGTTGATATAAGCCTAGTAAAAAGAATATAAAGCTAAATATAACCAAAGAACAGATTACTGGGAGTGACTTAAATATGAAAATGTCCTCCTTGGCTCAATTCAATTCAGTTCATTCAATTATTACACAGTGACGATGTATTTATTTCTTTATTTCATTAAGCTAAAGAAAAATGCCCCTTCCCGAGTCATCAACGTTGTGTCAGACTCCTACGCCATCGGTCAGTTGGACTTTGACGACATCGCCCTGAACAAAGGCTACGACGTGTTCAAAGCCTACGCCAGGTCCAAGTACGCCATGATGCTGTGGAACCTGGAACACCACAGGAGAACCTATTCCAGCTGCATCTGGACATTCGCCGTTCACCCCGGTAAGTACTAGTGGATACATCTACACACGAGACTGAAAGGGGCTGGAAGTTTGAAATCGGTGTAATGTAGTCATAGCCACATTTTCATATGCTTGTAAGTCTTGGACGCTGACTGCAGAGCTAGAGAGGAGGATCCTAGCAATGGAATTGAGATGCTACAAAAGGATCCTTGGTATCACGTTCAAAGTCCGCATCACAAACCAAGAGATTAGAGACAGGGTTACTACAGCGATCGGACCTCATGATGACCTGCTAACTATAGTATAAAAAAAAACGCAAGCTCAAAATCTATAGCCATATTACAAGATCTTCGGGGCTCGCAAAGACTTTCCTTCAGGGAACAGTACCAGGAAAAAGAAGAAGAGGCAGACAGAGTAAGCGATGGGAGGACAACATAGAAGAATGGACGGGCCTGCCATTGAAAGAGATTCTAAATAGGTGAAAGGACACAGAGGAATGGAGAAAGACGGTCGACGAGTCTTGCTTGGTGACCCAAACGGTCCAACAGACTAAGGGATATGTAAAGGTAAAAGGTAAATGTAATCATACTGGCAATTCAATAATAATATTTCTAAATCTCTCTTGTTCCTGTGATATTAAAGGGAAGTCATGTCACTATTTATATTAGTGATAACCTTCGCAGTGGTCTCCCTTAGTCCACTAAGTCATAGAATTTCTCTTATAGTTGTGGCTTTCAGAGGCATTTTAAAAGTCGTGACTGTTGACGTAGGATCCAAATCTAAACTACTTGTCAGAACTGCACAGTCCACAGCAGCACTAGCCAAGCTCTAAACTACTTGTCAGAACTGCACAGTCCACAGCAGCACTAGCCAAGCTCTAAACTACTTGTCAGAACTGCACAGTCCACAGCAGCACTAGCCAAGCTCTAAACTACTTGTCAGAACTGCACAGTCCGCAGCAGCACTAGCCAAGCTCTAAACAATCTGGAAAGACAAAGGCATAGCTCTTGGTATTGAAATTAAACTAATGCGCTCCTTGGCCGTGGTCATCTTCTTATGTTTCCGAATTTCGGATGCTAACTGTAAAATTAGAGAGGAGAATCCTAGCGATGGAACTGAGATGCTAAAGAAGGAACCTATGTAAGGACCGTATCACAAATAATAAGGTTCGAAACAGAATCACAATAGCAATTGGGCCTCACGATCACCTCCTGACCACTGTAAAAAAAAAAAAGAAACGCAAACTTAACAAACTAATGGACAGGTGAAGGGCTGTGGACACAGACAACTTGTTTGGCTTGAAGAACATGGCAACCTTTTTTTTTTTTACACGCTGTTTAACTTGTTTCACGTATTCCGTGTTCGTGTAGATCTATCGCCTTTTTCTATTGGCTGTGTTTGTATTATTTGTGTAGCTTCATACGGGTAAACCTATAATTTCCACTAATGCATTTATATTTTAATAATTATAGGTAATATTTTTTTTCTTGTTAATACTTTCTTATCTTATCTTATATGATACAGGCGTTACTTCAAAAAAGAAGATGATTATGTCCTACTCGTCATGCATCTTGTCATGCATGTTAACCAATGACTTCAATAATAATAATAATAATAATAATACCACATCACCAGAAAATTCCTCAGTGCAAACTGTTAAAGGGACTACAATGAATTTTGTTTCTCTTTAGCGAAACTCGACCCTGGCAGCGCCAGAGAATGACTACTCGTTCATTTCTAACATAATAATAATAATAGTAATAATTCGTTTCGTCAAAGAGAAACAAAATTCATTGTAGTCCCTTTATCAGTGTCCACTGAAGAAATTTCTGGGTGATGTGGCAGGTCTCCATAAGTACCGCCCTCTGACAGGCAACGAGAATGTTCCTAGGAATGCCAAGGACCTTGAAGGTATCTTTGAGGTCACTTATCATTATCCCCTCGGTTGATATAACAATGGGGCATATTGTTATTTTAGATAACTTCCATAAACGCTTAATCTCCAATCCTAGGTTCCCATATTTTCGTTGTTTTTCCTTTTCAGTTTTTTTTTTAAAATATGAGACAGTGGTATGGCGATGTCAATAATGGTAGCGTTTTTTTTCTTTGTTATCAATAAACAGCACATCAAGGCGATTAAAATCTACCGATGTGTCAGTTAAAATAGGCCTATTCCAGTATAATAAGTGATCGGTTGACTCTAGAACCTCTGGAAGCGAGTACATGTATTTGTAATAAGAAGAAGCATACTTATTAATCAAATTATGTGTCAAAGCCAAGTGTTGTATTAATTTTGCCACTTGGTTGCGGCGACCTAGGTAGGCAGATTCTGATAAGGTTGAACATCCTGCCATTATGTGTTCAATTGACCCACATTTTCGGCATTAGTCAACAACATTGAGTTTTAGGATATGCTTTTTGTAATTTGTTGTCCTGATTACTCTGTCCTGTATTGCTGTAACAAAGCCTTCTGTTTCAGGGTAGAGATGTCCTGCTTTGAGCCATGCTAAGGAAGCAGCCTTGTCAACGTTGTCCCTATCTAATAAAGTCGTGACATTTTCCGTGGAGTGTTTTTTCTTCTCGTTGGCGAATCTCAGGCTCTGCGTGGTCCTAACCAACGTTAACATCAGCATTAGTATTTGTAATTATTATTATTATTATTATGTCAGAAACGAACGAGTAGTCATTCTCTGGCGCTGCCAGGGTCGAGTTTCGTTAAAGAGAAACAAAATTCATTGTAGTCCCTTTAACGGTGTCCGCTGAGGAATTTTCTGGTGATGTGGCAGGTCTGCAGCAGTACCGCCCTCTGATAGGCAACGAGGATGTTCCTAGGAATGTTAATGGCCTCGAAGGTGTCTGTGAGGTCATTGTTATTATCCCCTCGGTTGATATAACAATGGGGTATATTGTTATTTTGGACAATTTCCATAGACGCTTAATCTACAAGCCTAGGTTCCCATATTTTCTTTGTCTTTCTATCTCAGTTTTTCTTAAATTATGAGACAGTGGTACGGCGATATCGATAATGGTAGCGGTTTTTTCTTTTTTATCGATGAACAGCAAATCCGGGCGATTGAAATCTACCGTTTTGTCGGTCAGAATAGGCCTATCCCAGTACAGCAGATGTTCAGTAGACTCGAGAACCTCTTGTGGAGAGTATTTATAATAAGGAGGAGTGTCCTTACCGATTGTTATTATTATTATTATTATTATTATTATACTAATTTAATTGGGAAAAAATTTCTTCCAACTGACCAGGTGCTTGTGCCACTGAGTTACTTAGAAATTACCCAGGTCTCACTGGCAACCTCTTAAGAATTGTATCAAGAATTATGTTCAAGGCACCAGAAGATGGCTGCCAGACCATTGTATACCTAGCTGTGGCAGACGGCCTTAGGGAATTTTCTGGTAATTTGTATACTTTAGTCTGTCGATTTCTTTCTCTTTACTTTCTCTTTACTTTCTCTTTACTTTCTCTTTACTTTCTCTTTACTTTCTCTTTCTTTCATTCTTGATTTCTTGTACTCCATATCTATGTTATCCATCTGTTTACAGACCTATGTTCAATGTGGGAAAAACCGATATTTTCATTCCTTACTTATGCTATTTTTATAATTATATACATCTTTTATCTGTTACACCCCAATTCCAGAGAATCGGCCTGTATCTGGTTCCTAATTGAGAGTATAGATGACATAGAGCATACTAAATTTTTTTACAATTGACTTTTTAAAAAGCTTATTTCAGTAATATAGGAGTGTTTAGTGACGTAATTATGAATTTTACCATTAAGTTGCACTCCTAAATGAGCAATGATGCAGCGCGGTGCGAATGTGTTCATGGAATCTGGGTAACGTCTCGGGGGAACGATATTAAAGAACTAGCTGACAACAGTATGGACTGTCACCATTTTGTCATTGGCATTCTAGATGCTTTATTTTTTAAGCAGCCCCTGTAAGTGAAAAGCCGCTATTTCTTTTTTATCGAGTTTTTATCAAGTCACTCCGTCTGTCTGTCTGTATGATCAAAAAATTTTACACGTTATTTTTCCCACATCCCATTCTCGAATCAATCGGATACGTTGCATAAATAATCATTGTCGATGACAATAAACGAAATAATAACGAAATAATAAGAAAAAATAACCAATTATTTAATCAATTAGTTGTAATTAATCAAATTTATTTTATGTGAAAAATGGCGACGGATTCGTGACAATAATCACAATAATGTAGAGAATAAGATTGTTCGTTAGAAAATTTGAACTGGCAGACTAATAAAACCTTTTATTTTTAAAAGCACTTCAAAAGTTCAGTGGCCAAATACGTCTGCCTTGCATCAAGTATGCTTGAGAAAAAACCCATACCCGGGCAACGTTTTTTTTTAAATAATTAATCCAATTTCAATATAAGCAAGTTTTTTTTAAATAATTGATCCAATTTCAATATAAGCGAGCTGTTTGTTTTTTTTAAATAATTGATCCAATTTCAATATAAGCGAGTTTTTTTTTTTAATAATTGAACCAATTTCAATATAAGCGAGTTTTTTTTTTAAATAATTGAACCAATTTCAATATAAGTGATGTTTTTTTTTAAATAATTGAACCAATTTCAATATAAGCGAGTTTTTTTTTTTAAATAATTGAACCAATTTCAATATAAGTGATGTTTTTTTTTTAAATAATTGATCCAATTTCAATATAAACGAGTTATTTTTTAAAATAATTGATCCAATTTCAATATAAGCGAGTTTTTTTTTTAAATAATTGAACCAATTTCAATATAAGTGATGTTTTTTTTTTTAAATAATTGATCCAATTTCAATATAAACGAGTTATTTTTTAAAATAATTGATCCAATTTCAATATAAGCGAGTTTTTTTTTTTTAATTTATATTTTATATTTTACTGGCTTTTATTCTGTAATGCATCGATTTATTTTGTATATATTAATTTAATTTTTTTTCCAAATGGTAGTCCTTTATTAGAATATTTTTTAACCATTACATTAGCTGTTGGCGTCTTAGAGTTATTATAAGCATTTCATAACTATTGGGGATGAGGGAGGTTGGTAATCATTATAGCCTCCTTCAGTCGCGAAGCAACTATGGATCATCACATATAGAGGAGATGAAATCCTGGGCAGTAGCTTTGGTTGGAAAGATGCGTGACCATTCGTTCTAAAAGGCCTGAACACTGACCTGCAACGTCACAACCTGTAGGCAATTTTGACCAAGAAAGACCTGTGACGTGGCAACGAGCTATTGGTCTAAACTGCCCACAGGATGTAATGTTGCAGGTCAGTTTTAAGCCTTCTATAACTGTTGGTCTAGAAAGATGTCGCCCATACAGAAAGTCTCCCCTCTACACGTAGCTGATCTGTCCAAAGAAACGGGAAGTGCCGATACAGTTTGGGATCAGCGGCGTAGCAGGTTCTGACAGGATGAAGCAACTTCTGCTGCAAAATCTCTAAGCGTCAATAGCTACTGTTTTTTCCTCATGCTTAACTCCTTTCCCATGTTTGGTTATAATTGCAAGGCAGCAAAGCTTTGAATTCAGATGTGTTTTTTTCTCTTCTCCTGGCAATCTGTAAAACTACCGTTAAAATGATCCTTAACATTTCTACCTTCACTTAACACAGGTAAGACATTCGCCAACTGCAAAGTCATCAAGACCCAGGACAGGATCAAAGACAAAGAGGTAGCCAAAGAGCTCTGGAATATCAGCGCTCACCTGTGCGGATTCGAACCCGACACCCCGTATGAAGAGCAGGAGTCGACAGAGGCTAAAGAAACCACCACTCCAGATTCACCAACCGCGGACATTGCGGCAGCGGCAGCCGTTTCAGAGCCAAAGAAAGATAAATAAACTATTTTGTTCAAGTCGGGATCACCAATGAAACATTCTGCGAGCAAGAGTGAAAACCAAGAGACGAATTTGTTCATGTTTTACTTAGAACAGGAAATAGTTTTCCTAGCCAGAAGTAAAAGCTTGAGTTGCCACTTTGACGTTTGTGAATATCAGAGATTTTGAAATAAAACTAAGAAAGTTTGTAGTTTAAAAGAATAATTTATAACAGAACTGGATATAGGTGCAATACGAAAAAAGTAAAGAACTTTTAAAGAAATGTGTAACAAAAACATACTTGAAAGCTTAACAACCATTATGAAAGATAATTGACCTGGCATTTTAAAAGCATTTTACATTAGTATATTTGTAGATATAGGCTACTTTAGTATTTTTCGAAAGCCTCTAGCTCTACATTAAGAATTTTACAAGATTAAGCGCACACCATAAAGGCCTGTGAATTGTATAAAACATATTCTCAATACATATCATAGTGTAGTTTCTTTCGAGCGTTAAGTATCCCCAAGAAATATGCTTATTTTTAGGCCTTTAATCATGTGACAATGTTACTTGAGGTCTGACAAACCAAAGTTTAAGAATTATTTTTTGGGGGATTATGCTACAAATGTTGGCCTATTTTTCTTTTTCGCAATTTTCAATTTTATGCTTTTAGTTTAGCAATGTAAATCGAATGTTTAAGTTTGGCAAAGTAAAGCTAGCCAAAGATTGTTTAATGGGATGTTGCCTTTGCCTAAGAATGATTGATTGCATGTGTTAGTGGATTATTACTTAGAACTAAATAGCTCATTTCAATTGACTTTGTGCCATAAAGTGTAGACCTCAACCCCTCCAAACCTTCAAATGCATACATGTTTTGTTTAGGGAATATGTATTGCGATTTGATACTTTTTATATCAATTAATACATTCATTAATGACATTATCTAATGTGAGTGTGTGTGAGTGTTGTATCTTTTTAAATACAGTATTTCATGAGAGAATGACACGTGCGAATAATGAAACTTATGTTTAAAACACTTCTACAAAGGAAACTTATTTTATTATTCAGATATAGGTTAACATCGAAAACAAACAAACAAAAAAAAAAGCCATATGCATTTACTTTTAATTTTCCATGGTTAATAATGTCTGCTTGTGATGTATAACCAATGCAAATAGAACAACGAAAGACAACTCCATATCAAAGAAACTATTGTTTCAGGTGTTAAAAGGAGCTGCCTCTGTATTATATATAAATTTATATATATATATATATACATATTGAATGGATGAACCTTCGAATCGTATGAAGCTAATGTGCCTTAAAATTATTAACATCTTTACATATTTTTTTTTTACAATTATTTGAACTATTGTCTTTCCAAATTGCTTTTGCTGAAATTATGTGCTTGTTTTATCAATGAAATGGTTGCCTTCAATCAATCTATGCAATATGTTTATATAATCGATTCCATACATTCGGAATCATGGGAAGATTTAAGGAATACGTCTGTTGAATTAATTCTACGGTAGTCCGTAACAGCAAACTTATGTCTGGAGTTTGTAAAGGGGGAAAAAAGTATGAAATTTTACGTATGGTAAAATCGTATCGCTAATTGTAAAATAATAAAATAAATAATTATCATCGGCTATTAATTGTGTTGCTAACCAGTACTTTCCTTTCCACCCCATTCAATTAAAAAAAAGGTTAAGTTACAAGCAAGTGGTGTCGCTAGGGAGTGTGATGGGTCACAGGGGATGACACCAAAATGGATTTTTTTAATAAGTTGAATTGGTAGAAGCTAGATACTGGATCAAAGTTCAAAATTTTAATATCTGTGATTGTTTTTATTGTGAAAATTTATTTAGAGAAGAGGTGGATGTATGTTGAGGTTAGACAACACTAGCGAATCGCACCGGGCGACACCAACCTTAGCGACGCATCTGCTACAAGCTCCACTCTGTTCTAACTCCCCCCACCCTCACAAACACTGGCAGATATACCAATCCTCTTAAAAAAAAAAAAGAGAACATCTTCTCCCAAGTGCACTGTTTGTTTAATTTTTTAAAAAATGTGTATACATTTGTATCATTAAATTGTCATGGACGTCTGCTAGTAGCCATATTTATAATTTGTATTTATTCTCTACTTTGTGTGTGTGTGTGCTACTATATTAGTTGTAGCTTACATTAGTTGGTTTTATATCTTATTTATTTCATTTTTTTATTGCTAGTAAGACTTGAGTGTATGAAAAAAAAAGTTTATAATTTTAAACATAAAAATAAAGAACTTTATTTTTAAAATGAAACAATTGAACTTGTATTTATTTTGTTCTGGTCTGTTCTACAATATTTAGGTTGATAAGACTCTTGTCTAACCAGAACACATTGAGCAGCTCGAGTTTTGTTTTCTAAAACGTAAGCTTAGAATAAACAAGGAAGCGCTGGGAATCTTTTTTTTTTCAAGAACAAATATGTTGTAATTGCATTCCGCGGTGGCTGAGTGGTAAAGCGATTGGCTTTCGATCCAGAAGAGTGGGATTTTTAATTTCGGGATCTTTGGGGGCCTCTGAGTCCACCCAGCTCTAACGGGTACCTGACATTAGTTGGGAAAAAGTAAAGGAAGTTGGTCGTTGTGCTGGCCACATAACGCCCTCGCTAACCGTGTGCCACAGAAACATCTGCCCCATTGATCACAAGGTCTGAAAGTGGAACTTTACCATTTCACTGCAGTTCTAGACCCATATGTAAAACATTACAATCAATTGGGACGAGCTAACACTATAGGGAAATCAGCTGGCAGCAGACGACCTCTGAAAGAGGAAGTTGAAGGGTTCTCAAGCAATTGAGACAAGAGTACTTAAATAGACAGCCGAGACACAACAACTTTGTCTGCATCAGATGTGGCAATATAAGCAGTTCGCAACTGAGTTTACGTGGTCACGTGAAATTAAAGCATTCTTAATCTTCTGAACCGAAGACAATGCCTAATAGAGCTAAATCAATGTTTACAATGTTAATTTTTCGTTCAGAGTGTTTTCACCTTCCAAGTAGGGCCTTATACAGTTTTCGCGAGAGGAGTCTGCAGAGAGATCGACTCAAAACGTTGCCTTGATTTAGAGAATTTTTCACACTTCAGTTACATTCAAGACATTACCCTCCATGGGCTGGCTAGTTCACATGTTTCTATTCAAATTCAATTTATTGTCACAATGATCCCAAGTTCGAATCCTGCTCATACATAACATACAGCTTTAAAAAATGTTTGGCCCAGACCGAAGGGGTGTGGAGCTGACGGTCAACTTTCAACGCCCTTAATGTCCCCAATCCGTTCCCAGTCGCAATCAGAAACCACTACACTTACTCTTCAGTAAACAGAGTTAGAGTGTAATACTTTCCCAATTAACAAACAGCACAACAAGCACAGGAGTACTGACTTAAGAATATAAGAATAATCAACAGGGAGCTATCTATTGTTTTAATAAACGATAATAATAAACCATACATCGGTAAATATATGTTTAAAACAACACACAGATATCAACAAATGAATGACAAATACAAATATATATGTATAAACATGATAATGAAATCAAACATCAGCATATAACATCTTAACAAACATTGTTAAAAATGCACATCCTATCAATACTGTTTCTACTTGAGTGTATATATAGTGTATATGACATAGATCATGGTCAACTATCATAATAATAATAATGGAAATGTCTTCGATTTTGAAGATTAAGGATGACTGCAGTGTTCCGCATGACTATGCAAACCCAGGTGCGACCTGCACATCTGATGCAAACAAAGCCGTTGTCCGCCGGGGATCTAAGTTTCCTTGACGTCTTCTAGCATAGTGGGATCAAAACAAACAAAAATGAAGATGACTTTAAAATGTGGAGTCTTACTTGACTGTGTATTAGGCCTAAGGGAACCGATGCGCTTCATGTGGAGCTATGTCTTCTATTCAAGGCAAAAGACGGGAATGGAGAAATTCAGTCGACAGATTGTGTGTGGTGCCCCAACGGTTCAACAGACTAAGAGACAGGTGTCTTAATCATCAGGGATGATGCTGGGACTCAATGATGACATCTTGATAAACATTGCAAGAATTTAACCATGAAAAATGGAGAGGCCATTCTACGCGACAAGGACGCATTGAAATCTCTTTGTATTAGGAAAGAACAGAGGCAAACTCTTGTCAAAATCTAAACATCTTCAAGCGCTATTTTCCCTCCCTCACTATTCTTGCACTAACCACTATATTCTGTGATCATTCTCAAAGACTGGTAGACAAAATACTTACAACAGTTATACAGATATTGATTGGTGGATGAGAATTATACAGTGAGGAGGAAATGACGAGAGAAAATGATGGTCACACGGACTTAGAAATAAAACCGGAAGTAACTTTCAGTTAGACTTCTGCACATTTAATGGAAATTAAATAGAATGTTCATCTGTAGGGGATAACTCTAAATAGCTAGCTTGTTGGTGTATCCTGTGAACCAATGCACAGAATATAGAAAGTGTTGATAGGCAATGTATTGTAAGAATAAAGAAGTATACAGAGACTTTGTGTAGTTTTTAGCAAAGCAGAAACAAATTGTCAGCATAAAGTAATACCAATATGAAATATTTAGTGGCAACACTGATTTGTTTTTTCAAAACGTCCTTGACATTGCTTTATTTCAAATCGTTTGCAAATAATTTCATTTTTTATTTTTCTTTAAAAGTTCCCCTGTCAGACATTGCGATCTACGGGCAGATGATGAAAATACAGTAAAGGTCATCTGTGGCCCACGGTTAATGAGGGTGTCATGTGGCCAGCACAACGACCAACCACCTTTTATTTCCCCAGCTCTATAGTCAGGTACCCCAATAAAGCTGAGTGGACTGAGAGGTCGCCCTACAAATCCAGAAATAAAAAATCCCAGTCTTCGAACCTGGGACAACTGGGTTTGGAAACCAAGCACACTGTGCCTCCAATATTTGTCTTTAGGTTACATTACATTGAGCACACATTTCTCCACATCATTTCCTCTTCTTGTTCTCTATGTTACTATATTGCTTACAGAAATTAAACTGGATCTTAAAAATCATAAAGTAAACAAAAAGATTACTGTGATTAGCATTGACCAAAAAAAATGTATAATATACAAAGTGACTTAGATATCAGCAGATGATAAAACAAACCAAATAGGGTACTTTACTCAATGCATTCACTTAGACGTGTAGATTTACCAAACAAGACCTGAGATAAAGTATCAGATTTCCATCTCAGCTTAAGAAAAATAGCTTTATATAAAACAAAGAATAAGAACAGGATTCCACAGTCACTCTGGATATTAGAACCACAGTTAGCTCCTTCAAAATCTGATATGTGTATTCTAAGTTTTTTAACTCAAAGAATTTAATGTACATAGGCTAATCATGTGATAGCTTAATAAACATATGATGCGGACTCGTAACATACTTCAAAATTAATGTTGCATGTACAATGAAAAGAGAGGTCCTCATAAAATGTTGAAAATATCTAACCAAGTTCATATGTTGAGCAGTTAACGATACTCCTAGTAATTGGTATACAATCCTAATTTGCAATCATCACTTGAACACGAGGCCTATAATTCACATGTGTACATATTACTTCATATTAATATTTTACTACATTACTAAAAAAATATATGGTAATTAATTATCTTGTGTTTTATACAACAGGTTTTTTATTTTTTTAAAATATTTTATAAAACAATTTCAACTGTTATGTTTTTAATGGCTGTCCCTCAGATCTAGACATTATAGTTTTAGATAATGTTCATTTGAAATAAGTTAGACATTGCTAATTACAAACAAGTAGAATAAATATTTATGAACTCTAGCTTCAGATAACTCGATATAAGAGATAAAATTAGATATACATCAAAGTTCTTCTTTGTAAGATGTACAAATAGAAATGTTTACAATTCTTGCTTAACAGTCATAATTGTTTTTTACAAAGCTTTTATCAACTCACTCTGTCTGTCTATCTGGCCAAAAGGTTGTACAGTTATTGCTCTGACACCGTATCTCGGATCAAGCTGAAATTTTGCACAATTATTTCTTTTACCGGACAACAAAAACATCAATTTAAAAAAAATTAACCAATTGGTAATAAATTATTTTGTTTGGTAAAGAAACAGTAAATGACTGTGGTGGTGGTATAAGCTGAATTAGCCCCCCTTTATATTATTTGTCAGAACTCTCTAAGTACTACATTTCTGAAACCATGATAACTTTGAAAATATTAAGAGTTCATATGAAACAAGAACAGGAAAGAACTGATGACAATGGTCTGAGTGAACACAAACATGAAATAGAAACAATAGATAACCTTTTTTTTTTAAATATTCATTCTTCCCCCCCCCCCCCTTTTCCAACTGGTCCAGACAAGTGATAGGAACATGACATTTTGAGAACGCTAAAAGCATGAAAGCTAAATGAACTCTTTATGTTGTCTGTTGTATTTATGTGTATTTTTTCTGTTGTGTTGTCTTTATATGAGAAAAGAGTCCTTGTAATCACAACAAATTTCCGTAAGGATCAATAAAGCAGTCTTAGTCTTAGTCTTAAAGAAAAACAATTGGTAAAAATATTTCTAATAGCACAGATTTTTTATTGTTAGTCTAGATCTATTAGATTTAATTACATGACTTATCCAAACTAATTGATACATTTAATAGAAGCTTTGTATTTTTTTAAAAGTATTTTTTGTATGTTGATGTTTTAAATTTAATTTTCCTTTTATTCCCAGCTACTAAGTCAATTCTAAAACTATTACTCCGCAGCTCAATGATTCTCAAATCAGCTAAAGCAGACCATATTTATCAGAACTCTCCAAGCACTACATTTCTGAAACCAAGACTACTTTGAAAATATATGAGTTCATATGAAACAATAATAGAACAAGAAATGATGACAATTGTATTCTTGTAAAGAAACCAAAAACATAGGAGGAGGAAAAAACAACTGTTCAACTTTCCAACATTGTTCTGTGTAAATGTAAACCAGTCAGATAAAATGTTGGAAGACAAACTATTATATCTGTTAGTATGTTATTGAAGTAAGCCAGCTTGTAGCTTGAAATCTGTGACAGAGTATACTAACTTGAAATATGTCTAGAACTTTAAATATAAACTTTAAATCTGTGACTGAGTTTTCTAACTTCAAATCTACCTTTGAGTATACTAGCTTGAAATCTGTCTGTGACATAGTTTACTAGTTTGAAATCTGTCTGTGACAGAGTATACTAGCTTAAAATCTGTCAGTGACAGAGTATACTAGCTTGAAATCTGTCTGTGACAGAGTATACTAGTTTTAATCTGTCTGTGACAGAGTATACTAGCCTGAAATCTGTCTGTGAAACAAAGAAAAACTCTGGATGTTGAAGTAATTGAGTCTGAAATTCTGCCCTAGAAATGCCATGTTAACTGGGAGACTTGGGTGTAACCCTTGTAACATTGAGTTTGAAATTCTGCCCTAGAAATGCCATGTTAACTGGGAGACTTGGGTGTAACCCTTGTAACATTGAGTTTGAAATTCTGCCCTAGAAATGCCATGTTAACTGGGAGACTTGGGTGTAACCCTTGTAACATTGAGTTTGAAATTCTGCCCTAGAAATGCCATGTTAACTGGGAGACTTACGTTGGGTGTAACCCTTGTAACATGTACATTTTTCTAAAAGCCAACCTCTAACTTCTTCTTGTTCACTTACTATGGTGCACCTGAATGTGATTTTTCAGCTGATAATTGATGCAAAACCCTTTACCACATTGTTCACATTTAAATGGCTTCTCTCCAGTGTGGCTCAGAAGGTGAACAGTCATTTTAGATTTTTTCACAAAGCCTTTATCACAGATATGGCACTTGTATGGCCTCTCGCCAGTATGCACCAAGACATGTTGCTTCATGGTAGAGTTGTCAGCAAATCCCCTGTCACAAATGGGACACTTGTAGGGCTTCTCTCCACTGTGAATGTTGTAGTGCTTCTTCAGAGAGGAGACTTCTGTGAATCCACGGTCACACACATGGCAGACATACGGCTTCTCTCCTGTGTGAATCAAGGCATGCTTCTGCATGGCAGAAAGCTCACAGAAGCCTTTATTGCATGTGGGGCAGCGTACCTGGTGCCCGCCAGTGTGAACAAGGCTATGCTTTTTCATTGTGTGCTCATAAAGAAAACCTTTGTTGCAAACTTCACACTTGAAAGGTTTGTCATCAGTCTGCAGAGGGACGTCAGCAGCCAAAAGTTTCTCTATAGTTGTCACTGGCTCAGAGACATTCCTCAGAGGTTTGACTGCAGTGGTCAAAAGTTTCTGCATTGCTGTCAAAGGTTTCCCTTCAACAGGTAATTCTTCTGGAGGAGGAGGAACATAATAAAGTTTCTTAGTGTTAACGACCACCATCTTTAATAAGTGTTGAGCCTGGTAGTGTCTCTTTAAGGAAGAGATCAGAGTTAGCTCCCTGCTACATACCTTACATTTGATAGGCTCGTCAACAGCTTGAGAATGATATATGGTTTGAGTCTTTGAATCAATAAACTTTGAAACATCTTCCTCGCATGCACTTGGTGTCAATGAATGTCTCAGGTTAGGAGTTGTGGTTTGAGTTGTCAGAGTTTTCAAGAGAGGAAAATCTTCATTACATTTATTAGATGCCGATGAACTTTCTCTACATTGAATAGTGGAATCAGTTTTTAGATCAGCCTCTTGAGAAGTTCTTTCTGAACACAAATTTAATGATGTTGAGACAGTTTCAGAATGAGCATCAGTTTGGGATTTTGAATTGTCAGACTGAGAAAGACTTTCATTACGCACATCCAAATTCTTTGGTGATGGATTTTCCAAAGAAGAAAAAAGAGTTTCACTTTTTGATTCTCCAGGAAGGGGATTTTCTTGATTACACACTTTCAATGGCAGTGCTTTCCCAGTTGTGTGAAGGTAACTGTGTGCAGTCAGTAACTCCCTTTCATAAAACTCAGCGTTACAAACATCACATTTGAACGGTTTATTTTTGTGGACAAGGCTATGTGCACTCAAGCTGCCACTTTTGGCAAAGGCCCGGCCACATACGTCACACTTGAAAGGCTTTTCCACTGTGTGCGTCAAGGTGTGCAGTTTCAAGAGATGAGGATGTGAAAAAAGTTTGTAGCAAATACTGCAACGCAGATAGGTTTTTTGGGAATGGACATGACTGTGTTTCTTCAAGAAAGCCTCTTGTGCGAATTCTCTTCCACATGTTAGACATTTGAACGGTGTTTTGCTAGCATCATGAATTCGGCTATGTATCGTCAGAGATGATATCTGAGAAAACTGTTTCTCGCATAAGTTGCATTTGTATGGTTTCTCTCCTGTGTGAATGCGGTAATGCTTTCTTAAGCAAGACTTCCTTAGAAAACTCTTGTTGCACACAGTGCAAACATTGGGCTTTTCAGCAATATGAATGAGAAGATGGGCTTTCACCAAGCCTCTGTGAGAGAACTGTTTGTTGCAAAGGGCGCATTTGTAAGGCTTATTGTCAGAATGGTAAAGAATGTGAGTCTTCAAGTAGTTCTTATGTGGAAAGGCTTTGAAACAGATAGGGCATTGGAAAGGTTTTTCACCAGAATGAACATTTCCATGTTTCTTGAAGCTGGTAGCATCAGTGAAGCCTTTTTCACAGATTTGACACTTGTATGGGAATTTCCCAGAATGCTGTACAATGTGATTTTTGAGATATCCCCTCTGAGTAAAACCTTTGTTGCAAATGTTGCAAACAAATGGCTTTTCCCCTGTATGAATGAGGTTGTGAGTCTTTAAATAGATCCTCTGAGAAAAGCCTTTATTGCAAATAGGACAGTTGTACACCTTGGAGTTGACAGACTTCTCTCGTAAATGCGCTCTGAGGTGGCCTAGTATGCTCTTATGGTTGCAAAAGCCTTGGTTACACATGTCACATTTGTACGGCTTGAACCCATAATGAACATACATGTGATTTCTAAGATTCCTGTCAGATGTGAATACTTTATTACATATCTGACAGATGGGGTATCTAATTGACCTGACATCTGTGTGGACACTTTCGTTACTGTATGTAAGGTACATCACAAGGACACCATCCTGGAGTGTCCCCTCCTTCTGAAGTTTCACTCCGACAGGCTGTTGAATACAGGAAGAAAAGGTAAATATATGGTTTAGGCATATCACCCACATTGGTAAAAAAAAATAATCCACACTAAATAATAATAACCTAAATCTAATCCAAAGTACAAATAAAGAGACAAAAAGAGAGACATTTTTAAAGTTGACAAAAAAAAAAGTGTCAAAGGGAGTTTGAGTAACACACAAACTAGTAGGTGGTCCATAAATGTCAGTCACACATAGACCCTATGTTAAACACAAACTCACAAAGAATCAAATATTGATAGAAAATCTATAGACGAACAATTTTTTGCTTATAAAAATTTAGGATAAATACATTTAAGGTTTGTTTAAAAAAAAAAAAAAAAGACTTGATCAATCAATTTTCTGACATATTTTGCAATATTTGTTAACAATAATAGGAGTTGCTTACTTGATCTTCAAAGTCAGTAATGCTTCGAACGAGATTATTTGTATAAGATTCATCATAATGTTCTGTATTGTGTGTTGCTTCATTGTTCCTGTTAGCTTCTTGTATACTAACATCATCCTCATCTTTCACTTCCTTTTTTATTACATCCATGAGTTCTGCAGTTGAAGCGCCTTCAGCCATAACCAGATGAATGCTGTCTTAATTCACTGTTGGACAAAAAAAAAAGAAAAACTTAATAACATTTTAACAGATTGTGGAATACTTTGGTCACCCTATAAAGTTCTGGCTTTGCTCCTGGACCCGTTCACTGTAAGCTCAATAAATTAACCAATTTAAAATACAATATCTACATGCAACATCTTCCTTTTTTTTTTTTTAAATCTTTTCACTCCAAGTCAAGCTCACAGGAATTTTCTTGACTTTCTTGTGTCAAAATGGCAGAAATTCTGTCTTATATTGTTATGGTGATGACATATTTGTGACAAAAAAAAGATGTCTTTTGCTTAATATTGAGAGAAACATACAACACTCAAGTCCATCACAGTTTTTTTAGCACATAACAAAGAGCTAGTCATAATGGCAAATCCGGACGTAAAAAAACAAAAAAAAAAACAAATTTCAAGAAGGCGCTATTCACTGACCATTAATCTACATTTATGGACACATCCAATCAACTGGACATAATGTCAATGTCATCAAAGTCAATTTGTCACTAAATCATATCATGATTAGTGCATACCATTTATTTAGTTTAAAAAAATATAGCACATTTACGGTTAATCACAAGTAGCAAATTCACATAGTACAACATTCTGTCATATATAATATTTATATACATCAATATTTTGCATTACAATATTTTGAAAATAACAATATAAAATATTTATTCTTCATTGAGTTATATTCCTTTGATTGTGTTTTCAACATTAAAATACTGTTTGGTTATTTCACTAGCTGAAATACGGAGTGTTCAAGTACTGTAGAAGGCTATTTAACATCAGTTTCAGTTTGAATAGCAACTTAAAGAGCTTTTAAGCAAATTGCATGTTTTTCTGCCTTATTAGAAGTATAATTTCTATTAGATCTTGTTTATCTGATACCTGTGATGGCTGATACTGATATAATAAAAACAAAATACTGTCTAGATCAAGACTAGTTCTAGAGCAGTGATGCCCAATCTAATTCGACCTGCAGGCCATTTTAATTTCTGACACTAGTATTGCAGTCCATGTGACTAAAAATGAAATATAGATTTCATAGATCTATCAGTCAGATAGTGAGATACTGAGATAGATCTAGACTCATACTCTTTGACTCATAGGTATATTAGTAGACTAGTCTAGTCTAGACCTCTAGAAGAGGAGATGAAAAAACGCATAGGGAAGGCTGCCTCGACATTCACTAGACTCAGACCAATAGTTTGGGAAAACCATAAGCTAACTACGGTGACCAAAATGGAAGTCTACAAGGCATGCATTATGAGTACACTGCTGTATGGCAGTGAATCATGGACGACCTACGCAAAGCAAGAGAGAAAACTGAACTCATTCCATTTGAGATGTCTCCGTAGGATCTTGAATGTCACATGGAAAGAAAAAGTGTGCAATACTGAGATCCTTGCGCGATCAGGTATTCCCAGCATCTTTACAGCCCTCAGACCCGTTTGCGCTGGCTTGGACAAATTTGCCGGATGGAGGACAAGTGCATCTCGAAAGTCATCCTCTATGGTCAACTCGCGACTGGCACAAGAAAAACTGGTCGCCCCCACCTCCGTTACATAGATGTAATAAAACGTGACCTCAAATCAGTGAACATCAATACTGACAATTGGGAAGACATAGCTCTAGACCGCAACAGGTGGAGAGAGACAGTGACCAAGAAAGCTATGGACAGTGAAAGTACATGGGTCTCAGCCCAGGAAGAAAAACGCACAATCCGAAAAATGGCCAGGTACTCTACCACCGAAGCAAAAGCCACCTTAACCTGTGCTATCTGTGGACGGGAGTGTCTCTCCAAAATAGGGCTCCACAGCCACACGAGGAAGTGTGCTCTGAGATGAACCAAAGTCGTTCTACGACTGAAGAAGGCCAATTATTATTAGTCTAGTACTCATACTCACACTAGAGTTCTAGAGTCTAGACGTAGAAATAGATTCTAAAAGATTTTAGATTCTAGTATCTCTAGACTAAGACTCTATTCTAGAAGTTCTAGTCAACTCCTGCTACTCCTAGTAGTAGATCTAGACCTAATCTAGATCTACTACTCGAGTCTAGTAAAATAGATGTCTAGATCATCTTCTACTACTTCTAGATCTAAATCTATCTAGATCTTACATAAAAGTAAAATTAAACTGATTAATCATTATCAATATTAAAAAAAAAATTGTGACCATGGAAATTTTACAATGAGAATGTTATATCTAGATCTAGATTAGATAGATCTAACTTTTTAACCCTTAAAGTATAGATACTAGAATCGTAACTAGATCTAGATACTAATCTAGATACTCTATAGTTACTAGTATTAAGTATAGTCTACTCAGTTACTAGATTTAGATCTAGATCTATTTCTAGATCTAGTAGACTACTAGACTAGTACTAGGCAGCAGGCTAGCGGCTAGCTAGTAGACTGACTTATAAGTTATTATATTAACGTCTATATATTTAAGTCTTAAGACACTTGACTTGACTTAAGTCTAGACTCCAGTCTAGAGATAGTCATAACTTGTCATAAATCATAGTCCTAGAAAATCTAAGAAAGATCTGAAGTGACTGATGAATGAAGTGATCCATTCTCATTCATCATTGAAATCAAAAAAATTAATCATTCACCATTGCCGGGCATTGGCACTACTTTAGTTTTACCCTTTTAGTCTATTTAGATAGATCTAGAATCTAGATAATACTAGATCTATGACTATGTCTATATAGAACTAGAATCTAGTAAACATACCGGTATGATTATATACTAATAATAAGATTCTATTCTAGTTGTGAGTGACAGTATTACTCTAGATGATTCTATAGTATTAGTCTTATTAGACTCTAGACTGTATATTGTACAGTACTGCAGACTACACATACAGTACAAGCAGTAAGAAGAGCGGAAGTGACAAAAGGATAACACATCACTGAGCTATATGTGCAATATGCAAGGACGCGGCGAATACTAGTCTAGATATTGTGTGACCCAAGAAACGCTACCGCAGCATGACAGGTGCAGACGGCGGAGCGAGAACTTAAATCGACCCCGGCTTTGTCTGCGCCAGATGTGACCAGATATGTAGGTCACAGCTGGGTCTGTGTAGGCATAGCTACATGAAATATTGCACTGTGTTAGACAGTGCCTTGTGGGCTTATACAAAATAAATGGTGGCCTAGGCGTGTAATATCGAGACTAATCGTCTTAATACTTCGAAGTTCGAGCTCCGCCCGCCAACATCTACTGCTGTCATGCTGCAGGTTAATTTTTGGCTGGGACTTAATTATTTTAATTTCTGAAGAAACGTAGGAAAATTGTTAATTTTCAAGTCACAAATTTATATATAATCTACCAACTAAGATCTGTTAGACACCTTATTTATATAGGTTAGTTATTTTAGTTATTTAGCGACGCACCATAGTAGACGCATATTGAACGGGACTAGTGACGTTTGGGATATGTTGGGTTAGAGACCGGAAAATCAGTTAGCGTTAGAACATTCCAGGGTAACGACGTGTTTAGTGACAGAGACTTCTACTGTGGCCTTTTATCATAATAAATATATATTAACTTGTTCATCATCGTTGACTACATCTCTTCACCTGTTACAATCGATGTGCCAGTTCTTGTTTGTGTTGTTGGTCAACTACACGTAATACACCCGAACAATTACACCCAAACGATTGCAGAGTAATTGGTTGACTTCAAGACAGCCTGAACTAGCAACATCACAGTGGCGACCCCGAACCTCGAAGCCCGACGAACATCGAACCGGACCTCGAAGCAGAACGTTTACTCAGGTGAGGGTCGTGCACTCGAAGATATAAGATTTCATCGGAGTACGGCTGAACACAGCAGTATCGCAGAGTGACTTTGTTCTGGATCTACAAGCAGTCGTCGCCTGTTTGATCGCACGTTCAACGAGCCGTTAACTCAGGGTGACCTTCGTCAGGACCGTAATCATCGCAACGCCTGATCTTCATATGCTGAATCGACCTACAACCAGAGAAACCGTTCATTCATAACGGGTGAGAGATCGTTAGTGAACCTGTTGGACATATTTTTTCTTCGTCGTAGGAGCCACGTCGAGTATCAAGTTTTACCTCGTCAGTTTCGAGAAGGACAGTTTGCCCGCTGTCAGAAGTATTGTGAGTACTACAAGTTTGGTAGCTAACTAAATCGAAATCGCTCTGTCGTCTTACCCTTGGAGAGATTCTTGTGGAGCAGTTTGCTCATTGAACCGGTTGCTTGCCACGTTTATAACGGTCACTGTGTTTAACCTTTGGAAGGTTAGTAAAGTTGTATGTATCATTACTGAACATTGATATATTTAGTATTCGTCGGTCTAGACGTTATCTAGACGTGCTGATAGTGAAGTTGTGGAAATAGCTACATCCACTTAATTTCGTTGAAAACCGTTAATCGTCTAACGGAACGTCGTCGGAGGTGACCTTGGTCTCACCTAGTCTACATTGGACAGTTTGGTCTAGTGAAGCAACGTACAACAGCAAACTTCGTCGTACTACCAGAGTAGCAGCAGAGGCAGTGAACTATTTTAGAGAACCGTTATTCGTCAGCCCAGATCAAGTCATCGTCAAGAAAGTCGTTATTCGTCAGCCCAGATCAAGTCATCGTCAAGAAATTCGTTATTCGTCAGTCGTCCAGATCAAGTTGCCGTCAAGAGACTGTTATTTGTCAGTAGTCGTCTACACAAGTCAAGTCATCGCCAGAAGAACCGTTAACCTATTCGTCAGTAACTGTGTACACAAAGTCGTCGGAACTACACATACGGTCATCAACAGTCGTCGAAGGAACTGGAACATTTTGCTGTGGCATATCAGGACATCTGTGGCATTACGTGGGATACTGGTAGCACCGGAGAACAGAGTCAGAACTGGAAGAGAGGCAGTGGAATTTGTTGTGATCTAGCATATTCGGGAGTCCGAACAAAGGGATCTTTCTTATCAAAAGCTAAGTGCCATTTTTCTTATTAGTATATGTTTAGATTGCCCTTAGAAATAGATTTTGTCTAAATTTGGTACGTTAGCCTGAGTAAAATCAGGTGGTGCGCCTTAAAACCCGTCGGGGTAGAAGACGTAATTTAGATGAAAAGCTATATTATACATTTAGGGTTGTAATTTGTTTTGTTTGTGTAAACGTCATATCCGTTGTTGCCTGGTTACTTCGTGACGTTATCATTGTGTGCCATATTGTCACATCCCAACCCATAGTGATAGTCTCATTTAATTATTTCATTTGTTTATATTATTTTAAATTATTTATTTTTATTAATTTAATTAGATCTGTATTTTTTTTTCACTTAATGATAGAAAGTGCGGGTAGGATTCTTTTACTGTGAATCAGACTAAAATAATTTTAGTTTGAGCGGTTAAAATCAAATATGATTTTGCCATGAGAATAATGCCGAAACTGGCTATGTAGTCAAACACTATCGTCTGGCTAAATTTAGATCTGCAAATTGTTGTACATCTCTTTGGTACAATTTAATTATCTAGACTCTAATTTGAAATATTATTAAGTTGAAGATGAATGAAGGTAGTACATTCTAGATATATATATCTTGTTGAAGATATATTTGACATTGTATAAACATATTTGTTTTATACGGTTAAATAGAACCATAATCTACTCTAGATCTAGACTCTAGACAGTCTTTGAATTTACTCTAGACACTTCACTGTGACTTCAGTCATACCAGATTTTAAAATTGATCATAGTTATTCATACTAGATCTAAAAGTCATAGTGCTCTTGATAACTAGATCTAAATAGTATTATTATACATACTATAATATACTAGATTTAAATTTGTGTGTAATACTGGACCTAATATACAGATTTGAATATAACCATAATAACTCAGACTAGATTTACACATTTACTAAATCTATAGATAGAGACATAACACTTAAAACTTGTATAAAAGTGTGTAAAAATATAAAATAAGTTTAAAGTATAGCCATAACCAATATAGGCTAAGTAAAAATATATATAAAATATAAAATACAATGGCTACATCATCATATGTGGACCTTAAGGAGGTTAAGGAAACAGCTATGCAGGATGGAAAGGCCATGGAGTTAAAAGGAAAGGACTTAGCAGCTTATGTACAGCAGGTGGTGAGGGAAGAAGTAGATAGACAAGAAAGGATCAGAAAGGAAGAATATGAGAAGCAAAAAGAGGACCAAGAAAGGCAAGACAAAGAAAGAGAAAAAATTAGAGAACATGAAGCTAAAATGGAGAAGATGAGACTGGATGCAGCACAAGCCAGAACTCAAGCTGAACAAGGAAATAACACAAATAACTCAAATAATTATACCACTCAAAGAGACAACCCTAATTCGCAGACATGGCTAAAGAGGAAAATACAAAGTTTTGATGAACAGAAGGATGACATTGGTGATTTCCTGAAAAGATATGAGGCAAAAATGTCTACATTTAATATGCCTGAAGAAGAGTGGTCTGAAATACTGATAGACTTTGTTCATGGTCAAGCTCTAACAATATGCCAAAATCATGACCATCATATTGATGATAGCTATCAGGTTTTAAAAAGAGAATTATTGAATGCCTATGGTCATAATGCTACAACTTTTAGAAAGAAATATTTTGACAATATACCATCATTAGAAATAGAACCCCAAACTACCATTAATATGGAAAAGGATTTTTTCAATAAGTGGGTAAAATTAGAAAAAGTGACAAACTCATATGAAGGATTAAAAAATTTTATTCTAGTGGACAACTTTGTAAATAAATGTGATCCTCAATTACAATCTTTTATTAGAGAAAGAAACCCCAAAACTATAGATGAAATAACAGAGATAATGAGAGTATACAAAAATGCCTATCCAAATAAACCATTTTCTGATAGGGATAAGAGCAAAGTAGATTTAATAGGATACACCAAAGAAAATGTTGATAGAAGTAGAAATAGAAACAGATCAAATAGTGGAAATAGAAAATATAGTGAAATAACCTGTTTTAAATGTCAAGGAAAAGGTCATATAGCAGCTAACTGTAGAAGAGGGAATAGCAGGTCTGGAAGTAGAAATAGATACAATGAACAAAATAACAGTAGATATAGGAGTAGAGATAGGAATGACAGGGGAAATTATAGAAATAGGAGTTACAGTAGGGAATACAAAAGTAAAGGTACAGATAGGATATATTTCATGGAAGGAAATAGGAACAATTTTGCAGTGTACCCAGGGTTTGTAGATAGAATTCCAGTGGAATTAATCAGGGATTCAGGTTGTAACACTTTGGCAGTAAAAACTAAATTTGTCAAACCTCATTGGTATAAAGGGTTTACTAAGAAAGTAGAATTAGCAGATGGCACCGTAAGGGAATTTAAAGCTATAAGGGTGTACATTGAAACTCCATTTTTCACTGGTTATTGTGATGGCATTGCAATACCAGAAATGAGATATGATATGTTAGTAGGAAACATAAAAGGAGTTAAAGAATGTTCAAGAAAAGAATTAGAAGACTGGCAAAACAAATACAAAAACATAAGACAAAATCATGAAAACATAGAAACACAAAATATAACAAGTATGATAATAACAAGATCAATGGATAAAAAAGATGAGAAACAGGAAAATACAATAAATGTAATAAGTAATGATAAAGAAAAAGAAACCACTAATGTAATACAAATAGAAAATACAGATGTTAAGGAAAGAGAGATAGAAAATGAAACACAAAATAGTCTTGAAACACAAATATCACAAAGTGAAAAAGAAACAACACCCACATTTGCATTAGAACAAATGAATGACAATATTATTGGGAAAATTTATTCAAGAATATCAGATAAAAACAATAATAATCCAATGGAGAAATTTTGTATAGAGAATAAAATATTATTTAGACAAACAAGTAATGATAACAAGAAAATAAAACAACTTGTCTTACCACAGAAATATTGGAAAGATGTTTTAATCATGACACATGATAATAATTTAGCAGCACATAGGGGAGTAAAGAAATGTTATAGGAATTTGTCAAAACAAGTATTTTGGCCCAAAATGAAAGCAACAATCAACAAATACATAAACTCATGTGACATATGTCAAAAGAGATCTAACAAAAGCTTAGTGAATAAAGCACCTATTCAAAAAATGGATGAACCTACAGCACCATTTCAGAAAGTATCTATTGATTTAATAGGTCCTTTAATTCAAACTGAAAATAATAACAAATACATTCTAACAGTAATAGACATGTTTAGTAGATACCCAGAGGCAATCCCATTATCAAATACAAGTGCAGAGAATATCATTAATGCCATAACTCAAAAAGTAATTACAAGACATGGTATACCTAAAATTATATTGAGTGATCAGGGATCTCAGTTTAAGTCAGAACAATTTAAGAAATGGACTAAACAATACAATATACAACACATATACTCTTCGGTTTACCACCCAGAGAGTGGTTCATTAAAAAGATCACTAACAAAGATAATTCAGAATAATCAGAACAAGTGGGATCATTACATTAACTATGTACTATTTGCTCATAGAAACAACATCCATGAAGCAACACAATTTTCACCATATGAAATAATACATGGAAGAAAACCCAGAGATGAATTAGATGTTTTTAAAGAAAATCTAATAGACAATGAGAATAAATTAAATAATGACAGTGAAACAACAATCACAACAGAATTGAAAGAAATATGGACTCAAGCATATAACAACAATAAGAAGTACAAACAAAGTGCTCATGAGAATTTAAATAAGAAAAGACAATTGAAAACACTAGAAGTAGGAAACAATGTATTAATATTGATAAATGACCTGAAAAATAAAATTGGTAAACAATGGAAAGGTCCATTTAAGGTGATAAAACAAATTAGTGATGTGAATTATCAAATTGAAATAAATGGGAAAATTAAAACATATCACATAAATAATTTGAAACTGTATCATGATAGAGAAGATGAGGTAATACAAAACATTCAGGAGGAAATAGAAAATAAATTTTCAGAAAGAGAAGAATGCTTGATGATAATAACAAATGAAAATCACAATGAAAATGATATTAAGGAAATACCTGTAATAGAAACAAAAGAGAATCAAACTTGGCAAAAGATTAATCTTAATAATTTAACTAAGGAAATGTCAAAAGATATAACTAAAATAATACAGGAATACAAAGAAATTTTTTCCAGCATACCAGGAAAAACAAATATTATTAAACATGACATTAAAGTAACAGACCCAAAACCTATCAAGCTTAAGCCATATAGAATACCACTACATTTACAAGACAAAGTAAAGAAAGAAATAGACAATTTACTAGAATCAGGTATAATTGAGCCATCAACATCTCCTTATGCTTCACCAATTGTGATAGCCAAAAAGAAGAATGGAGATATAAGGTTATGTATTGATTATAGGAAACTTAACAACATCACAGAATTTGACCCATATCCAATGCCAAATATAGAGGATATTTTACATAAATTAAATGGAGCAAAATTTTTTACTAAATTAGATTTAACTAAAGGTTATTGGCAAATACCTTTAACAGAAAATGCAAAACCTTACACAGCATTTGTAACACCATATGGTATTTTTCAATGGAATTATATGAGTTTTGGATTAGTAAATGCACCTGCCACATTTAATAGAATGATGAACATGATAATTGGAAACAAAGAAAATGTTATTTGCTATTTGGATGACATATGTATTTTTAATAATAGTTGGGAGGAACATTTGGTAGATGTAAAAGAAGTGTTCAAAATAATAAAAGAAAGTGGACTTACAATTCAAGCAGAAAAAGTAGAAATAGGATTGGAAGAAATAATTTTCTTAGGACATAAAGTAAATAACAACATGATTAGCCCTATTGAAGATAACATAAAGAAAGTACTTAATATTGAAATACCTACAACAAAAAGACAAATTAAAAGCATATTGGGAATAGTAAATTATTACAGAAAGTTTATAAAGAACTTAGCAGAAATAGTGAATCCATTAAATGACTTACTTAAAAAAGGAAAACCTCAAAAAGTAGTTTGTAATGAGGAATGTGTGAAAGCTATTGACAGAATTAAAGATGTTTTTAGTCATGAACTAATATTAAGACTACCTGATAAAGACAAAATATTTTATGTCACAACTGATGCATCTGGTAATGCTATTGGTGGTTGTTTAATGCAGAACTATGATAACTTACATCCTATATTATATGTAAGTAGAAAATTGTCAGAGGCAGAAAAAAAATATAGTGTCATTGAAAGAGAAGCCTTAGCTGTAATATGGGTAATTACTAAGCTAGAGAGCTATTTAATAGGAAGGAAATTCATTTTATTAACTGATCATAAACCTATTCAGTATATACAGCAAAAGAGCATGAAAAACAGTCGTGTTTATAGATGGTTCTTAGCACTACAGGAATATAAATTTGAAGTGAAAGCTATTAGTGGATCTATGAATATTGTAGCTGATCTATTGTCTAGAATGACATTGAAATGAAATAAGTTTGTAAATAAACTATGATTATATTGATTATGTAATATATATTAATATATTGACACCATTTATATGTTATGAAAAGGGAGATAAGTAAAGTTGATGTTAAGCATTTAAAAGTAAGTATGGATATTTTTTTTTGTGTGAATCATTTCATATATCATTGACGAAAGTTAGTTCTATGGAAAAGGGTGAGTATAAAAGAAAAATGGACAAAAGCGTATAAAAGGGTGGTAAGAAAAAATGTATTGAATGTGTAAATAAAGTTTATAATTGTTTTTTGAAATATTGTATTTTATCAGATTACTGCCAGTGAAGAACATTTGAGATGTGTAGGACATGCCCATAAGATGCCACATTTTCCTCTATGATGAACTGTGTACTAAGGAGGATGATTTTGGAATGTTATGAACTGTTATGAACATTGACATGAATATGAGGAACTGTCAAGATGAAGATGTCAAGATGAAGATGTCAAGATTTTATGTTTGTGGTCTTCCCCTTAGATTGAAAATGCCCTTGTAAGACTTGACAGTAGTGGAAAAATATTGACATATTTTTTTTCAAGGGGGGGAGGAATCTGTTAGACACCTTATTTATATAGGTTAGTTATTTTAGTTATTTAGCGACGCACCATAGTAGACGCATATTGAACGGGACTAGTGACGTTTGGGATATGTTGGGTTAGAGACCGGAAAATCAGTTAGCGTTAGAACATTCCAGGGTAACGACGTGTTTAGTGACAGAGACTTCTACTGTGGCCTTTTATCATAATAAATATATATTAACTTGTTCATCATCGTTGACTACATCTCTTCACCTGTTACAATCGATGTGCCAGTTCTTGTTTGTGTTGTTGGTCAACTACACGTAATACACCCGAACAATTACACCCAAACGATTGCAGAGTAATTGGTTGACTTCAAGACAGCCTGAACTAGCAACATCACAGATCATACTTATTTTGTAGATCTTTTTTTTTTTTTTCACACTCAACCTAATCAGTTCACGTATGTACCTCGTTTCTCACCGAAACACAGTGTGTATGTGTCTGAGAATGCCACCGTTTTCAAGTAAAATAGAAATAGCTTCTCTATTTCTGTCTCTACCTAGGCAACATATAGTTATGGCTATATAATAATTGTTACTTGTTTGAAAATATGAAACATATAGGCCCTATATCTATCGATGTTATTATAAAATTGATATACGTTTGTCGAAATTATGTCTTATTTGCCACCATTGTGAACAGTTTTGATGTGCTCTTAATTAATGGCCAAGGGACCAATGGCCGTCGTGAATCTATGACCAATGTCAATATTTTAAAACATAGGCCTATACAAAGCTGTAAATCCTGCCCAGACCCTCCGATGAGAAAGTGCTTTTTTATAAAGGGAAATCGTTGTAAAGTGACTAATAAGGTATTTTCTTGTTTGCGTTCTTGCTGTTAGGTAACATGAGTTACCGGCAGATTGTGCATCAAGATCAACGTACTTAATTGTTATGCACTCTACCACTGGACAGTTATATACAAAAAGGGAGGTAATTTGCGGATAAAAAAAATACTTCTACAAAAAAGTCAACAATAAGAAGTATTAATAACTTCTGCAATATAAATGTTTTTTTATTTTTTTTTTTTATTTTAAGAAAGTAGGCAACATAGAAATGTTAATGCCTACACGGAATATTTTATTTAATTTCAATTTATAGACTGCCTTATCTTATATAATGAGGACGTTACTTGAAAAAAGAAGACGATTACGTCCTGTGCGTCATGCAACTACATATACATATTAACCAGTGCTATAACATATATATTCCTGGCAACCCAACTAGTTAGTAAAAGGAAACTTTTTTTTTCACTAAGGTACGGCAGCCATTATAACTTATTAATGCTCAAACAAAAATTCCGTATAATAAAATCTGTAATAGGGCCTAATAATCTGGGGAAAATGTGCAATCAATAAGAAAGGATATAAATAGTCGCCATTTTGTCCTCAGCGGAATAGAGAAAAGCTGTGGCAGCAGATGGTCCCTGGAAGAGACAGCTGGAGAGCTCTCATGAGAGTCGCGAGACACAGATTTCAGACCCAAAGAAAAGCCCTTGCAAAAGAAAAACGCTGAGGACGTAGAGAAAACTAAATTAGGTCCTTTGTCTGCGTCAGATGTGACAAAATAAACAGGTCGCAGTACTGCTCTCATCCTTAATCTTTTAATCTTCGGAATCGAAAGCAATGCCTTTTATACCTAAATGAATTTTTAATCTTCGGAATCGAAGGCAATGCCTTTTATGCCTAAAACTAGAAACTCTAGCTAAGATGAAGGAAATATTACAATGAATGAGTTGAATGATATAGACTTCAATATTTTAGGGGATAATTTTTTTTTTTGTCGTGCGTGTGCCTATTTCACAAAAGGAAAAGTACACTGGTTCTATTGCTTCCTATTAGGAATGATTTAGTCACTTAATAGCAAATAATTGTATGTTTTATTGTTGTCAACTATTTTCCACTAATTCTATTGAAATGAGATACAAATTATTTATTTAATAAGTGGTGGAAATAAAGTCTGAAATTGGAATATCAAAAGACGACTCAAGAATAGTCATCAGGATTGGAAAATCGGAAAACAAGAGCATCTGGCTACAAATACATTTGACATGGAAGTCGTTGCTATGATTGATGTAAAGAATAAAAACAATGGAAGGATGGTGCACAGATTGTTTCTATACAATCTGAATATTTGACATTTCGTGACCATATTAACGACGAATCTTTATTAAATATAGAATGTCCATAAGATGATGGAAATGTTGTGTCGATAAAACCCATAACCAAAAGTGTATTTATAATGTTGAAAAGTTTATAAATGTTTTAGAAAACCGCGTAAAAGATATATTTATAAGAGTAAAAATTACTATAAGCACCTTTGTATTTTGTTTGACAGCACACCTAACATAGATTCATATATTATAAGATTTTAAGGGAGAAAAAAAGCTGGTGAGATCTACTTAATATCTTTAAATGTCTAGAAAGAAATGAGCTTGACTTTATGATATGTCAAGATCAGGAATATAAAAATGCAGTTTCAATGTCTGGAGCCATACAGGGGTATAGGAAATTTTAACAACCAAAAGAAAAGCAAGCTATTTAAAAGATGTGTATAACATGCATTTAATTTATGTGGTCAACATTCTGTTTCTTGCCTACAATTTTTGGTACAATAGAATTAATGTTGTCCTTTTAAAATTATAGCCTTTAGATGAGCGTCTTAAGATCTAGTGCCAGATGTCTTTTATTTTATCTATCTTTGCTTTAGGCCTATCTTTTTTTTTTTTTGGAGGGAATTTAAGGTGTACTAAAAAGCCAAAGATAAATAAGAGTAGGCCTACCTTTAAACTATTGACAAACTGGTGGCTAATTAAACTTTTTCTTTACCAAAAGCATAACACGTTCGACAATGGAACAGACGTCACTCTCACAACGAGCAAATTTATTAAAAATGAAATCGTTAAAGACATTCATTTTAAGTTATTGATAGGTTTTCAAGTTTGAAATCCAGAAAGAGAAACAACATTGTAATTTCCTACGGTTGAATTGTTGCAAAATTGAACTATAAATAAATTGTAACAACTGAATTTTACAATTTAATTGACACTCATTTTAACAATCAATTTGTGTAATTAATTATTTTCCTTTGATGACCGCACCGGGTGACACCCACCCTAGTGACGCCACTGATGCCACCTACTGATATTTTAACACATTTGTAGGCCTATATTTTGTTGCATCATACTCTAATTTCAAATTTAATCATTTTGTTAATATAAAATGTAAGAGGGTTGTCGGTACCACGTGCGTTAGATGCAATCGCTCTCCTCCCCAAAAAAAGGGGGGGGGGGAGAAGGAACACTTTTTTTTAGAGAGATTACACACAAAAAAGCACAAAAAACTGTCACTTACATAAGTTATATTTATATACTACCTTTTTGTATCCAGTCCTCTCCGCCCCAGGCTAATTTCGAATGCAATCATTAATAATATCATTAATAATAAATATCAAAAGGAAAAAGGATCCAGACTGCTCGTTTTCATTCTACCATCCCGACAGTTTTGTATGGAATTCCTCAGTTTCTAGATTATTTTTTTTTTACTTTGTTTTATCAATCTCATATTTTTCTATTGTATAAAAATTTGAAGCCTATAGGCCTAACTCACTTTCAATAGAACTTTAAAGTGCCGATTTGACCGATAGCTCCAAATTGGGCCCACCGCCTCGCAGGGGCCCTACAATTAACATTATGCATATCACTATCAGTCTGACAGTCATGGCTCTTGTCACGTGCTTTTAAAAATGTAGGACTTTAAAGAGTTAACATACATAGTGTGTCTTACGACCCTATGGCGCCTATACTGTTTGAGTTGCTTCCTATGCATTTTGTATAAGAAAAAATTATATAACTATCTAATAAATTGTAATAGTTGTTATTGTAAAAAGAAGGGCCTCGCCAGCATCCATTGAATATGGCCACGAAATTCATAAGGCCGGCCCCGCGCTGTCTGTAGCTCATTGGTTTAACCATCGTCCTGTTGACGTTTTCTGCTGACCAAAACAATCATACAATAAAGCTAGCCTATCTTACGATAAATATGCCAAAAAAAGGCATAGGCTACTTACGTTGCCTCGATTGTCACCCACACTTCAATGTCGGCCCCCTCCTCTTTATTTCACTTAATCTGACCACCATTTGTAAATAGGATTGATAGATGTGGACGTCTTAAAATAAATTTGAGCATTTAAGAATGAAAAATAAAAAGCTTCAGGAAGGGTAGCTTATAGCGCTTGCCCAGAGCCCCAAACAGTCGAAGAAGAGAGGCGCCAACGTAGGCCCTATTTTCACACCTAAGATTGAGAAACACTGCTCTAAATTCTACTAGTCGACCGGCGGCGTAGCATACGCCGCTATTTTGCAGGGCCGGCCTTAGGTCACTGCAACCTATGCGACCGCAGTGGGACCCGCACTTTCGTAGGACCCGCGCTAATTCAAGGTGTATAAATTATTAAATTAAACTATTTTATAACTTAAAACATCCCGCGCCCTCCTGTCGATTTACCAGGAGCTCCTGGAAATCTCCCGAAATTGCAAAATATACGAAAAAGTCATTAAAATATACGGAAATATATAGACAAAAATTGTCATTTTGAGGTGTCATTCAATATGGAAAACGCCAATCCTACGCGCGATAAATAAAAACGGCATTATGCATTGGCCGTAATTGTGTAATCTGGTAATAGAAGCTTCTCACGCCTCAAACTAACGAAGAATTAATTGAGGTCAACAATTCTGAAAGATAGATTGAAACATTTGGTAATTCTTGCTATTGAGCGTGATCTATGTAGGAAACAGAATTATTATGATATATTGTATGACTTTGCTACACTCAAGGCTCGTTAGGTATTTCTGTACGTACCGGTAGTAAAGAATGAATAAAATTCATAGACGAATTTATTTTCTAATACAAACTCTTAAATTTCACTTATTATCCGCTTCCCTACCCAAACTTGGCCCCGCGAAATCCGTTCATAGGGCCCCACAATGGTTAAGTCCAGCCCTGCTATTTAGTGACGGGGTGAATATACATAGTAGATTAGTTGTTCTCTTTCCATGACTTCTTGGTCACAATGGTTAAGTCCGGCGCTGCTATTTAGTGTTTGTAAAATGTTTTACATGTTTCGGATGTTCCTTCAGAGATGAAGGACGAAGGGGGGTGGGAGCGGACAGGGTTTGATAAATCCATACGACAGTCCAGCGCGCAAACCGCACGACCAGGCAGCCTTCCGTAGTGACCGGTGAATACTTGTTCTCTCCCCCCCCCCTCTTATTTTCCGTGGGGTGACTATCCGCAGAAATAAGAGAGTGATCTTTCGTTGACTTCTTCTTCTCGTCCAAATTCTTGAGCGACGAAGAGAATTATATATATATAGATAAATAGAAAATATATATCGCTCTCCCTCTCCTCACACAAATGTTCTCTATCCGCCAACAGACTGAAGTTGAATAGCATGTTCAATAGAATGTTTGTATCTAATTTACCGAAAACAAACAAAATAAACAATATTTAGACCGTTTTATTTCGTATTTTACCAGTAACTTACATATGCCCCCCCCCTTTTTCCCTTTAAAACGTTTTAAAAACCAGCTCAGGCGCCAACTTGTCTTAACTGGCACAGAGAAGAACATCTGGCAGATCATGGCCTCCGAAAGAGACAGCTGGATATTTCTTAATAAACAGGCCGCGGGGTCGGTGCCACGAGACTAGTCGTTCACATACCACCGACGGCTAACATAACGACTGCGTCGGAAATCATTTTTCATGTGCTTCACAATGTACAATCAAAACACCCAGACTCTGTTTGTATCTTAACTGGAGATTTCAACAACCTAAATATTGACAACACACACTGTCAAACTATTGCCAGTACGTCTCCCTCCCCACCAGGCAGGGCAGAACGCTCGACCAATGCTACGTAAACATTAAGCAGGCTTACAAATGTGAAAGTTTTTTTCCACTTGGAGAATCTGACCATGTAGTAGTCCATCTTTTTCCAAATTACAAACCTACTCTTAAAACTACAAAAAAAAACAAAAAAACTTACATACTAGGAGTCACTGGATTAAGAGTAGGCTATGTGTGGCGTAGAGTTAACAAGAAAAAAATAAAAATAATAATAAATAAATAAAAAAATACTTAAAAAATCACTTGTCTAGACCAGTTGCAAAGGGATAGGGGGTGAAAGAAGAGGGTATCTGGGTGATCGCTTTTTAAATGCATTTAAAAAAAAAAAAAGGTGAACGACCTGAATTCGAACTTAAGGGCTAAATCCTCCTCAAACCAATACACTAACCAGTCTGCCAGCCAATCGCTTATGAAAATAGAAGGTTTTATAGTTATCTATTGTTAGCTTCAAACTTTAAAGCGGTGACATTTTAAGTATAAAGGGATTATTAGGGCCTACAGCATATACCATCACATCAGTCAAGTACAATTTCTTTCTCTTTTTCGAGATATCAAACAAAACAAGCCATGACCAGTGAAGGCGAGGACCAGGACGTTTACCAATTTGAAATTGAGCCTGATATTGGTGAGCTCCTTTGTCAAGATGCAAGAAGTTATGGGGACAATGTATGGACAAATGAATACCGGTACTATGGTAAACATGATAGTGATAATTACACTTTGTGTTGTAAGTGGAAGGCCTATTAGACTCGGTGGGGGAGCAGTTACCTAATCAAGACTGCGGCTAAACAAACAGTGGTGACACTGGAGGTCGTAATGCCGTCTCAATCACCCGACATCACTCACCAACAACTTGCTCACAGACAGTTGGTTCACTCGACAGTAACATATTGTTAATATTATATAATCTTCTTGTGTGTATTTCAAAAAGATATGCCTGTATCTTCCAAAACCTGTTTTCAGTCATGGACAATTGTATGTTGCTCTTTCCAGAGTTCCTTCTTTTCATTCACTCACAGTCGTTTGCCCAAAACCCACCCCATTTGAACAACTGTCTTTCAGGAAGTGTTTACCCGTCACCTAAATAGAGGCATGTGCTACGCTGTGGGTCGACTAGTGGTACATATTCATTTCAACTTATTTGCATCACCATTTGTTCTTCAAAATAAGGGAATAATACTCTCCAAGCCCTGTATTATTTCGCTTTGCATTAGAGTGTTTGCTCTACCCCTTGGCCCTTAAGATTGGGGACGCAGCAATCAAAGAAATTGGTAATTTGTGTTTGTTTTTAGACGTTATGCATTAATATTAAAAAAAAATAATATTCAATTCGGCATCATGATCACCAACTGTATTTATTAATGCAACAACAGTCAAGATTCATCATAAAAATTAATTCAAAATATCACTTCATCATTTTCATTTGTATTTTAACATTTATAAGGGACAATAATTAAAAAAAAGAAAGTTATTTCCCTTCCTTTATGTTTCCCATAACCAACAGGTTTTAAAACACCAATGTTTTTCAATGCTTGTATCTAGTTCACACAATATCCTTAAGTCTCTGAATTTCTGAATTTTTTAAAAATTCTAACCTCAACTCATAGAGAGAAGTACAAAAAACATTCTAGCCATTTTGACTTTGAAGGGGAAAAAAATCTATATTTCTAGTCACCTACTACATCATTATTAGCCGAAGTATTAATGAAAAAAACAGGAAAAAAATTCTGAGACATAGTGAGCATAGCAGTCAGTAGCAGATGACTTATAGTCATTGAATCAAACATGGTTGTCAAAGAATTCACCTCAAACATTAACATGGTGCACCTGTTAAACTCTAAAAAAGAAAAGAAAATACCAAAATGAAGTCAGAGTTTAAAGTAGAAAAACAATATAAATACTTATATAAACATACTTTATACAACTTATAGAGAGATTTTTTGTTTCTCTTAATAGCTAATGAATGTTTGATTAAAAAACAATGGAACATTTTTTACACCACACCTCTCCCAGAGAAAGAATCCTGGTTCAGCGAATGTATATATTTACTTCACATTATAATATTCCATTGATAGACCTTTAGATCCAGACTTAAAAGATGATGTCCAAAATTTTCCTGAACAATTACGTATTAAATTCTTGAATCAATAATGCCTTATAAGCGTAAATACCTGAACATGTATTTGAAGGTGATAGTTCTTTCAAACCTTTTTAATTTGAACAATTATAACAGTGTGGCCAATTCTTTGGTAATTCTTTTATCAGCATTATATATTAACTGTTAAATTTCTAGGAAAAATGTTAAATCCATTTTTGAGATCCATGTCCATGTTCTACCCACCCAGTTTCCTACACCCTCCATGAAGTTGTGACTTGAATAGAAGCATTTTTTAAGACACTACTTCATTATATATTTGTTAGTTTTTGGACTTTTAACTCTTTAAAGCTACCTCAAGTTTCAAATAATGTTCTGAAGGTTTCCAATCAAAGATGAGGTATTAGGTCAAAGATGAGGTAGTTAGCATAACATAACAAAACAAACATCAGTCATCAGCTAGAAGATTTTCTTTTTAAACATGTATATATACACTTATAATTCCGAGCAGTGACTTACTTTTTAATGATTTGTACAACATCCTCATCATTTAGTATATGTTCTTTACCAACTCTCTGTGGACAGTGCTTCACAGAAGAGCCCCACACAAGAGCACTAAAACATAAATAAACAAAAGAAAAAGGTCAGCATGTCCAGCTAATGTGTATTTATACTTTAGAAAATTATTTTTTTCTTATCTCACCCTTCAAATTTTGGATTACACCATGCCCTACTATTTCCATCAAGTAAATGAAACAATTTAAAAAATATAAACCTATGATTGTATAATCAGGTTACTGTCTTCTTCTACTAGCCAGCTTTTTGCTGCTAAGCTGTAGGCTCTCCTGCAGACTATCACTTTAATTGCTTGCTTTATGGTGCATCATAAGTGATTTATTATCCATAAAATAGTAAAAGTTGCTGGGTTTTTTTAGCAACTATAAATGAAAGAAGCTAGCAGAAGGGAAAAATATTTACTTATATAAAATTACCTAGTTTTTATTTTTTTTATTTTGGTAAACACTAAAGAGTCCTGTTTCATTTCTAGAATCAGATATGACAACTTACAAATTATTCAGTATGGGCATTAAAATTATTTTCCATGTTTAATGATGGCTTCCAAAATACAGTGTTTATCCCCTTAAGTTGAAAACACATAATATGAGTTTTTGGGGAGGGAAAAACAACTTGAGTGACTTCAAGGCTTCAATGAACAGGCTAAAACTTTCTTGAGAGAACAGAGAGTCTTGGTTGTATGTTATGTCAAAATCACTATAATAAATTGAAAATTCAGGTGGGGGGGGGGGGAGGGGAATGGATCATGAAGAATTTATCTATAGATGAAGACCATGACTAAGCTCACATTAACCTTTGGGCATTTGGCTTTAATAAACTGGATTTGCATTTTTCTAAAGAATCAAAAGAACCTAGAAGTTTAAAAAAAAAAAACAACTAAACTTACATTTTAAATTCTCTGATGATGCTCCTATGTAGCTTGTTGCAGAAATCCTCCACAGAACTCTTGCCTTCTTTCAGAACAACTGGGGAAGTGTAATCTGGCAACTGGCCCTTGGGTTTTGTGTAACTAAAGACAATAGAGATAGAATACTTATCAGCAGTGTAATCTGGAAAAATTAAAAGTCACCATTGTAACCACAAATTTAAATACCACTTTAATTAGCCCACTTTACTTTAACATGTACCTTGGATTTGGATCAATGTTTCTCAAACTTTTCTAGCTTTCAGCATTAAAGAAGTGGTAGTAGAATGGGATAAATTTCTGGGCAACTGACAAGAGGATTTTGGTTTAAATAGTATCAGATTCTGGACTTTAAGATGGCCACAGAGCAAACTGGCAGTTCACATTTTTTGGAAAGGGGGGGGGGGGGGGGGGGGGGGGGGGAACAGTGTAAGTGACAGATCATTTGTATGACATCTCATTTGACTACTAATTGTTATAACTTGATATGCACTTTTTATCACCATTAGCATCTATTGCAATTAGCTCAATAATTGAAAGAAAACAATTCAACATATGTATATTTTTTTACAATAATATTTAGCATGCAGTCTCTCAGTATCCCCCCAGGTTATTCATGCTTTTGACGTGATAACAACCAAATTCTTCTTAAGCACTTTTGATGGAAGATATTTAATTACTGATATACTTTTTTTCATCCGATTGGAAGAGAAAAACTTTTGTATGTGTACCGTCTAAAAAAAAGAAGGTATATGACAAAAGTTTAAACAAATTTTAGATAATGGTGAACAAAATATTACATAACCATAAAAGAACACAGAGTGTTGACTTACATCCTGACAAGCTTAAGGTAATCCCACATTTTCTCCAATAAGTCATCAAAGTTCCACTTATGATGTGCAGATATGGGAACAGTGTGAGGAATTTTGTAAATAATATCTAGCTCCTGCAAAATTAAAAAAATTAAAACTAGCATTATATGGTCATGTTTCTTTTAGTTATAGCTTTTTATAGACAACCTACAACCAAAAATAAAATTCATTATCTGGATGAAAGAAATTAACAAGAAAATGCAGAGAGCTACTGGGGTTTACTTATTTAAGATAATGATTTGTTTAAAATATATATTGAAAAAGTCTACTATTACAAAACTTGTTCATATTCTTTTTCAAAACCTTTACACCCCTTCTATTAAAAGGTTTCATCATCTCTACCTGTGGCCACCAAATTATAAGGTTTAAGAAAATTAGAATCTAAAATAATTTGTAAGTGTTTCTTACCCTTTGCATAGCCAATATTAATAAAACATTTAATAAATGTATTATAAAAGATAAAGAACATTAACATATTCAAAAATGTAGTCTGGCTGAATTAATTTTAATTTCTAAAATAAGATGAACAAACAGTTTTGAGAAAAATGTCTTGCATGGAACACAAATCGCATAAAAGTAAACATAACAACCAAGTGGAAGATGAAAATCCTAACATAACAACAAAGTGGAAGATGAAAATCCTAACATAACAACAAAGTGGAAGATGAAAATCCTAACATAACAACCAAGTGGAAGATGAAAATCCTAACATAGACTGTGTTGAACTCTCACCTCAATGGAAATTTGATCAATTTTATTCAGAAGGTATATACAAGGAATGTAGACCCTGTTTCCCTCTATGACATCAATGAGATCCTCTGTTGTGGCATCATACCTTAATGTTATGTCAGCATTGTGGATCTTGTACTCATTAAGAATTGTTTTCACAAGATCTGTGTCCAACTCACTTTGTTGAACCTTTATCAAAGTTTAAAAGTGGCAGAAAAAAAAAAGATTATAAATATTTGACTAGTATTAGGAGAATCTAAACAGTTACTTTTTGTTTGAAAAATATCTTTTGAAATGATAAATCATGTGGATTAATTTTTTTTTTTATTGTTTTCCTTATGTTGACTGTCTAAATCTGCCTAGTGACAAAGATTATTAGATTACCAGTATTATTTTTATCATTGTGAAAATAAATGTTATTTTCTTTCAGTGGATCAAGTTTAACTTTGACAGTCTTTGATGTTTGTTAAGTGAGCACTCACAAGTGATGTCAGGTTTAATCCTCCCTTATCTTTCTTCTTAAACTGAATGTTTGGAGGTTCCTTATTCAGCCGGATACCAAATCCTTCCAATTCTCGTTCAATAATGCGCTTATGCTGCAGTGGTTTCAGAACATCCAACACAATAAAAATCAAACTGCATGTTCTTGCAACTGGAATGTATTTTTTTTTACAAATATCAAAACCTAGTGCAATGTCAATTAAAATATCAAAACCTAGTGCAATGTCAATTAAAATATCAAGACTATTACAAAGAAAAATCCCCCCCCCCCCCCCAACTCTCTTGCTTATCCAAACAAAAATTCAAATTGTAAGCATAATACAAAGAGTAAAAAAAAACAACATATAATTAAAGATAACAATATATCAGATCAGGATTTGCTTTAGTTTAACCATTTCACAGGTAGAGTCCCCGCTACTGGTAGATAATCACAGATTTCGGGTTGTTTCATTTAATTTTAAGTGTTTATTTGGTATCTGCAGCAAGTTGGAATGAATTTTATGTTGTTGTTTTTTTTGCTAGCCTACAAAAACGGAACATATTTAGGTTCATGTGTAGGCTTTAACTGAATATGATTTTATTGGAAATATTAATGTCTCAGCTGTAGAATAAGGAAAAAATGGTTGGGGTAAGTGACTTAAAGCCATTTGAGACTGATAGTAGTCAAAGTGAAGAAAAAGTCAATGCTAGATCCAGTATATTAAATTGTTATGAACATAAACATAAGAGAGTCGAAACCATGTCTGTATAGTATGGCTCTAATACACTGAATGACTACACAACACACATTTCGTGAACACATTCTCACAGACGAGTTACAAGCACATGTAAACATAAGAACGACAACCGATACAGAATATAATTTTCATAACAATTATGCTAGCTCTAGTCGATCAAGATTAGAACGCAACTAAATCTAATGTGATATTTTAATGTTTTTGAGCTCTGTTAACTTATTTATGAATTTATGACTTGAAACATGATGCTAATTTCTAGGTCTATTTTTCTCTATTATAAAAAGATGAGATTTATGAGTTTTATTAGTTTTTTTTCTGACTTAAGTAAAAAAAATGACTTTTAAAAAAAATTATTATATGGAGATGTATCCCTTTTTTAGGGATTGAGGAGATTGTTCTGACTACTGCTTAAAGGCTAAATGGTTAATATGAAAATGTTTATAGTTTGATATATGTATATACCAGCAATTACTTGTTTGCCTCTTCCTTTACCGTCTTTAGCACCTTCAATAATACCTGGCAAGTCAAGAAGCTGGAACATAAATATTTTTTTTAGTACTAAATCAATTCAAATGGTATGTTATTAAATGTAATCTCTAGTTTAGTAGTTTAAAATTTATTGTTATTATCCTACAGCAAAACCTCTAAATGATTTACTATGATCTACACAATTACTAACAAGAAAAATACTTAAGCAGTCACCTGTATTTTTGCTCCTTTATACCTAATGACACCTGGCACAGTTGTAAGTGTGGTGAATTCATAGGCTGCAACTTCTGAATATACTCCTGCTAGGTTACTTAACAATGTGGACTTACCAACAGATGGAAATCCTAAAATGCAAAAAAGTTTATAAATAATTTAGGTTGTGATTCTATTTTCTCTAATTTAAAAGGCTTTGTCCATATGAACATTCTCTTAGCAATAATAATAGTGTTAACTAAGGGTCTTACCAACATTATCATTTCCTAAACAATAACAAGAACGTCTTACCAACAAAACCTATTCTTGCATCACCAGTTTTAGCAACATCAAAACCTTCACCGGCTCCACCTCCTCCACCCTTTGGCTCAATCAATTCTCTTCTCAGTTTAGCCAATTTGGCTTTTAATAAGCCCAAATGACCACTTGTAGCTTTATTCTTCTGAGTCCGAGCCATCTAAACAAATATTAATCAAGCATGCTCTTTAAATGTAGGAAGTTTGGGAGGGCTTAACAATCTTCATTTTTGTAGAAGTGTTCAAAAACATTTAGTAATAATAATAATTGTTAACAAATAAAATGTTAATAATGTAACTGTTAACAAATGAAATGTAGGCTCAAGGCACTGTGATAACATTACAAACGTAAACACGAGAGCTAAAATGACAGACTAATCTAAAAAAAAAGTTTTAAACAGAAATGTTTTAATGTTCTTCTTGAATGTAGTGTAGCATGTTGTTTGTCTGAGATTAATGGGAAGTGAATTCTAAACTTTTTGTCCATGCAGTAAAAAGCCATTGACCGTATCTTTTGAGGAAGAAATGTGGCACCACTAGAAGAATGGAGTCCCTTCAGTGCAGGGCGCTACCAGGGACATATGGAGTGATCAGTTTGCTAAGATACAGGGCATTTCTTTATTATAGATACACTGATGACAAAGTGTGGTCACCTAGTAGTTGATTCTTGCTTTCACAGAAAGAAAATGGAGCGTGTGCAAGAAAGTAGAAGCAGAATCTTGTCTTGTTTTTATTCTCAGTGTTATTCTGAATCTGTTGCAGTTTGGCAAGTTTGTATACACATCTTCTAGCACTGCATTGAAGTAGTCTAGGTGGGAGAGTATGAATGCCACAGCTAGCTTTTTGTTGACTCCAATGTTAAATATGGTCAGATCTGGCCTAATCTGCACAGTTGCAGATTTAATAAAGACATTTGCAGAGCTGACTTATGTGTGGGTCCAAAGATAAACAAACAAAGTTATGGTAAGCCTAACTAATAATAGACTGTCTGCATTTGTTCATTTTCTGTGAATGAATCTGTCATTCTTACTCTTGTACAAACTGTCATTGTTAGGTTAAGAGTTATATAGATGAGATAGATGTAACCTAAATTTAGAGTTATATAGATGAGATAGATGTAACCTAAATTTATCTGCATTATAACACTGTCTACAATCTACAGACAAATCGACACAACAACTGAAATTTGGTGAAATGAAGTGATGTCTGAGAGTATCGACCATTCATTATAGAAGGCCAGTGTCAACACTAACCTACAATGTCACAACCTGTGGACAGTTTAGACCTGCCTCGTCACAGGTCTGTAGATGTGGCAACTAGCTATTGGTCTAAGGTCTAAACTGCTCATAGTAGTCATAGGTTGTGATGTTGCAGGTGAATGTTCAGGCCTTCTAGATCTATAATGATTGGTCTCGGTTTAACCAGAGGTGGCAGAGGACAGAGCCAGAACAACAAAGATGACATTTAAGTCGTTTGTGAGTTTTAATTGATTATTGACAATTATTGATGAATTAATTCTCTATCTCTTCTATACAAATTACGTAATACACACAATGGCTATCTCGTGACAGTTTTTATTGCTGTTTTATCAATATTATCACCTGGCTAAATGTTGTTTGCTTACGATTGGTGAAAGTGAATGCAGTGAGGTCCATGATGATGATTTGATAAAATTGATGTACTAGTATAACTTGACTCTTATATGTTACTATAACTAGTATAACTAATAAACTAATAATCAGTTATCAGTAGACATAGTTACTAGTTAGTAAGTTAACCTAGTGGGAAGCGTGGTCAAGAGGCCAAGTGCGCTTGAACTTGGCTTGGCTACCTAGAAAGTAGAAGGGGGCTCGAGGTTCGACACCCGACTCAGGCAGAGTTGTGTTTACTGAGCGCCTAAAGTTAAAAAGGCAGCACGGAAAACTAACTCCTAGATACCCCCTCCCCCAAGGCCTAACTGGTCCACAAATGAGATTGGGATTGGACCAAAAGCGCTCTGAGCATGCTATAAGTATAAGCATGAAAGTAGCGCTATATATATAAAGGCTATAATAATAATAATACCACATTATACACATACTAAAATTGAAACTTTTGACAGTCACATATTTTCCGATATTACTTAACAGTTAACTTGGACGACTTAGACTGTTAGTCTTAGTAATTAGTATAATTAGTTAATGTAGGATTGTAGTGTTAGTCACCTAGTCTAAAGTACTCTAAAGTAGTCTAAAGTCAACTAAACTTTCAAGTCACTAAACTTGACTAAAGTCTAAAGTGTCTTACTAGTCTCTTTTTTAGTCATGAGACTGATGGGGGGGGGATGACTGATGAGTACAGAGTAGCTAGCAGCATATTTATTGATATTATTATTATACATGTTGTATGATATTGTTGAATTAATATAAATCATACAGACTTGATCTAAATTTCATCTACTTCCTCTAGATGTAATCATTAATTAAATATAATAAAAATTACATTACCTCGGCCTCAATATCAGCTATTTTCTGTAGAATCGACATGGTGCAACTTTCCTACTTTCAGTCTTACAAACCGGAATTGGAAGATGCTCTGTATGCAACAGTGCCGGATGGCATCTGTAAAAATAATTTACAAATTTTGTTTCGACTTTTATTTTTATAATTATTTTCTAAATTAGTAATTGTTCAAATCAAACAAGAATTTAGTTGTTGTTCTTTTTTATTCCCTTTTGTTTTTAAAGTATTTTTTAAAATATATTTTACTTGCCTGATCATTTAAACTATTCAATCTATTCAACTGAATTTCTAGTAAAATTGCGAATTATATAGCCAATGCCCTATAATTGGGGTGGCTGCCTGGTCGTGCGGTTTGCGCGCTGGACTGTCATTCGGACGTATCGATGTTCAAACAATGTTCATATCCCCCTCCCATGCCCCGTCGTCCTGCGGGACGTTTGGACTATGAAGTAAATTATCTACAACTCTGCCTGAAGGAACATCCGAAACATGTAAAAAAAAAAAACATTTTACAAATTAAATCTATATATAAAATCTATATATAAAATTCTTGGCGGATAGGAACCGCGGCCTTCGGGTCTTAGTTTGGATATTACTGAGCCTTTGGATTGAATTAAGATCTATTTCAAACTTGAAGAATGTTCCCTTCACACATTTTTAGTTTCCAATGAAAATAAAATTAGAATATGAACATAGGTTTACCCGTTCAGCCGACATATTTATATCCATTTTAAATTACTGTGAAAACGGGTTTACCCGATTTGCTAAAAAAAAAATTAGGTCCCCCCCCCCCGGCTTGTGGGAGGAACATTAAACATACACTACGGTATCTAACATGATCTAAGGAACGTTTATGCCAAGTTTTATCAAGATTGGTCAAAAGGTCTTGATTTTTTATTCGAGACATACATTAATATAGACACATACGCCTTACTGTCTGCTTTATAGGCCTATATTAGATAAACAAGTACAATCTTGACTCCTAGATATTTTTGTTAGCTGCCACAGAGATAATAGACTACGTGGCTGCATGTTTCTGAAGAGCTTCTATATATATATATATTACATTATGAGCAAAAGCGTTACTTTATGTCACTGCAGGCTCTACAAGATCTCTATATGATACAGTCATACAAGAACAACGTTTGCTACATCGACCTTGAGGGTACATATAAATGAATGATCTTCTACCAGTTGCGTACATTCGGTATAACATTCACTTTGCTGCTTTTGTCGATTTTAGAGCGTTTATATTCATTAACATATAGGCCTATATTGGCATATCGAAATCTCTGAAGTAATAATAATAATATATTTATATAACTTTTCCACAAACAGTGAACATTGTCTTTGTAGATTATCTTATTGATGGAAATTAAAAGCATATTGTTATCATTTTTTTCGTTAAGTTTGTGCGTGAGGATCGAGGTTAGAGCCCAATGGCATCTGAGAGCCGGTTGTACAAGGATGCCTGACAGTGCGATAAGCGCGCTGGACTGTCGTTCGGTTGTCTCGATGGTCCAGGGTTCATACCCTACTCATCGTCATCCCCCGTTGCCCAGCGTGAGGCTAAGACTAGGAAGTAGATTATCTTCAACTCATGAACGAACATCCGTAACATGAAAAACAAAACAAATATTTAATGCTTTGTCCCCCTGATATTTCGCTCATCGACGGAACAAATTCCACCCCTATATAGAAAACTGTTACGTTAACAGAAGACGGAACTATATTAACAAGTGCGGGCCGGTGGATTGGTAGAAGAGGTGCTATATATATATAGGCTAGGGTCTTGCTCTTTGTGCTTGGCACAGCGTACTTGACCTCACTGTGTGCGACTTTTTTTTCCTGTGGGGGGTATGTTAAAGACAAAGTTTTTGTTCCACCGTTACCAGGAAATATCAATGACATGCAATGAAAGATTAAATGACAACTGCAATCAACAAAGTGGACGGGACAATCCTGAAGCGAGGGATTTTCATATCGGATTGGTAGTTGTTACACTGAATAAAGGAATTGTAAAAATATTTTTTTTTATTACCCAGCCCCATTCCCTTGCCCCCCCCCCCCCCCAACCCCGAGAACAAATCCTGGTTTACGAATAGGCCTATATAAATCTACTAGACTTCATAATATTCGAATGATTGGCCTATAGGTCGAGACCATTTATGTCTATAATAATAATAATAATAAGGCTTGTCTTCGAGTCCGAAGATTAGTGAGGAATACAGTATTTCCCGTAGATGCGCAGCCCCAGCTGTGACCTTCATATTTTGCCACATCCAGGGCAAGCATAACCATTGTCCATACGGGATACGTGCCTTGCCCAGCGTAGCTGTCGGACCATAAGAAGTCCCTCTATACTGTCCATACCGGCGTTCGCAAGGACATCGCTGTTTGTAGTGCGGTCCTGCCACCGTATGTCTATGATGGAGCGCAAGCATCTTTGGGGAAAGCGCTCAAGAAGTCTTAGTTGTTTTTTTATATAGTGTCCATGTCTCAGGGCCATATAGAAGGGTTGAGAGAACCACCGCCTGGTAGACATTGATTTTTGTAGGCAGGCGGAGCGATTTGTTCTTCTAAACTCTCGCCTGAAGGCGTCCAAAAGCGCTACTAGCCCTGGCCAGACGGTTATCAACTTCCCATGAAAGTGAGGCGTCATTTGACACTATACTACCTAGATATGTGAAGTGGTCTACCACGTTAAGGGGCTGTCCGTTTACTGTGATCATTGGGGCTGAGTATGTTTCATTGGGTGACTTCTGGAACATGACTTTTGTTTTCCCGAGGTTTATAGATAGACCGAAAGAGCTAGGCGGCAGCGTATACAAATTCGTTTACCGCGTTCTGGAGGTCATGTTCATTGTGAGCTAGCAGGGCGCAATCATCGGCATTGAGAAGCTCCGTAATGACCATCTCCTTTGTTCTTGTATGGGATAGTAGACGCCAATGCACGGCTCTATTTGTGTCTGTTCTAGTTTCTTACATTTGAGTTGAGAGGACCTATATAGAGGATGCACATTCTAATTTTGGCCCGACCGAGGTTAAATGGCATTTTAGTTTAATGTTCTGATGGTTTCATTTGTAAAAATTTGATTATTTTTAAAAATGTCGTCATAATGTGTATATTCCATGATAAATTAACTTTTCATATATTATATATAACACCAAAAGTGACAACTAAATGGAAATTTGAAGTTTTTTTTTTTTTTTTTTTTTAAGCAGAATTTTTAAAAACAATTTCATGAGCTAGATACCATATAGGCCTATATATCTCCATAGCCATAGCTCACTGTCGTTATCTATAATAAAACCGATTACCAACCCAGACAACGCTCTATAAAAATAAAAAATGCTCTAAGACCTAGCTACTAGTAGAATTAAAAAAAAAAATGATACACAAGAAGCTAGGTGATCAGCAGGACTATTCACGTTTTTGTTTTTTTTACATGTATAGGCCCTAGTTAGTCTATGTATTTGAAGTTTTTTGGCATGTGGGGTTTTCAGGCGGCGGGGCTTGACTGTCAGATAATATATCATCATATTATAGGTCTATGTCTAGAACATAGACCTATCTATTAGATGTGAACTTATGACACTAAAAAATAAATAAAAATAATTCGCTGCACCCACGTGACCAAACATGGAACTTATAACCCGGAAGCATTATCGAAACACTGTTACATTTTAAGAAGCCAATATTGTTTTAATTTCGGACCTCTTAAAATACTGCTCCTTTTATTAGTGTGAAAAAATATAAAGTAGTATATTATTCATGATAAAAATTAAAGTCCATTATTTTTCAATATGCATTGTATTTTCTAAGTAGCACGGGAAAAGATGAAAGTGACCTTTATTGCGCATGCGCAATTCAATTGTTCTCATGGATTTCGTTCAGCAGTTGATTGAAATTTATATTGTCTTTTAGCATTCTGTTTTTCGTGTCTTGTTCTATAATCTGTGGCTTCATTTGTAGATAACACTTTGTACATACATGCAGTTGTTATTTCTTATAAATATTCATAATCTAATCATTTTTATTCGGTTTGATTTGTGACAAACATAGAGTCTGGTCTAGATCTATTGTAGATAATCCAACTGATAACACATCTGATCTGTATAAGTTAACAGAACAGGTAAACATCGTTTTTTCTTTAACATGATGATGTTTTATTTCAATATTTTTTGATGACTGTTGACACTCCTAAGTTTACAAAAATTGTACTTCGCAGATCATGATCTAGGATAGATCACAATCATTCTAATCACTAAATTAAGCAAATTTGACTTATCATTAATCTGTAATCAATCTAGATCTAGACTCTAGTCCTAGATTCTCTTAGTAAAAGTCTTAGTACTCTTAGTGACACTTAGTCTTAGACTACTTAGATTTAGAAAGTCGACTTAAGTGTCTTAGACTCAGACTTACATTACTTAGATCTAGATCTACATACAAGAACTAGTAGAAATATTATCATATTGAATTGAGATATATCTAGTTGTTAATTGTATATATATAAATATAACAATATAATTGAATATATTAATATTGATTTATAGTTATATACTAAGATTCTAATTCTAGTACATCTAATCTATGATCTAGTCTAGATCTAGAATTTTATAAGTCTAGCTAGAGTCTAGACTAGTGACTAGTCTAGAGTCTAGATTTTAGATCATCAGAAATTATCATCATTCTAGATTCTACTAAATTCTAGGTTTACTGACTACTCTTTTTTTTTTATTAGTCTTATGTACTAAAAATACTATTATCTATAATCTATGCTTATAGTTTAAGTTTAATTAAATCAATATATTATTATATATAGAATATAGACCTATATTATATTAGAGTAACAGTATAGATCTAGATTCTAGATATTTAGATCTATTTTAACTTGTAGTTGTATATAACATATTTTTTATTAGAGATCTAGAATCTAGATATAAAATATAATATTCATATATATATAGATTTATCTGATCTAGATATATTTATTATATTCATATGGAGATTTATCTGAGTTAGATATATTTATTATATTCATATATATCTGTAGGTAATAATAGTTATATAGTAATATTACTAGATCTAATATATAGTTATAGGTATAGTAATATTTAGACTTTGATCAAATAAACTATTGTGATTAGTCAATCTAGATTGATAACTATTGGTAGTAGTTCTTTATCCAATCCTATTCCAGGAAACTGTCCAAATTATACCCCCCCCCCCCCCACACACACACACACACAAACACACATTTGACAGTGTATTCTTGTCTTAAACTAATAAACTTACATTAGCACTTTTTACATACTATTTAGATAGCTTTAAATATCAACTCACTCTGTTAAGTAAAATGTTTTTAGCCATTATTTCTCTGACATCCAATCTTCGATCACACTGAAATTTTGCGCAATTATTTTTTTACCTGACAACACAAAAATGAATTTATAAAAAAATGTGTTAATTGACTATTGGTAATTAATTATTTTGCTAGGTATCTTGAACAAGGGAAAGAAATTATACTTGACTGATGTGATGGTATAAGCTGAATTAGTCCTTTTTATAGGTCGCTGCTTTAAAGTTTGTGGTTAACAATAGATAACTATAAATGTTCCTATTTACATAAATAACGACTTTGCTAGCACAGAGGTAGAATGTCAGCTTTAGGGAGGTTTAAGCACTAAGTTTGAATTCAGTTCGTCATCCCACCCTCTTTTTACAAATATTTTTGTTTATAATAGCATTTAAAAGAGATGACCCAGATCCCCCCCCCCCTTTTTTTTTTTTTCCATTTTCCACCTTCCCTATCCCAACTGGTGATGGCAAGATAATAGTGTATTAAGAAAGCTAAAAGCATAAAATAGCGCTAAACAAAAACAATTGGTAAAAAGTTTTCTAATTACACAGATTTATTATTGTTAGTCTACATCTATTACAAATTTAATTACATGACTGATCCAAACTAATCCATACAACTATGCTTAGCTTTGTTTTTTTAAAGTATTTTAAAAATATTTTATTTTTTCGTGTTTAAGATCCTCTTCACATCTTACATTATAACTTTTGTTGTAACCTAGTTGTTTCTGAAGCCCCTGCTTCATGCTGAAATATAAATTATAAGTATGTGTGTGTGTGTAAAATACCACACTTTCATTAGGGTGGGTGCAGTGTATAAAGAGGGTGAGTGTGTGGGGTTTATTCGTTTAAGGTGTAAATTTGTAAGTGTGTCTAGTTTGTAAATATATCAAAACATTTTTTTGTAAGCACCTAAGATCTAAGATAAGTGCATACACATTTTCATGTAAAACTGGTGGTTTCAGCGGTTTTGTGGACTAAGAGGGGGAAAAAAGTTGTAATGTAAGAGAAGACTAAATTGTTAAAATATTCTATGGGAGGAACAAGGCAATGTCTACTTCAATTCATAGGCCAAAAGTATGTGAGTTGGGGGGGGGAAGCTTATAATAATGGACTGTTCCATTGAAGGATGACAAAAAGAGGTCTTCTTTAAAAAAAAAATGCAATATAAACTATTTCAACATAGTGAAGCATAGGTTACAGGCTACAGGATGGCTGCCTGGTCGTGAGGTTTGCGCGCTGGACTGTCATTCGGATTTATCGATGGTCGAGGATTCAAATCCTGCCCGCTCACATCCCCCGTCGTCCTGCGGGAGGTTTGGACTAGGAAGTAAACTATCTTCAACTCTGAAGGAACATCCGAAACATGTAAAACACAAACATTTTACATGGTCGTTGATGATTACGTTATTAAGATTTTTATTTTCATTCGCTGTTTCTGCTTAGAGCTTGTACTGTAATCTAGAGATCATATGTCAGTTTTTTTAAGTACCTCTTCTATGTAGAACAGTTCTTAAATATTAAAACATTTTTTTAGATTATGATATTCTTAACAAAAACATCATAACGACTTTAAGATTCATTATCTTCATACACTTTATAAACATTAATTAAATCTGACTAAATAATAGGATTGAAGTTTGAAAGATACTTTTCAAAAAGTTGTCAATTATATTTACCAAAATCTAGGATTTTAGATTTATCTCTGCTTCTATGCTTTAAAAAAAATGATGGCTTTTATATGTTCAAAACTAATACTTTGAAGTCTCAACTTAAAATAGACCATAATCATTTTAAAAAAAATTTTTTTGCAACTATCTCCTCAGATAGGTTGCTTACTTTGCTTACTTTCTGTTTAACTAGATTATCTCTGTTATCATTTAATGCTGTAATCCTAATTTAAACTATTCATGATTAAATTAAGCTAATAGAAAAAGAAATTCAATTCAAAATCATAATTTAAAAAAAGGTTAGGATTGTCCTGTATTAGTTCCAACAATGTCTACATTTTATTTCTACCAAAAATCTGTTTGTTTATTTGATAATACATAAAAGGTTGTGTTTTAATTAGGCCATAGTATTTTCAAGTCAGGATACACATGCAACATAATATAAACAATAATTTATATTGTGCTTTTGTTTGTTTTTTACAATGTGTGTTGTTTTTTTTTAACATTGTATACATTTTATTGAATTTACATAAAATAAACAGATTATATACACATATATATAGTCTATTTGATGCTACTGTTGTTTGTGAATTGTAGCCTTCAACTTCTAAAGACATCCTTGCTTGAGATGTCAGAGAAGACAGATGTGGATCAAGACTATGATGATGGTGAAGAACACACTTCAGCAGGAGAATTACCAGAATATCAATATTCTAGGGTGAGCAAAAGAAACATTTTGTTCTAATTGAATAAATTCTTAAATTTTTTTGTTAGGCCTCTGTTCTTTGATAAATCTCTTTCAAAACAAACGTTTAAGAAGTTTTAAATAATTTTTTTACAGGCAAAATTACTTGATATATCCAAAAGTAAAGCAGCCTGTGCTCGTCCCAAGTGCCTAGAGAAAGCTTATGACTCGTAAGTTATATTTTCTATTTCCTAAAATTATTTAAAAGGGCATTTTATAAGTCAGTGGCTTAAGGCTTATTAAGGGCAGGGGAAATGAAACATATGTATCAAATTGTGTTTACAAATACGGTATTGATTCTTTGCTTATTTTACTGAAGTAACTTTATTTTACATGCACAGACTTGATATTTTCTGTGAGCTATAAATTTACCTTTATATTTGACTATTTAGTGAGGATGGAAAGTGGGATCCTGATCGCTGGTACAAGGCAAAATTTGGCCAGTCCAGGGAAGCCTCTCCATTGACACTCGTCGATGGAAAAGACCGCAGACGTGTGCCTGACCTAGACAGGGACATCAAAAGACGACCATCTAGTAGGTTTATTATGTGCAATATATTCTACCTCCCAGTTAAAAAAAAATATTTTTTTTTTTTTTTTTTGTTAATGGCATAATTTTAAGACAAAAAACCCCCCACACATTTTGTTCAATAACTTTTCAGTTAACGATCCAGTTGAAAGACTCAAGGAGGAGAAAGATGGGATTGTTCTTAGCCCACAGCGAAGGAGCTTTGGAACAGGGTGTCATGTACAGACACCTGCCTATCTTCACCAACTCAGCTTACCTGAAAGAGAAAGAGAAGAAACAAAGGTTGAAAGAGACAGAGATAGGTTTGTTTAATGTTGTTTTTTTTTCTTTATTAGTTTCTATGATAAGTTTAATTGAGCAAGTGGACAAACATGTTATTGAAAGATCTCTGCTTTATGAATTATTTTAATCTTAAAAGACTTTAAGGTCCTTACAGTCATCTGTTTGAAAAAGTGATGAAAGTAGATGTTTGAATCGTCAAAGAAGTTTTTTTCTTTAACAGATTTAGAAAGTAAATAGTTATTTTTGACACTCAGACTTTTGTATAGTTATTTTATACACTAAGACTTTTGTATCGCCCTTATGTTGTCAAATTATTAAATTGCAATTTATTTTGAGAACTGAATGTCTTAGTTTTCCAGAGTAAATTTCAAGAAAAAGTTTGTAGTTAAACATAAATAATTGAAATAGATCTCATTAAATATAAAGGGACTGCAGGCACGACATGGCCTAAATTGTGCCGATGTGCCTAAAATCAAAATCAAATCATTAAATATATTGCTTTATTTCATTGTCGTAGTGCATATGGCATAGCTGTTGTCACAATTATTTATTTTAAAAAATATATATATATTTGGTTTCACTTCAGTAATTAGTGTGTACGTTTTTGCTGTTACATATTTTTATTAAACACCAAAGACTAAAAATGCCTATTTGAACTTGTATGTTTTATTATTGAAGTGAAGCTCTTTTGTTTTAGTGCAAACTAAAAATATTTCTCATAGCTTCCTGTCTTTATAGAGTCTTTACATCTGTTTATTATAACAGGGACAGAGAAAGGGAGCGTCCCCCAGCCAGAAGGATTGGTAGTGGACGAATACAGATAGACAGAGAAAATAGCAGGGACTTCTCTGGTCTGCGTGATAGATTTGATGACAGGGATAGAGAGTACACATGGAATAGAGATAGGGATGTTCGAGACAGAGACTGGGATAGAGATAGGGATGTCAGAGATAGAGACAGAGATGTCAGAGATAGAGACAGGGATGTCAGGGATAGAGACAGGGATGTCAGGGATAGAGATCGAGATCGTGATCTGAGAGATGGAGACTGGGATCGGGACAAAGACAGAAGATTTGAACGATCTGATAGATTTCGTAGAGCCAGTGATAGAGAATTTCCAGAGAGAGACAGAGTAAGTGCCATTTATCAGAAATTTTGTAGTTCCTAAACTTTTATTTCATTAATGAAGCTATGAGTCAATGTATTAGCTCTAAATCTATGCACAATCTGAAGTTGTGAACTTTTTACAATACTGTATATGATCATAGCAGTTATATTTCACTTGCAGAGAGAGAGAGATTTTAGAGATAGAGGTGACAGAGTGGATAGAGATAGAGGCTTTGACCGATCAGGTAATGTTAAAAGATAATTTTTTTAAAACCACTACTTAATTATTTTTTTTTTACTTGAATCTTGAAGTCTTACTTTTTTTTTTATTACTGTGTCAAATATTTTTACACTAGACACGTTTAGTTCTTATACTTTGTCATTTTTAAACTGTTGTAAGTTTGATTTTTTGTGTATCTTGTATATCTTTGATATCAGACATATATTGCTTACTTTAACCAATCTTTCTGATGCAATTTTCATTAAATGTATTTGATTTGAACTCAGGCTGATAAATTAATGATTCTAACTTGTTAATGGAATTTTTTTCAAATGAAATGTTATCCATCCAGGACCTCGACGAAAACCTTATGGGAGAGATGAGAAAGAGCCAGAGTGGTTCACAGGGGGACCTACTAGTCAAAATGACACTATTGAACTCAGAGGCTTTGAACGAGAAAAAGAAGAACATGACCGTGATGATTCTGATTCAGTTTTTAAGAATGATGTGAAAAAGCAAAGTTCACCAACTGAAGAAAAGTCTGGAAAAGGTAGTACAGTTAAAGTTTTTCATAACTAAGACATTTTCATTTTGAACACAAACCATTTTTATCACTATTTTATTATCTTTTACTTTCATTTAGAATCTTCCGAAGAAGCCTCTGAAGTTGATATCAAAACATCCCAGCGCAGCTCCCCTGAAGATCAGCAGATGCTGCCAGTGAGCGAACCTGAAAAATCTCAACTTGAGAATCAGCCCAGCGCTCCACAGCCACGCTCAAGGACATCGCCAACAAACCACAAATTTGACATTGAGCAGATTCTAAAAGCAGATTTCCAACTTGTTAGTTTATAGCTTGTTTTGAACCATATCTTGTAATACTTGTATTTAAAACTTCAATATTAATTCATTAGTAAATACAAAGTTCACTTTTGAGAATCCAAGGGTCTATAATGTAGCTATTAAAGTACTCCCCTTATTATTCCTGTTCTTTGCAATGTGGTAGTGACCAACACATAGCCTCAAACTTTCTTAAATTCTGGAGTTGGTGCTACAGTAGTTAGTCTGGGAAAAAAAAGATATATAAAAATGTGATGTTGTAGTAAAGTGATATTGACTTTTTAAAAGAAATTAGTTTCCCTGAATGTTTAAGTAGTAGGGCAGTAATGAAACAATTTTGGTTTTTCAGGACGAAGATGTTATTACACATGGCAGCAGGTTCTCCAGATTTTTCGTTGCAAATGGCAATGGTGTGATGAGCAGTGATGCATCTTCTATTGAGGATATGCTTGTTCCACATGGTAAGTGGTTTTCAGGGCAGTTAGTTCAACCTGTTAATTATATCACCATTTAAAATGTGATTGACCAACATGGCTTTTATAAATGGTTATACAATGAATTTTTTCAGACCTTCTTGAAGACAGTCGCTCGAGTCCCACTGTGCCATCTCCTATACCATTGATTGGCCCTATGGGTGCAATGCATGGCTACCTAGGACTTCCACAGCACGGTATGCACCATTACCAAGAACAGTTTGCTGGGCACATGAAGGACCACTTGGGCCCTATACCCCACAACCTGTTGACCATGCCAAATCCAGCTGGGGACAACAATGCCACTGTAAATGAGAAAATGGCCCTACCGCCGTCAGTGACAGCCCTGTTTAACAGCGCTGCAGTGGGAGGCTCCAATGCTTGTAAGTGGAAGCCCCGTCTAGATTGTAGTGTGGAAACTCTAGAGTCTAGCTACTACACTGATTCAGGTAGAGTGATTATATGCACCATTTAAAAAAAAAAAAAAGCTTAAAAATTTTTTCCTGATGGCTAACAAGTACAGAGCAGAAGAACCTGCCAGCTAACATTTGTGTTTGAAAAATATGTACCTTCGTAACATGTGCATGTTGTTTTCACTAACCTGTAGTATGTTTGTTCACGTAGAAACACATTTTGAATTTGTTAAAAAATCTTTAAAGCAAAAATGTGCTGCTGTTATGAAATTTTCAAACTATTTGGAGAGAGAGCCTTAATTAGCTTATGATTAATAAAAAAAATACATAAAGACTTTTAGTCTAGAAATTGTGGGATCTTTTTTAAACTTAATTTTGTTACAAATCATAGTAAATCTAAACTAATTGTTATTGGGCACTAAAGATTTCTGAAATGCTTATGTTCTAGAGGGATTAGTCAGGCAAATTGTTTATTTCCCCAAGAAAAATTATTGTACCTTCCCTATTTTGACTCTGAATATTCAATGGCATTCTACCACTTTTGTTTTCTTTTCCTCTGAGTCATTGATGTAATACTGTTGTAATCTCATCTGCCCCTTGCTAAACAATTGTCTTTATAATGCCTTCAAAATAAGGTCTGTTATTTCTCTTAGTTTATTTTCAGTTGCCTGTTGCTGGACATTTTTTGGCATTAAGCCTGTTGTTATCATAACAATAACATTTAGAAGTAATAACTCAACTAATAAGTTTAATTAACATTTTTTTATATGTCTCTGTAATAGAATTAGAATATCCTAATATTCTAGGCAATATATAAATATGTTTTTTTGTTCAGTTTAGTCCTGTTCAGATTTATCTGCTTAAAATTGTATGGCTAATTGTTTTTAGCTAAAAATGATTATTTTTAATTAGAAATTAGACCCCCAAAATTGAAAGTTATTCTGTAAAACTTTTTTTTTAGGACTAGCACAGAAACTCTACACTGAATTTTATATGCTAATTGAAAAAAATCTTTCTAGAATTGTTTTTAAATAATCTATTTTACTAATATGTATGAAAATGTTTGCATTAAAAAAAAAACTAGTTTATAAGAAGATGTGTGTTTCTTTTACATTAGCCATGTCCAGTACCAGCAGCTTTAGTACTCAAGATGCTGAGGCCCAGCTAAAAGCCATGTTATTTCGAGGTCCCAAAGAATCTGCTTCATCCAGTGGAACTGCTTCGCCTGCAACATTACCTCCTAGTAAGTTTAAACAAGAGCCTTTATCCTCTCATTCCAGGGCTCTCTGTCGGCTAAATTTTTGTCTGTAGAAAATTTATATATATATACTTACCTGGGATCAACTATTGCTGACAACCTAACATTAAGATGAAAAGAAGAATCAGAAAAGTATCTACTGCAATGGCAAAACTCTTTAACCACGTCTGGGAAAATAACAAACCATGGCAACCAAAATGCTAGTGTACAATGCCTGCATAGTGAGTACTTCTTTATGATAGTGAGAGCAGGGCGACATACATGCATTAAGAGCATAGAATAAAGTTTTTACCTGCATTGCCTGCAATACATAAGGTACATCTAGAGGGATTGTGTCTCCAATCAGGAAGTTTTGAAATAGGCCAATGCTCACATTATCTATGCTCTTTTGACACAGAAGACTGTTGGCTTGGGTGTGTCACCCACATGCCAAATGGACGTATTCCTTAGGACATCCGCTATGCTGAGCTTGCGGAGGGAGTCTGACCCAAGGGATGCCCTAGACTAACTACAGAGATGTCTGCAAGATCTGAGGACTATGGGCATCAATGAAAGTATGTGGGAAGAAAAAGCACAAGATCTGACAGCATGTGCACTCACAAGCTTGAACTCTGGCAATTTTGCCGCTCAAGAATCAGCTTGTTTAGTCACAGCAGGATTCTGCTCAGATTCAAGAAAAAAAAATTATGCCAGTGATTCATCTTAAAATTAGATTCTGACCTTTAAAATGGCAGCCAGTGATTGGTAATTCTGTTAGATTGAAAAGAAATTTAAAAAACATGCAGGGGTAACAAGTAAATCTACACAATGTAAAACAAAGAAATGTTTTTGTTGTTTTTTTCACAGGTGTTCAACATAAAGTGAAGACCGTTGCTGAGCTGGAAGCTGATATGCACCAAAACTCAGCCCAGAAAACAGTCAGCCCTGTGATAGGCAGTGTTAACCAGGGAGGAGACATGTCTGCATTTAACAAGTTGCTCATACTGATCAATGCAGGCTCAGAAGCAACTCATAACGCAGTAAGTGCTTGAGCTAGATAAATATTTAAAAGAAACTGAATATGTATACAGTTGGACATCATCATGAATCTGCTTTGACTACTTTGTACAATCTGGTACAAATTTTTACACATTATTTCTCTCACTAGCCATTCTCAGTTCAAGTTGAGACAACACAGGAAGCATAAAAAATTGACCAATTATTTTATCAATTAGTCATAATTAATTAAATTTGTTTTATAATGGCAGTACTAGCTAAGGGGAGATTAGTCTTGTGTAGAGAATTAGGTCCTTGTTTATAACTTTGATGAAACTAACAAAAGATAACTACAAAACCTTCCATTTCATAAGCAGTTTCTATAGTTCAGTGGATAATTTTTGAAGTTTATTTTGTGATAATAAATTTGCACTAATAATCCGCTGCTTATCTATGTAGGTCAACTCTGATTCTCAATCTTCCAGACCTGGTCTACTTCCCAGCCATAGTGAATTCAATCATGTAAGTTCTTGTTTATTATCTGTATTTTAAATTGACATTTTGGTTGTGTCCCTTTCAAAGCTAAGTATTTCTGATCAGTGAAACAGAAATGTGGTCAAGTGGTTGATAGCTCATTTATGGTGCCCTGGACAAGTGGTTGATAGCTCATTTGTGGTGCCCTGGACAAGTGGTTGATAGCACATGTTTGGCGCCCTGGACAAGTGTGTGGCGCCCTGGACAAGTGGTTGATAGCTCATTTGTGGTGCCCTTAAGATGCAGGCTGCAGGACTTGTGAAGAACAAAACAAATTAGGGAGAGCTGAAAAATGTCTTTGTGGAGGATTATTAGACTAGACAAAGGTCCCTGTATACAACACCTATCACAGTGAAAATTCAGAATGATTACTTCAGTTAAAGCTAATTGTAATAGTGATAAAATATAAAGGATAAGAATGGTGCTTCTAACAGATGTATCATTTACATACACTTCCTAATTTAAAAACACTTTCTTTCTTACTATCAAAAGCACTTAGCTATATAAAGATTTTTTTAATTCAAATTTTATAGCAAAAATTAAAAACAAAAAGGCTTTTTGTAATAATATGTTTCTATAACAACATGAAAGGAAAGGAAAGTTTCCCCTTTCAGACCTTGCAATCTATGGGGCAGATGATAAGGTCATCTGTTTCTTTGGCCAACCGTTAAAGAGCAGGGTGTCATATCGCCAGCACAATGACCAATCACCTTAACTTTCCCAGACTTAAGTCAGGTACTTATTAGAGTTGGGTGGACTCAGGGGCACCCTAAAAATTCCGAAATTCAAAATCCCATCCTTCACCGAGATTCGAACATGTAAACATGGAATAGTTTTCTTTAATAAGCCAGCAAAAAATCGACTTTTTAAAGCTTTAAATGTTTGAAATACTTGGAAGACTAGATTAACACATGGATGTGTAGAATATCTTGACAGAGCCACTGTACATTATAAGATAATCTTCCATTTTGTGAGAATAACAAATTTCAGTTTTTCCTGACTGGAGTTCATCATGTTTATGTAAATTGCTGGTTGAAGCATTAGACTAAACTGCCTTTACTTTCTGTCAAAAGGCTGTAATGAGAAACAAAGAGGAACAAATGCAACTACTTCAAAGGTCACTACAAAATGTGCCTCCTGGTCAGCAGTATTTAACTCATCAAGCTCTGTTGGCAACATCAAGCCAGCAACAAGGACAGACTCAAGCACCTACTCAGGTCACTATTGCCCAACAGTTTCAGAAACAGCAGTTGTACCGTCAGCAACAGGTGGCCATGCAGCAGGCCAAACAAATGGGTAAATTTTGTTTTTTCTGCCACTATTTACCCCTGTATATCACACTGTTAGGTACATCTTGTATGTATTTCCCAAATACCACTCACTAATTGACCAAGAGATCTATTGAACTATCATGCATATTGCATGAAATTTTGTACGTAGGTTCCTTTTATCATTTAGGTGCCCACTAAGACATGGTTTTGACATTCGCAGCCTAAATGCTGCAATTCCCCAAAAAACGCAAGCTTTCTATTAAAACCTTTGTATCTAATTTTAAGTATTTCACTGAAGGCAGCATTCTATATATAAAGAATAAATAGAAATTGTACAAACATCCCATATTTTTAAAGCATATTTTCTTTCTTTTTTCCTAAGTCAACTTTAAAGGAAAAAAAATTAGGCTTATGGCATTAAAAAGATAATCTTGGAGTCTATTTCTGTTGTTTTTTTTTTGCCAAGAGAAAGGGAGAGAGAGCAAGCAATGATTTCGTGCATGTGCATGTTTAAATAAAACTACTATACTCTGTAGCACTGTCTTTTCTCTACATTCAAAACCAAAATAATTTTTCCTTTTTTATGCATCTTGTTGTAAGCAAAACCAATGTGGAAAAAAAAATGGGACAAATTCATTTAGTCTAATAAAAGTTCAGAGACACTGCTTTAAATTTTCCTTGTCTATTAGGTATGGTTCTTAAACCACCAACCACTCCTGGCTTACCACAAGCAATGTCTACACCAATGACAAACATCGGCGTCAAGCCCAGAGCCCAAAGTGGTGGCCCCACTGCCTCATCTGACCCCATATACAGTTTGATTCAACAAAATCCAACAATTGTGATGAAGCCTGCCTCTCCAGCTCCCTTGGCGGCCCTGCTGGCCTCACAGCAGACTGCCGTACCCAGTACAGCTAGAGTACCTTCACCACTAAGTAAGTCTTTTTAACAAACTACATAAAAAGATTTTTAACAAACTACATAGAAAGATTATTTTTTTTTACCTTTGTGCAATAATATGTATTTTTTTTTTTTTTTTTTTTTTGGACTGGTTGGCTGAGGTTTAAGAGTATCTAGTTTATATAAATTAGTTTCTTCGTTCAAAAAAATCCACTTCAGATGGGGCTATATAAAATATGTTGTTACATTTAGCCATACAAAAGCCTTGTAATTTTTTTTTTGTCTCTAAAATTATGTTAAATATTTTGAGAAATTTTAACTTTTTTTTGTAATTTTTTTTTAATGCAGAAAAAGACTTTTCAGGAAAAAAAAATTTTACAGGAAAGAAAGATTCTAACTAAAATAACATTTTTATTTTTATTATAAAATGTAGATCTCTATTGTTTATGTTAGGGAAAGGAATATAAAAAAAACATGTAATTAGATCAGAAAAATATATGAAATAAAAGTAAGTTGTTTTTTGTCATTAAATTTGAATTGTGTCGGAGAAAAAACTTGTAAAAAAAATCAATTTTCTGAATGATTCATCTTCTTGTATATACTTATCCTTTATATACATTTTATCCTTAATATTTTAGTGATCACTAAACTGAACAGTGTCGGGAAAAAAAATGCCTAGAAAGTCCACTTACTTCACCTTTTAACATTTTAGAATTTTATTCCAAAAAAAAACAACAAAAAACCAACAACCCCGTAACCATTAACATGCTGCTTTCAAAATTAAATGTGTTGGAAACATTCATAAAGATAACAAAGCAAACACCATACCACCAAGTTACTGAGAATAATACCTCACTATTCAGCACTTGTGATGGTTTTGTTGAAATTAGCTCTGCACTACAATTGATAAAGGCTTTTCTCTAAACTGCTATCTTGAAACATAAATAAATTTGTATGTTTTTCTAATCATAAAATATATATAAAACAAAATGCTAAGGCAGAAGAGCACACACACAGCCAGCAACTTGAAAACCTATGATGTACCAGGGGACATAGAGTTAAAAAAACAATGGCATTACTTTAGCCCAGAGTACACAAATGATCATACTATTTGAACCCTATGGTGACTTATTTCATGATTTTTGTGTCCTCAGTGTTTAGTCAGCAACCACCACTTCACTTGAGTGCCCCGTCTCCTATTCACCCAGGTCAGCTGAGTCCAAGATCTTTAACTGTTGCTGGTAGCACTATGTCAGTAAGTAAAGACAGTCATTAGTTCTATTTTTTTTTATCATGTGATCAGGTACTATTAATTTATTTCACTCTTTAATGAAAACATGCAGGGATACCCACTGATGTATGTGTGTTCATCTAGACCTCCGGACCAAATGTAATTATTAGATTATTTTACTTTTTTAAAAAAAGTGTAACAAGTCAAACCAGAGTTTTTCCTTTGTGGCCAATTAGTTTATAATTCTTTTCCCAAAGATATACATAAGCTGTAAAATTTCTAGTAAAATTTTTAGAGCCATCTTTGAGAAACTTGTCCAGGCACATTTTTGTTTCCTCTTCCCATGAAGGAATTAAAAAATCTTATTTCTTTTAAAACTGTTTACAATGAAATGTAGCTTATTTAATAACTACAGTAAACAATTAACTGACACAGATAGAGAGCAGTCTTAGTCATAAAAACATTGCAAAACATTATTGGGTTCTTTTATCATCATCATCATCATCACTCCTTTGAGTTCCTCATGGAACATAGGGCCTCGACAAAAACATGCCACTCTCCACAGTCTCTTGCTAGCTTTTTGATGGTGTCCCAGCTCTTCCCGGTCTTCTCTGCTTCTTCAAGTACACTGCGTCGCCATGTTCTTTTTGCGTCTTGGGTTCTTTTATAGATTGCCTGAAAACACCAGGCTATCTAATGACGCTTCAACTTGAAAATGCCTGTTTTTTTTGCTCTTCACTTTTTACTGGTAAAGTGCATCTAATAATAAATTTGCATCTTATCTAAGCTTACTTTTGTACTTGTGTTGGATATAAAGGTTAGATAATTCATTCTGTAACAAAGTTTTGCAATAGTAATTGTATATTTATATATTTCAGTCTCCTAGTGGGCTTCGCTCCCCTGTATTGCCACGCGTCCTTAGTCCTCAAGAGTTGTCTGCTCATGCTCAGGCTGTGATGCAAAGTGCATTGATCAAGAAGCAACTGCAGGATCAAAATGAACGTTATATGAAGAAACAACAGGAGAGGTTTGTATTCTATAGCTCTATTGTATTGTAGAAGCTTTGTATGCACACTCTAGTATTTCCTACTCTACAACTACTTATCAATATATAGTTTAGTGGTGAGCCATTTCAACTTGCTGCCACTTCATTGCAAAAGAAATCAAAATGATTTTTGAATTGCTTTTTTGTTTTCAGAGCCAAGTCTCCAAACCAGCCGATATTGAGTGTAGTCAAACCTCAACCAGCTGCACAACCAATTTTACCTCCAACACCTCAACCAAAAGTAAGTTTTTGAATATGTAGATGTATTCAAGTTGTTTGAACCAGACAAGTCAACTGCTCTTTGTAGTACTAAAACTTTGTATTTATTGGTTTAATCAAACTTATCATAGCGTGATGAGACTATAACTGTGCATGTCAATAATAATTAGAGGACTATATTTATAACTATTAATGATTTTGTGTAAATATACATTAAATGTAATCATATTAAGACCATAAAGAGTGGGTCAGTAATATATGAATTATCAAAAATGATATTAATTATTATTGAAGAGCCAGAAAAATGATGAGTTCAGAATTTAAACTTAGACTATCGTCTAGTAAAGGCTTTGCAAATCCTTAAAATTTTGTTTATTTAATATTTGGAAAAATGGCTAGTGACATACATACAATAGAAAATTGGCTGGAGACATTTTGAAAGAAGTGTAAATCATAAAAAAAAAAAAAAAAAGCTTGCCATTTCTCCTTTCAATCCACTGTATCTGTAAGATATTGGTGACACTGTTTTGATAATCTAGTGGATGAAATTTCAGGGCACTTCTGTGGACACTTTCACCCCAACCTCAGTGTTACGCAAGATGCACTGCGACAAAGCAATTGAGAAAGAGAAACAGGCCCAGGAGAATAAATCTGAAACGGAAACAGGTACATTGCTGACTACGTTTGAACAGTTAGTGGGAGACAAAATAAATGGGGAAAATGTGGCTTCTCAAAATGTTTGAGGCTAGAATAGCACCATGATAGTAGTTGAGTAAGGATATGGTAGAGGTGCCAGGGTTCTATGTGGTCTGGATTATCTGTTGTAGATTCCTCTTGAAACTATTGATAATTTTTTTATCCTGTCAACCTCAAAATCCTAATGACTCAAATTGCAATTAAAACTATTAATGTGAAAACTCAAATTATTATTTTTATAATAGCATTTGCAATTGCACTATTTATTTGTGTAAAAGATTCATTGAAGTGTTCATTTCTAATCATTAATGAATATCTCAGGGTTTATGCCATCCATGCATGAACTTAGTGGAGTTAACTACAATGACAGTCTAGAATCTAACGACAGTGCTGTACGCAAGGCTGAAGCCAAATTGGTTGGCGATCTTAGTGATATCAGCTTCCTAGACCCAGTGAACCCAAATTTGGTGGCTATGTCCAATCAGTTAGAGAATTTGAGAATGGGACAAAGTAATGTACTACCAGGCACGCTGTCCCAGCCTATGTCTGTTGAAGAGAAGGTACTTTCATAAGTTAAAACATACATTCTTGTTTATTGTTTTGTAGAGCATAACGTTTTATATAAATAGTTTTATGTACTTAAATGTAACATATCAAATCAATTTTATAGTTGATTTCTATCAAAAATGCAGATGAAACTTTCTGATCTTGCTGAAAAACCTGGCTATCTTTCATTGATGCTAGACAAAGCAGCAAGAGCAAATCAAGGTCGACCTATTGTAAAAGGTAAATTTCATTGGTCTTTTTCTTTTCAAACTGTAGTCTTTTACTATCAAGCATTAATGCTATGATTATCAATACTTAATTTTTATTTTTATTTAGCTTCACCTGAGATTACCACTGATGACAGGTCTATGCTGCAGCTTCACTTACAAACCTTACAGCAGCAACACCAACAGCTAATGCAACAGCCTCCACCAGCTAACTGGACAGGCAGACCAGTCACTGGGAGCAGTACTCAACAACCCTCCTTCATGGCTCCTCAGACCTCAGTGGCTCCACCCTCTCCTCTCCAGCAGACCAATAAGTTGGGCTCAGGCAGGGCCATAGTTGGAGGCAATTCTGTACAACAGCAAGGCTCTGGCCCTCAGACTGTCAACAATGCCCAAAGTATGGAGTTTATGCGGATGTTTGAACAGCAGCAACAGTTGCAGAGAAGACATGGAGTAAGTAGAAAGTGTTGCCAGTGAAATCCTTCTAAATTGAGTTGCTCATACTATTATTCAAAATAGAATTTAAAATGTTAACATTTGTGGCTAGCTAATTTAATTTGAATACCTAGCATCTTGCTTTTTAACTTCAACTTGTCTGTATTCTAAAAAAAAAAAAAAAAAAAAAAAAAAAGTAAAAAAAAAAATGTTATTTAGATATTGTATCTGAAACCCATTTTGTGATATAGGTGAGATACCTAAAGAGCTTTTTTATATGCCTGTGGTTTTATTTTATTTTTTTAAATTTTTTTTAAATAGCTTTTATAGATTCAGCTTTCATGTTTATAGCATGCTCAGAGCAGTATGGGCCAATCATTTTTGTGGACCAAATTGGGGGAGAAAGTCTTCCATTCTGCATTTAGGGCTCGGTAAACACTACTCTGTCAAAATCCATCACCCTTGATAGGTAGCCAAGCGGTTTAAGCCTCTCTGCCACACCCCACACTTCTATTTTTCTATTTCTTAGTTGATGTAAAACTGTTTAACTTATAATTTACATTGTGTTTCAAAATGGTTTAAAAAGTTAAATATATATTCTTTTTGTCAAAGTACAATTGTATAGCTACTAATTTGTTTACATGGCTCAAATAATATAGATCAAATTTCTTTAGCCTAATTTATTAGCTCAAAATTACTTTATAATTTACATTATTTTCTAGCATTGAATCATTTATTTTGAAACACACTGTATTTAATTCTTAGTAATTGAACAGCACTTGATTATTTTACCTCTGTTGAAATAGGACAATATTAATCTGTTTTACCAGTCTCATACTCAAGGTCTAAATTTACCACCGCCTCCAATGGGCCCACCACTCACCCACATGGGGCCTCCTCCAGGAGTCGGGGTGCATGTAACTGGACGTTTTCCTGTTGTCTCCACACCTGTACATTCTACCGCCAATGCTGTGTATATGAATCAACAACTCAACAGAGGTAATGACTAGCTAGATGGATTTTTTTTAAATTGAAACTGTACACTTTAAAAAATAGTTAAAAGATTCTGTTGTTTGTCAAACAACTAAACATGTAAAATTAAGTATATCAGATTTAAGTCTTAACAATTTGGAAAAAGTAAATTTAACCATTTTCACTTGAAAACTGGATAGAATTATCTAAGACTACTATTTAAAATATTGTGTGTTGAGCAAATAATTTAACAGAAATTTCTTGTTCGTAAAATAAAATTAGAATTACTAAATTGAGATATTTCTTTTTTTTTTAGGTGCTTTAAGTCAAACTTAGAAATAAGTGTTTAACTTCTATGCTGCATTGAAAAAGCTCATGTTTTTTTTTCTCTTGATCAATGCTCTTAATGATTACAAATAATGTCAAAAAATATACATGATATGAAGTCTTTGCCAATATCCACTGTCACTGAATTCCATATAACTGGGTTTGTTTTTGTTTTTTTAATCTCATGGATTGAATTTTCTTTTTCTCTTTAGCTAATGCACAACGTCATCAACAGTTCCAGATGGCTATGCAGAACAAAACAGCTCAGCAGCAACAGCAGCCAAGAGTTATGACACCAATTTATAACATGGTACCAGGGCCCCTGAGTCCTCACAGTCCAGCTGGGCCATTGTCCCCAGCTGCCCTGAATGCTACACTACAGAGGGTGGCATCTCCACATGGAATCAAAATGAGTAAGTTTTGGCATTTTGTATATTTATACAAAGTAAAGTAAATTGTATAAAGTAAAGGTACCACTTTGAGATCAAGCAATCTATAGGGGGCAGATGATGTTAACTTCTCTGTTCCTTTGGCACACATAAACACAATTGTTTTTAGGAGCTAAAATGCATTCAAGGATTTAGAATTGTCCAAACAACAAGTTGACAAATCTGCTTTTCAGTAAATATATAACATTTTCATACAATGTGCACAATGTCCTACACTACACAAGTATTTATTTTGATATAGGGCTCTGGTTTGGAATTATTACAACTGAAACTACCCAAGCAGACATTGTATTAATGGTTTTTCTCTGTCATCCACTCTTTTGTTCATACTTTAAATATATATGATTGTAATAATTGTTACTATTCCATGGTCAAATGTCCTTACTAAAATATTGTCTCAAATTTTCTTTATAGATGGACCACTTCAGTCAAATTTTAATATGAACGGTGGTGGAGGCAAGGGAGACATTGGTGGTATCCAACGTTGGTTTAGCTCGGATATTCTCAAGACCCAGTTGCCAAGCATGCCTCCTCTTCCTACCCAGGGCAGTCATGTCATGACAGTGGATGAGCTTGAGAGAAACTGAACCCAATTTATGACGTCTGTGAACATGATAAATGTTTGTTCTTATATCCCACTATACTGTTGGCACGGTTCCAAGTTGAATATGTTGCGACAGTTTAAAAATCAAATATTCCTACAGTTTTTGAAATCCATAACCTCAATGGATTTCATGTGCGCGTTTCTTAATGCGATACAAGACAAATTACAAAAAATAAATCACCTCTGGTTTGGACAGGCCAGCCACAAAACTGTCAACCTGAACATTTTCAGCCAATAGGTAGCTGCTGGAACCAGGCTATTTGTACATAGGAATTGTTTATTTCAATTTTGTTGACATAATTTGAAGACCATTTATGGTTGAGATTTGTTAAACATTAACTTTTTTTTTGTGTTCTAAAGAGTTACTTTCCCTTCAAGCCTTTGGAGCTTTTTTTTTTCCTTTCTTTATTTTGGTTTTCACCTGTTGAAGAGCAACGTTTGTGCAGGATTGTGAATTGACTTTTGGAACGTATGCTTGTATTTATTATGTTTTGTTGCTAAGATAAAAAGACATGGGGTTGCAGCACACCCTGAACAAAGTGCTTTTACATGTGGCTGAGCTGAATGTTTGTTTTTTTTTTGTTTTTTTTTAACTTAAATCTATAGGGTCACAGCACACCCTAAACAAAGTGCTAGGGGTCACGGCACACCCTAAACAAAGTGCATTGTTTACAAGACAGACAATGTTACTTAAAAATACTGAATGTCTGAAATTGAAAGTCATAATGTTGAGGTTGTTGTTTTTGTTGTTTTTTTTTTTACTTCAAACTACATGTCTTTAACATCTTTTTGTTTTGTATAATTAGAATCATCTTCTTTACAGTGTTACAAGTTTTCTTTGACTGATGTCTTGTCTCTCAACAATTTTGCCTCCTCATTTTATTTTATTTTGTAGATTAGTCTGTTAACAACTCAGAAACTAGTGGAAACATTTGAAGATTCTTCATTTTATAGGTAATAAGATCACTTATGGTAATAAATTGATTAGCACATAGTACACACTTTTTGGCAGAAAACGTTATTTTTAAAATATAAAAATACCCACAAGAGTGACACACATTTATTACTGGTACTTTTTTTTTTGTCTAAATTTTTTTTAAATAAGATTTTTTTTAATGTGGAAAATACAATGCTTCAACTTCAATGTACTGTCTGTTCAAAATGTAAATATAGTTATCCCTGTGTATATAGTTGGTATATAGTTACAAAAAAAAAGTTAAAAAAAAATATTTTTTTTATGTGTTTTTAAATCTAGATTGCTGTTTGGTTTAAATATTTCATTTACGTTGTAGATTAACGTTTTATTTTGACTTTCATTGAATAAATAACATTCAAAGCAGTATTAAAGAATTTGTCCTCTAGTTGCATACATTAAATCTTGTTTTTTTCCAATTTAAAAAAATTGTTTTTGTTTCCAATTCTTTTGTTGTTTTTTTTATCCAGAAAATTCACTCTGGATACTTGAATAGATGTACTAGCATTTCTGTAGATATTACCTTATGTTAAAGTAAAAAGTTTTGCCTTCAACAGTAAATGGTGATGATATCATGCTAGTGTGATTACAATTTTTATCTCCTCACTTTGCCACAAGTTAAGTGTTGAAATCCCCCCCCCCCTCCCTTTCCTAATTTCTTTTTTCCCACATTCAGTTCATTGATAATTGACTTGAATTATTCATCTCTATTGTGTAAAAAAAAAAAAAAAAAAAAAGCTGTACATAGATCTTGTAAAAAGTTTGTTCTTTCTTTGTTTATTGCCTTTATGTTTCAAATAAAAATGAGCAAGAAACAGGGAGATCACTCTGAAATAACTTGTTCTTCAGACTTCAAACAAAATTTCAACTTCAAAAAAAAAAAAAAGCCAATTTTTGTTCCTTCTCCATCCTTTTTTTTTTAAAGCATTAGTAAAAGGTATTACTATTAGCTTATATTCTCCCATGAATATGGCATTTATTTATTTTGGTTCAGATTTCCAAATCTAAATTCTTTTGACTTTGTATATAAATAAGTAAAAATCTGGCAGCTTTCTTTTCCATTTTCAAATATTAATTTGAATTTCCTTGGTCATATTACTGTCTTTTTGTTTGCTTACCTTATAGCTTGTCAAGTTAGTCTATTGTAGTGTTGTTTTGATATATTGAAGTTGCAAATATCAGATATTTATAGGGAGTTTTCAAATACAGAGTTTGAGCTTTAAAAATTTATCTTTGAT